>NC_050573.1:113981838-114350420 GCF_011100635.1 Trichosurus vulpecula | reverse complement strand
CCTCGGTATCCCCAGGGTCAGGCCCACAGTCCGCCTACCACCTTGAGGGTTCCAAGCTAGGGGAGGACCACCCTCCGTGACCCGGAGAAGGGCTTGTTGACTGACTGACTGACCTTCGTCCTCCCCGCCCCGGCTCCCGTCCCCTCTCGTTTTCCTTTGCCTCCTTTTTCACTTCCACACGCACCTTTCCCCGTTAGCCCTTGCCTCTTGCTGCGAGTTCTCAACCCGGGCTGCCTGGTGCCGGTGGATCGCTTTCAGGAGTTCTGCGAACTTGGATGGGAAAAAAATACATCTTTGTGTTTAATAATCTGGTTTCCTGTGTAATTCTATCCGTTATTTCATATTTCTAACAGTATTATTCTGAGAAGGGGTTCATAGGCTTCACCGAGGCACTCAGAAGTTCAGAAGCCCCGTCCCGTGACGTAGACCGGACTGCTGGGACCTGGGGAATAGGGTCTTGGGAGGGAGTTAAAGGAGCAGACATCCAAAGCGTCAGGCTTCCCACGTATTAATCCCCGCCCCCCCCCCCCGAATTTATACTGTCATTACCCCCCAGTGACAAAAAAAAAGAAAGATAATCCCTGTGACACGCACGTGTAGTCAAGCAGAAGCAGCCCACACATCGGCTAGGACCACAGATGCCTAGCTTCCTTTCGTCATTGAGTCCGTCACCCCTCTGTCAGGAGGTAGATAAAATGTTTTACCATCGGTCCTCTGGAGTCCACCTCGGGCTCTGCATTGATGAGAGTTGTTCAGTCCGTCAGAGCTGATTTTCTTTACCATATTATTACTGTATGAGATGTTCCCCTGATTCTAATTTCACTGCATCCGTTCATAAAAGTCTTCCCAGGTTTCTCTGAAACCACCCCTTTTGTCATTTCTTAAGATGCGGTAACATTCCGTTTTATTTATATACCAGTTTGGCTGTTGCCCAATCGATGGGTCCCTTTGCAGTTACTTACTACAACAAAAAGGGCTGCTTTAAATACTATTGTACGTAAACATCTTTTCTCTCTTTCTTGATCTCTGGTATATAGATCTACAAGTGCAATTGCTGGATTAAAGAGTATCCTATGTCTTCTCCAGGATGGCTGAACCAATTCACAGTCCCACCAACAGTGCACTAATGTGCCTCAGTTTCCCACAGCCTCTCCTTTTCTTTCTTTGTTATCTTTGCCAGATTGCTAGGTAGGAGTTAGAACCCCAGAGTTATTTCAGGTGGTTATTTTGAGTTACAGTGGTTTGGAGCATTGTTTCGTGTCTGTTGATAATTTGAATTTCTTCAAGAACTGCCTGTTCATATCCTTTGATCATTTATCAGGGAACCACTTTTGTTCTTTTATACTTGAATCAGTTCCATCTAGTTCTTGGATATTGTACATTTTACAAGGAAACTTGCTCAGACTTTTTTTTTTTAGTTAACTTTCCCTTTTTTTAATGGAAAATGGTTGGTACTATGTTCTGTCTTCTCCCTCAAGGAGTAAAGCTGCTGTCTGTCACCTGCTGTGTCAGGGTGGTGGGATCCCAGAATTTGTGCCAATCTTTAAAGGGTTTGTGGAAATACATATACCTTAGGGAAAGGAATTTAGCAACAAATTGAAGAGATACAGTTTTATAGATGTTAATCTTTGTATCTTTATCCCAGGGATGCGTATCGATTCCAAGCTTGTCTGCTGAGGGCTCGGTTTGAAGAACATAAGAATGAAAAAGATATGGTAAAGGCCACCAAACTGCTTATGAAGGGTGAGGAAGAATTTTGGGCTTACCAGCATCCTCAGCCATATATCTTCCCTGATTCCCCTGGAGGCACTTCCTTTGAAAGATATGAGTGTTACAAGGTAGGTCAGAACCCTTGGTATAACTCTACTCCCTAATTAGATTTCAGAAGTAGGAAGTATGTGTTTGATAGAAGGATTTTCTTAAAGAAATTAACTCCTCTCCTTTCTTCCTCATCTGGAAAAGAAAAATACAGTTATCCCTTCCACATCATGAGAGTTAGGGATGCAGCAACCATGTGATCTAAAAAATTTGAGTAAAATTTTTTGGCCCCTCTTTGTCCCAGAGTAGAAGTCTGACTTTTTTCTTCTTCTTTTAGGGGGTGTTTAAAGTACCTTATTATAAAATATGGGTTGATATCGTACAATACATATATTTTATGCATTTCTGAGTTTCTAAACTTTTTGTATCATCTGCTGGCCTTTGCATGCTGTCTGTGGCTTCCACAAAACTCCCTCCAAATTCCCATTTAATTTCTTATGCCAAACTGTGATATATTGAAATCATGATGGGGAAGGTTGCAATGTGGAAGAGATTTGTTTTTTCTCTAAGTAAAAAAACCCATTAGATTAGTAACTAATTGCTAGGTTCCTGAAGTTATTTATTTGGCTTGACTAGAGTTACTAGCATTTGTAAGGTCTTTTTACCAAATATAGGAGTTTTGGAGAATAGAAGGTAGGAGATGGAATGGTATTTATTCCATTTGACTTAAGGCTATTTTCTGGCTTTTGCCCATAGTAGCCATACGCTTGGACATTCTCATTTGTCTTTGGTCTTCTATTTCACCTCTGCCTCTATTCCTGTGGAATAGATGCAGTCTATAATAAATGCAGGATAGCATCCTACCTCCGGTGTCAGAGAGTCATGGAATTTTAGAATTGGAAGGGACTTCGGCAGCCTTCTAGGCCAACCCCTATCTCAGTCTGTGCTATAACACACTGACAGTGGCTGCCCACCTCACCTCTGCTCATAGGCCTCCAGCGAGGCCCTCCCTGCCCTTACCCTTGCCCATGAATTCTTCATTACCATTCCTCTTCTGACAGGTTCCCGAGTGGTGCTTAGACTACTGGCACCCCTCTGAGAAGGCGATGTACCCTGATTACTTTGCCAAGAGGGAGAAATGGAAGAAACTGCGCTTGGAAAGTTGGGATCGTGAGGTGAGTGGGCACGCGCCCCTGGGGAGGGGGATGTGTGGCTCATATTGAGCTCATGGAATTCACGTGCAGAGGGGCTTGGAAGACAATTAAAATAGCCACTGTTGCCCAGACTTCTTGTGGTAAACATAAGAGCATAGATTGAAGACTGGAAAGGACCATGGTGGGGGGCATCTAGTTTACCCCATTATTTTATACATGATGCCCCTAAGACAGATCAAGAGTTGCCTGTGGCAAATTCTGGGGCTCTAGAATTTGAAATCATCACCTCTTAACTACAAACTTAGCCCTCTCCTTGGTACCACTGAGCACATTCAAGATACTGTCAGTTTCACACAATCTTATAATCTGCATATATTTTCATCAAATCGGGAGAGGGCTGTGAAACAGCAATCTGGAGGGGCTGTGGTGGCTGAGTCTAGCTCACTTTTTTACAGAAGGGAAAACTGAATCCGTGGGGGAAGTGGTATCCCCACAGTCAGCAAGTAGCAGGAATCACAGGCAGGATGTAAACACGCCAGGGTCTCAGGCTACAGAGCCCACCTTTCAGTAGATAGCATTGCCTCCCTGGAGAACTGGCCTGGGGCAGAATGAGTTGTCTTTTCCCTCTTTCTAGCTGTGACACCCACACAGCAGATCCTCCCAAGGGCCATCCTGGTCAGCCGTGGCAGTGCCATGCTCGCTGCCCTTTATACCCGTTCCATGTGGCTTCTCCAAGTAAAGGAAATTAGTCGGGCTGTTTGGTGAGGCTTAGGGGTGGTTTTGAAAGAGCAGCGGGATTTGAGGGATGGAGGCAGAGGCCTTTGAGCTCAGAGTAAGGGAGAAAGGCAGCCAAAAAGTTAATTTTGCTCTTAAGGCAGTGTCTAGAACAAGGGAGGTGACCGTCCCAGAGTGGTGTGTTTCATGCTGATTGCTACATTTTAGGAAGGCCATTAACAAGTTGGGGTGTGTTGTTAGCAGAGTGACTAGAATGGTGAACATGCCATAGAGACCTCTTAAAGGGACTGAGGATATTTATTCAGGAGGAGAGCTAGTATTTGCAGGGCTAGGCTATGAAAATAGAACCACCTAGCTCTTGACTCTGTGTTAACTCTGGTAGGTGCTTAAAAATTTTAAATCTAATTGAACTGGGAATAATGGATAAAAGTTGTGGCGTGTCAGGTTTCAGTTGTCTTAGGGTAGTGTTTGGTGGCATATGCCTCAGCATTCATATTTAGTCTGGAAGAAAGAGAACTGGTTCACTCTGCCCCTCGTCTTTGCTTGTGATTGTATTTAGGAGTACATGTTTGGGCTGTGGCAAGCGGGGCAAGTTGTCTGTAGCAACCTTGCAGAGATGGTTGCAATAAAGCCAAAATGAATTGGGCTTTTGGAGGGAGCTTACGTAGGAAGTGGATCTCTGATGATTCCACAGCTCAGATTCACTGCCCGGTGATGATCTTGGGGTACGCTAGAACTGCACTGGAGCCAAGAGAGTCCCCGCAGTTTTATGGTCATACAACAGCTGTCTGTTGCAGGACCCAGACAGCAAAGGAAAGCAGGGCGTTGCTAGTTGGTATTTAGGGAGGTTTAGGCATCTGCATTAATGGACTGCCGAACACTACTTTCTAGTGCTCAGTTAGATAAAGGTTGGTGGCATAGTGGATAGAGTACTAGATCTGAAGTCAGGAAGATCTTAGTTCAAAAGCGGCCTCAGACATGTAGTAGCTTAAATGACCCTGGGCAAATCAACCTCTGTCTGCCTTTGTTTCTTCACCTGTAAAATGGAGGTGATAATTCCACCCACCTCCCAGGGTGGTTATGAAATATTTATAAAGTATTTTGCAAACCTTAAAGTGCTATACAAATGCTATTTTTTGGGTGGCATAAAGGAAGGGGGAAGTGTGTGGAATTAGAATGGATATATGCTGTCACAACTTCAGAATTGGCATCAAGTGTCTTTCTCCGTCCTGCTACTTCCTTGGCAATGGGAAAATGCTTTTCTTTAAAATTTAATGGAATGAGTAATATTCTTGCTGTGGATGTAAAACTAAAAAATAGGGAACTAAAGAAGGCCTAGTCTTCCACATGTTGAGAATGGGATAATTTTATTTTGTGGAAAGCTCTCACTTTTCATTATATTGGTGGTATTGATTAGTTTTGTCACAGTCAAAATCATTTAATTGTTCTTAACATAGTTTCCCCTCACGTGTTGCACAGGTTCAGCAATTGAAGGAGGAAACTCCACTTGATGGTCCTAAGACTGAAGCTCTGCCTCCAGCCCGAAAAGAAGGTCATTTGCCACCACTCTGGTGGCATATTGTCACTAGGCCCCGAGAGCGCCCCACATAGTAACATAAGCACACACTTTAAATTTTCAAGTGTGTACATTGAACATGTAGATACACATAAACTTGACGTAATAAAGTTACTAAACTGACATTACTGACAATTGCCTTTTCCTTCTATAGAAAAAGTAATTTCCTTTGAGGCTTGAATTTAGTAGGTTATAATTTGGAGGCTAATTTTTACTGCTTTTTAGCAATGAAGATTTGGTATATACAAACTTCAATAAATTATAAAGCTAGGGAAAGGTTTGAGCTCTAGACTTCAGCTTGTAAAGTTGAAAAGTTGTATTATCCTTATCTATAAAAACAAGGCAATGGTGTTGTGGATAAATGAAAACAATGTTAACTATCCACAGTAGGACATGCTTTGAATTCTCCCAGTTCCAAGTTTTGTCCTGGGCTTAGGACCTTTATAAGATGTATGGTTATTCTAGCTTTGGAAGGTAGTTCTTTTTGCAAAGCTAAATTGGCTGAATTCGATGACCTCCTTGGCAGTCTGGAAGCCTTATGGACTCCTCAGAATATTTAAATAGTTTTAGGAAATGGCAAATTTCAGTTAGAAGTTAGTGAAAATAAGAACCTCATTTTTTTTCCCATCTAATTTAAGCCCAGACTCCCAGAAATCTTTGGCTCCCATGTTTAGAATCCCTGCTCTAATGTTCAACTTGAAGTCTGCTTTGTTGGGCTTTGTGCCTTAACTGTGATCATAAGCAATCTTTGAGCTAGATGGAACCAAAAGGATCACTTGATCAGCTTTCATCAAAGAATTAGTTTAAGTTACCATTAAGCTCACAAACATTCAACTAACTTTTTTTTGTTTTAGAATGTCAAAACTTTATTTTTTCATGCAAAAATATTTCTGCATTAGCCATACTCCAAAAGAAAAAGGAAAAATAGCTGACTTTTTCAAGTGAGGATCTGAAAAGGGCTTAAAGAATCAAAACCCCTCGGGTTTATAAAAGTACTGCAATCTATTATACTTTTTTGCCGTCTTCTAAAATGAATTTTGGCCAATGACTTGAACAAATAGGAAGGTTTGAATACAGGATTTTTCTAGCCATTCTTTATTTGTAATGTATTCTGAAGCATTTGTTACAATGGAAAAGAGTGACACAATACAGCAACTGTTCATTTATATCAGTTGAAAACAAAAAACTGCACAGGGAGAGGTCAACTCTCAGTACAAACTAGCAACTAAACAACAATAATTTATACCATTAGAAACATTTTTTTAAAATTTTTAGCTGTGACACTGCTTTTACAATATGCAAAAACACAAAACAGTAGAACTATCCAAGGTGTTTTGTCACATTCTTTCTACGCTGAATTTGGCAACATTTTATATTAAATTTTTTTTTTCAGATTATACTAACGTTTAAGAACTAAACAAGTGAAAAGCTGTACTCCAGTACAGTTACATCCATTCATTTCCAAGGTTTAAAATACCACTTTACTATGTTCGTTCTCTTGCAACGGTTTTTGCTTCAGCAAAACCTATCAAGCATCATATGCACAATGCATCAGCTATTTTTATTCAATCAAGATTGGTGGGCTAGAACCACAGGCACTACTGTTGATTATATTCTGTAATAAGGAGCTTGTTTTTCAAAGAAAGTAAAGTTTAAATAGTTTCTAATAAACATGCCTTTGCTTTAAGCCATAACATAAAAGTGTCAGAAGCAATCACAGCAGTGTAAAGTGTTACTATAGAACAGTGACTGTACAAATACATTAAGTCTCACATCCAATGCAGTAATGTATTAAAGCATATGATCGTGTAGTCAGATACTGGAGCCAACAAAAGCTGCAGCATTCGGGTGGAAACCAG
Organism: Trichosurus vulpecula; assembly: GCF_011100635.1. Taxonomy (NCBI): domain Eukaryota; kingdom Metazoa; phylum Chordata; class Mammalia; order Diprotodontia; family Phalangeridae; genus Trichosurus; species Trichosurus vulpecula. The sequence continues at coordinate 114,343,338 of NC_050573.1, read as the reverse complement.
CAGCCCCCTTTTGAGAACTTCATTTGGTGAACTGTTAACTGTCCCAAGTGTGCAACCTGAATCACTGACAAGCCTCTTCCCTCTCCAGCCTAGTCTAAACCCCGCCCCTGTGGCCCCCTGAGTTCTGCATACCTTGCTGGCTTTAAAAGATGGTTATTACAGCAAATTGGTTTCACTTGAAAAACAAAACAAAACTCAAAAAAGTATTTTTTTAATTAAGAAATAACATTCCCAAAAAATAGATCACCCAGAATACAAAAAAGACAGCGTAGTGGTCAGACTCCCAGTGACTATGCAACTTCTTTCCTTTTCGGTATTTAGTATGAAGCCAATTCACTGTCTAAGAAAAACAAGCCCCCTGAAATGGAACACACCCTTTTCCAAGTTGCTAAACTCCCAGCTGGTTACCCTTGCTAAATCCACTCAACTATTCTCAAAATATTTGGGCTTCTCAATGTACCCAGCCTGCTGGGCACTTGTACATAAAAGGCATTTGATACTCTACCTAAGAACTCCCTGCTATCATTTTTAAATGCTTTCACATGTTAAAAACTGCCTTACCCTTTTGGATGTTATTTGGACTCAATGAAAGCATGAGCACGACGGAAGAGAAACTGAGTAAATCAATCTAAGTACACTATTGAAGCAGCATGCATATGACTAGGAGTGGTTGCTGTGTGGGGACAAGAGGAAACATGGGAAAAGAACAGAGAAGTCCGTAAACACCCTACCTAAAGAAACACTGCAATCCAGTATGGCTTCAGATGCATTCACCATGAAGCAAACAGTAATTCAACCTACCGGGCTATTCTCAGGGAACAGCATCCGCTATGTTAATGGTGTTTCCCACCCTACCTCCCCCCTCAACCCAACAGTCTATCATTTCCAGCTTTATTTCATCTGTTATATTGCTTTTCATCCAGTTACTCCTGCTTTTCCACACAAAACATATTTAAATGAGGACATGTCCATTACCCATTTTATTTGTACATTAAAATAAGTCCAATTTATTGAAACCACACTATCACAATGCATCTACAAAAGCTTGCAAAAAAGCCAATTATTAATCCCTTTGCTGAAGTTTGCTACTTTATGATTCTCCCCAACCCTCTCCCTCCCCCAGTTATGCATTTAAAATTTTACAAAGGCTTATAAAAAAGTTATGGGATTTGGCACCTTCAGAAAAATTAAAAGGGAAACTTAAGAACAAAATATGCAGAAAGTTGTTGATATTTACAAATTAAAACACCAATAAAGATTATGATGGTTACTTATGCATGTTTTTAATTCTCTGTGTTTTATGATATATAGTACTTTCAAAACAATGCTCTAATTTTGAGTTTCCTACAAAATCTTTTGTTTGATTATAGATTGGAATGAATCAAAACAAATTTAAGGTTTTATTAAACAGTTCATTTTCCATTCACTCTGACCCTGGCAGTATTCTTAGAAACCTTAAGATAAGCGAGGGGCCGACCGATCATTGGTCAGTGTCTTCTTCAGTTTGACACCACGGCGAATGGCGTTCAGCATATCTTCACCTTGCACGGTATCCCCAGGGCTCAGATCTCCTGGGTTGCTGCACTCTGGGGTCTGGCCAGGGGAGCTAGTGGTACTTGAATGATCCCCTTCGGTTTCTTCATCCTCTGTTTCTGGAGCACTCTGTCTCTGCTCCTCTGGGACACTTGGCTTCGGGCCTGGCAGTGGTGGGTTGACCGAGGCTTGACCACTCCACATGGAAGAGGGCATGCTAGTGCCACCCTGGGTGGTATCACCCACAGAAGGTGACTCTGGGCTGTGTTCTCCATGCCCCTCAGGCCCTCCCTGAGGACTTGGCAGCATACCTGGTAGGTCAGGGACCGTCGGGGTTTTGACAGGAATCACAGGAGTCTTGATAGGAATGGGTCCAGCCCCGATGGTTCCCCTTCGTACAGAAGGTTTAGTAGAAGGGGTCCGTCTGATGGTTGCTACACCAGGAGTGACTATCACAGGTCCTAAGGTAGTGGGGAGACCAGCAGTTGAAGCTGGGCGTTTGGCCTGAAACATCCTGCGATAGGACTGGCTAATGTCACTGTTTCTCGGAATGGTAGAGGATTTGTCAAATTCCTGCTGCTCTGTCTCCTGGTCACCACTTACAGAGAAATAATCATAATCTGAAACTGATTAAAGCGTTTGCATTAGGAACACCGAAGATGGTGACTTTTTCAAACTAAGGAGCCAATGGACGTGGAATTACTGATTGTCTGGCACCGTGACAAATATGGTTCAGCAGGGTAAGGAATTCAAAGGCTGACCATCCTAATCCCAGTTCTGTAAATGGACTCTGGGAAACACTTCACTTCTCCACTAATTCCTTTCATAAAACTGGCTTAAACCTGCCTTAGAGATGTCCCTATCATAACTACTATGAAATGCCAAGTAACACCCACACTAACACCCACTAAATCAAACTGAATAATAACTGATGTTGCATTAAGATTTAGAGAGCGCTTTTTATACATCATTCATTTGAGTCTCAACCCAGAGAGGAGGTAGTACAGAAATTACCGTTTCCATTTTACATTTAGATTCAGATTAAGTCACTTGCCCATGTTCACAGAGCAGTATGTGTTAAGAGACAGGACTGTAAGCTGGGTCTCTCCCAACACCTAAGTCTGGCATTCTTTCTACAACACCCTGACTACTGGTAAAAAGAAGCCAGAGCTGCTTCAGGCAAGGGGCAGATCCCACAAAAGTCATTTTAGACTATTCCTCTTGCATAGAGCACTGGGCCTGGAGTCATCTTCCTGAATTCAAATCTGGCCTTACACACTTACTAACTGTGTGACCCTGGGCCAGTCACCTGTTTGCCTCCATTTCCTCATCTGTTAAATGAGCTACAGAAGGAAATGGCAAACCACTCCGTATCTCTGCCAAGAAAATCCCAAATGGGGTCACGAAGAGTCAGACACAACTGAAAAAATAACTCAACAACAAGCCCTCCCAAGTTCAGGCCCAGGGCTGGAGAGAAATGAGGTTGTTGGCAGCGAAGTCTTTAAATGAAAACTGAAAATGTAGCACCTAGCGGTGAACTTGTATTTTTTTTTTTGGAGGGGGGAAGGCAGGGTAATTGGGGTTAAGTAACTTGCCCAAGGTCACATAGCTAGGAAGTGTGTCACGGATCTGAGGCCAGATTTGAACTCAGGTCCTCCCGACTCTAGGGCCAGTGTTCTACTTACTACACCACCTAGCTGTCCCAAACTTGTATTTTTAAAGCAATGGCTCCACACTGTCATGAGATATAACATCACGGTGGTAATAGCAGAGATAGGCTAGTTAAGTACTTTTCAGACTGACAGACTGAAGATAATGCAGACTAAAGTCCACTGTCACTGACATTAAGGTTGATGGTTCCAGTTTGGTGAATAAAGGACATACTGACTGAGGTTGAAGAAGAGGGAGGGAATTGGTGATTAATAGTTTACCGATCCAGACTCAAATTCAAGACAATCACCTGGTCTGACAGCTAAAAAACTGGTACGTTAAGCAAACTGACAGAAAAAAATGTGTAAGTCAGAGGTAGCTTAAGGAAGACAGGAAACAGGGTATGGATCTAAAGATGCTGTTGAGACCAAAAAAAATATATAGTCAGATGTGGCTATCAAGTTGCTAAGGGGTGCTCAAAGGAAAGGGAAACTTCCATAATACCAAAAATTATGAAAGCCGGTATTAGGGAGGATATGGAGGAATCGGTATCTTTATGAATGGTCTTGGAAATTGGTCCTGTTTTTCTTCAGAGATAATATTTAACAAGGGAGATAAAATTTTTCAGTCAGACTTGAGTGAGGGAGACAGGTTCAAATTCTGTCTCTGGTACTTGTTAGCTATGTGACCCTGGACAAGTCATTTCATACCTCTTTATCTCTGGGGACAATACCTGTACCTGTTTTGTACAGGGTTGTTGTGAGATTCAAATGAGATAATATATGTAAAGCGATCTGTAAATGTCACTTATTTATGTAAAATAGCCTGGAGAAGAGAGATGTGACATCTTTCATCAAGTATTTAAAGAGCTCATTTGGAGGAGTAATTAGACTTGTGTTCTTTGACCTTGGAGGGCAAAATGAGAAGCCATAATGGGGAGAAACTGCAGAGAGGTAAATTTAGGCATTGGGGGTGTGGGAAGCCCTGGCCTGCCTCCATACCTTGTGAAGGGATTGTGTCCTCCGAACAGCATGGGGTGGTTGTCTGGGTACTGTACCCACTGGAGCACTGCAGGGAATCCCGGCTGCTCCTCTGGGGGTCCAGCTGTAAACCCCGGGCGAGGGCCAAGGCGAGCTCCTCGCAAGCTTCCATCTCTTCTCCAGGCTGCAGGTAGGGTAGAGACACACACACACACACATACACACCACGGCAATGAAATCAAACTGCTGAGGCCAGGTGGGGCACACAGGCCCTACCCTCTGGGCCTAACCTTCACATCCACCCTGGGAAGAGGTTTGGGAGAGGAATGTTCTTCTTGCAGGAATTTCAATGGAATTTTCTAAGACAACTACAAGCAAAATTCGAGATCCCAATTGCTGAAACTGTAGGAAAGCTCAAATCATCATCTTAGAGCCTAAAAGCAAGGGGGCCCCCCTCTTCCCAAACTGGACTATATCCAGCCCATGGACTTCAGGGACTGGCCTCAAAAAGACCGAACCAGGACAGAAGCCAAGCTCCTTGTGGCTACCTCAATGACCCTCCTCCTGGGTCAACTAACTGGGTCAACAACAAAGTGCTAACTTTGGGACGAGAGGCAGTGAGTGCATTCCTTCTACCCCCGGCTCTTGCTCTGAGAGACAAGGCCACAGGAGTGAGGTGAACTTCTGTCCATTAGGGCCAGGGGATGGGGCAACAAATGGGTCACTCCTATGCTCAACCTGCAAGTAAGAAATAGAGCATCACCCTGGTGGCAGCTGAAACAGTCATACTCCGAGGCCTCTGAGCCTCCTCAGCAGGGGCAGGTGGCACGCCAGGGGGTCCTCCGTTGGAGTCGGGCTCACGCTTTTCTTTGCGGCGTTGTAAGGTGTTTGCCACAGGCTGGTCGTACGGGCCCGGCTTAGCCCAGTCCTACATGAAACAGATGCTGTGAGAAGCTGTTTAGCTGGGGAGCCACCCTAGCTGCTTAATTTTATGGGGGTCCACAGCCAAACCTCACAATAAGGGTCTTTGGGATACATCAACCAAATCAAAATAGCCCCTGATTCACTCTTTGGAAGGTGGTCAAGAAAATATGACTCAGGGGAGCTCAGTGGCATACTGGAGACGGCTGGATTTGGACTCAGGTCTTCCTGAGTCCAAATCCAGCCGCAGGCATTTACTAGAGGTGTGACCTGGGGCAAGTCACTTAAAGGCAAGTCACCACCCTGCCTCAGTTTCCTTATCTGTAAAATGGAGATTATATTTTATAATACCTCCCTCCCAGCGTTGTTGTGAGGATAACATAATATCTGTAAAAGAACTTTGCCAATCTTCAAGTGTTACATAAATACTAATGTTACTGCTGCTGCTTTTTCTCCTCCTCCTCTTCCTCCTCCATCATCCATGGCCTATCCCTCAAAGGCCTCCACCTAATTCCTTAGAACACGTTAAAGCCCAGTGTTTCAGATCCCATAGCTCAGCGGACCCTTCTTAGTAATTTTCTTAAGGTTTTAACACTTTACTAACTCAGGACTTTTGGCCTGTTTCAGGCAGATACTTAATAAATCCCAGAGCAACATTAGTGAAATCTCCCTGACAACAGCTGTAAAACATCCGTATGCTGGCCACTTAAGGACCAGGTGTGCACAATGTATCTTCATCAGATACACCGTCACACAGGCAGGTTCTGCATTCAAAGCCTGTACTTGTCAAGATATGGCTGTAATCAGGACTTCTTCTGAAGCCTCCATTTCAGATTAGAATCCAGGTGGATTTTTTTTATTATTAAGCTCGCCATCAGAATAGTTTTGTTTTTTGTTTTGTCCTTTTTACAAACGCACCCAACCATTGTCCCTGTCTCATCATTAGTTTTCAGGAGAGGGACACGGAGGTGTCTAAGTTCTTACACGAGGAAGGGCTGGGAAAGTGAGCAAGTCAGGCCTTAGAGACAGAATCCTGCAGGTACATTTAAAGAGCGTAGCCGCTTCCTGTCCAAGATGAAGTCTTAGTACCCTAAAGAGAGCCTAAGACATTTTCTAAACCACACATTATTACTTATCCTCTCAAAGATATTGCAAGAAGAGTGATATCTCTGAGCTCTCTGGGGGCAGGAGGAATGACACAGTGAATTCTCTGGGACCTCCCAAACTAGAGAACCAAGCCTCTCTGCCTGTTAATTGCTTTTACTCTGAGCTCACTGGAATTCCACACCTTTGTGATTAATCCTGAAGTGGGGAAATACAAACAAGTCAACTAAGAAGGGGCCCCTGAGCTTCAGCTCCAAGCTACCAACCTTTCTCACCCCGGCCCCAGCATCCAAACCCACAAACCCTAATGGGGGGATATATTACCCAGCAAGATGTTTCGGAGAACCAAAAGGAATGCGAGGTGACTGCCACAGGTCAGGAGAAGGGCAATCAGCAATGAGAGCATGAAGGGGAGGGAGAGGGAGAAGAAAGAGGGAGACACAAACCTTCCAGCTAGGGATCTTAGATGACGGCAACATGCCCGGCCCAATGGTGTAATAATGAACGTGGTCTGGAAGGAGGGCAGAGGTCGCCCGAGGGCACAGACGGGAGGCAGGCAGGCAATGAGGATAAAGACCTGTGCCCACTGATGCTACATGGGACTCACTTGGTAAACTATAGTGATAAAACCCGTTAGACAACTGGAAACAAAACAAACAAACAAAAAAACAAACAAAAGAGGGAAAAATTAATATAACAAGATGAATGTGGACATACGAGATGGCATCGATGTATTCTATGCAAGAGGGGAGGGGAACCTGGATATAAAAAAAAAATCATGGAGATTTGCTGCCCTTGGACAATCGATGAATGAGGCAGAAAGGAAGCGGGGGAGAAAACAGACCAATGCTATCTGATTCCAAAATAAGTATTTACTTTAGATAGACTTCAACTACATCTTGTAATGATTTAAAAACTGAATGGGAGACAATTTCTCTCAATCTTTATGATAATCTTAGGACATCATTAGCCAATAAAATAAAATTTCATGGGAACACTGATTAGGCTCATATCATATGTCATTTTAATCATTTTAAAATGGCATTAAATAGGTCTGTTCAATCCAACTAACTTTCCAAAGGTGCATTTTTTCACAGCAAATCTGGGACTGAAAAAAAAAGTTTAACAGAAAATTAAATGGTGCAAAAACATACAGCCTGACATGTTTGAAATGACATGTTCAGACAAGGCTATGATAAGGATGGACACCTGGGGCATAGGTGGGGTGGGAGATGATGGAAGGAAAAGCCACTGAATTTCTGTTGTTCTGAGTTCGAGCCCTCATATATATCTCTTCATTCCAATCCTCCCCCCACCTCCCTTCTTCCTCCAAATCTTAATCTTCTTTCATCCAAAATGACTTCACTATCAGGTTTCTGTGAAAACCTGAGTTTCTGACAGTGAACTTGTAGAGGCATGTTATGTTCTCTAAAAAATAAGAAGCTTTGTTTGTCTGTTTCTAATAGACCTTGGTTTAACATATTTGTTTATTTTCAGGCTTCACCTGGATTTTGCCAAGGAAACTAGCTAGCAGAGGCAGGGAACGGGGGTGAGACAGGGAGGGCTGGTTAGTTCTCTGATACAAATATTTTTCACCTTCTCTGTGGAAGCCCAAGCCCCCATGGTGGAGCCTGAGCTGACTGAGGTGGGAGAACTGCACTCGCTCACTGATTGGCAGGTTTCTGAAGCTTCTGAAGAGGCCGAGCTGGACGAGTTCTGTAGCATTGTCGGCACCACGGCAACGCAGCAGGAAAGAAAGTGCAAGAATCCAAAATACACACACCCAAAACACACGCAGGAAAAGGCCACAAGCCACCAAAAAAGGATTAAAAAAAGGCACGCACAAAGACAGACAGGACAGACAGACACATAAGTACACACAGGAAAAGAGGAAGGATAAGAGAAGCAGAGGGTTAGGGATAATTTTTTTTTTCTTTGCATCACTGTACATGGCTTTTAAGCTATCTATAATGTTCAGTCACTTTTGAGAGGCAAGCAAGATACCGCAAGTCTGGTCCTACCAGCCTTTCCCGGACAGGATTTGTATCACCATGTTAGATCTAACCAAAGGGGCAGCATCCACATAGGCGCTTCTCCAAGGCAATAAAGGTTCAGGACCTAAGCTTTGCCTTTTTCCCCCCACCCCACCCCCAAGCCGAGGCATGCTGGTCAACAGCTGGCTGTCTCTACATGTTTAGGTTAGCTAAAACTAGCTTAATGCTAACTATCCTTAGTTTTCATTCCCTAGTATATTTTAAGGGGTACTAACTAATGGATGATCCCTCATGCCAACACACGTGTGCACACTGGCTTTTGGAACTCTATTTGTACTAAGGGAGAACATTTCTCTAACCTGGCCACTCATCTCCCCAATTCACATGTACTACGCATGCCTGGGAAGGTTGTAGTATATGTAATAGAAAGGACAGAGAATTTGGATCCAGAGGAACTCCGTTCACATCCCAACTTATTAGCCATGCGACCTGAAACTCTCCGCACTTCAGTTTCTTATGTAAAAGAAAGGGCTTGGACTAGATCAGGGTTTTTAGCCCGTGGCACGTGAACTTGTTTATTTTAAAAAAATATTTTGAAAACTGTTATTTTATTGGTCTCCTTGGCAATTCTATGTGTTTATTTTATGCATTTAAAAACATTCTGAGAAGGTAACACAAGACTCACCGGGCTATCAAAGGAAATCCATGGGGGGAAAGGCTAAGAACCCTGGAGGTAGATGAATTCTGAGGTCTTCTCCAATTCTACAAGGTAATGCTACTGTTATCAATGGTAACCCCAGTACATGGACCACTGGCAGGAAAGATGACTCACTTGGGAAGAAGACAGACTTTTAAGAAAGGAAGTCTGACTTGCTTTCCTTAAATCTTCCTGCCACCCAGGAAACCATATTTTTTCCACTAAACCTCCACTGTTTACTAGACTAATTTCCACCAACATAGGCTTGTATACTCACTCCTCTGCATCCTTGTCTAAAGGATTCAAGTGTGGTTTGATCAGCAGCTGTTAGGTCTCCTCCATCTATTCCTGACCTTATGAAGATAAACTGGTTGTGGCTGTCACAGGTACTATTTTTTTGTTTTGTTTTTGGGGTGGAGGGGGGAAGGCAAGGCAATTGGGGTTAAGTGACTTGCCCAAGGTCACACAGCTAGTAAATGTCAAGTGTCTGAGGCCAGATTTGAACTCAGGTCCTCCTGACTCCAGGGCCGGTGTTCTATTCATTGCACCACCTAGGCACTATTTTTTAAAGTGTATTTTCTATTCTTTTCTGCATTCCCCAGTTCCTCGCTAATTTTCTAAAATGAGGAAGTCTCATCTCAATCCAGTGGATTGTCTCTATTATCCTAGGAACTGAAACCCCAGTGAGTGATATGTGAAAGAGATCCAATTGCTGTTTCCACCTATTCTTACAATCTTAAGAGACAGGCAGGCTCCTTTGGGGGTGAAAAGTTTTTGTTTTCTTCTACCATATGTTTAACTCAGTGGAAACTAAAATACATAAGGAGTTCCATGAAGCTCTGTGGCTTTCCTTGCCAAAAGATCACATGTGAATGGCTGTTGGGTTCAGTCTTGTGTCTGTCTCGACACTTTTTAAGGGGAGAAAAATGATCCAATACAAGTGACCTTACTGACAGAGTCAGGAGACCTGCTATTTCATCACATACAAACTGTGTGACCTCCTCCATAAAACTGGGATAAGACTGACAACTACCTACTTCTCAAGGCTTTTGAGAGTAAAGTCTATGAATCTTAATGCACTCTATGAATCAAAGTTACTATTATTATTATTGGTTTCTGTCCCTCTGCTTCAGATAAATTTTTCTGGAAAAATAACTCATAAGCAATTCTAAAACTCTAGGTTCACTAAGTATGAGACATTTTTATCTGTCATTTCTACTATTTAAAAAAAAAACCAAACAGCTCTGACTTGTTTTTGACAAGTGTTAACTTTAAATATCAGAGAACATGTGCTCCATTCTTAGGCTCAGGTCTTTCTCGGGTGGGAGGGTGAAAGTGTAGGGGGAGAAGATGAAGGGTGGGGAAGAAAGAATTTTAAAATAAGTGTCTGATTTTAAAATAAATGTCTGATTTAGACAATGCCAAACGAAGGAGGTAAATGTGGCAACTCTCTAGTTATTTTTTTATATCAATAATACGTATATGTTTCAGTTGAAAATACCAAGGCCTATGACACTTAGTAGATGACGTAGAAGGTCCTATCTGTTGCTGCTGAAATCTACCTGTCTGTAATGCAGGAAATGGCATCAGGGCCAAAGAGCTGCCAACCACTGAAATTAAGGCTAGAATGTGAAAGGCAGGAGGGTGGCGCGCTTAGGGAACCGGATGGATCAGACAGCCAAGGAGACCTTATGGAGAAGCTTGATGCTGAGAGCTGGGGGGTCTGTGAGAGGCAGCTTGAGGGAAAGAGCATTATTACATTTGAAATCAGAAAAACTGGGTAAATAGTTCTATCTCTGATACTCATTAGCTCTTATGACCTTCCCCTCTGAGATCACTTTCCATTTATTCTCTATCTACTTTGTGTGAATGCTGTTATTTACACACTCTCTCTCCTTCCCGCCTCCCATTAAAATGTGAGGTCCTCGAGGGTACCCTGCCTTTCTCTGCATCTTCAGTGCTAGACACATATTAATAAATTCTTTTTTTAAAAATAAATTCTTGATCCTCAATAAACTTTTGTTGACTTGAAAACTAATCTTGTATCACTAACAGGATTTACCTGAGAGACTCAGCTTTTAAGTTTGCTTTGATTATTCCCAAAAAGGTTCTCCCTACCGAGTCCCTAAACATTGATATTAGAAGCCATGACGTTCTGCTTCAATTTGTTAGTCCTTAAAGGTAACACTCAAGGCCAACCATCCGTGGCAAGGTAAGCGTGGATGTCTGCGTGTTTATTTTGCTCAAGCTCTGCTACACAATGCTATAAACAAAATTATGTCGACTGATTAAAAACAAACACCAAATTACACCGCACAGCAGAGCAGCCCCTTGGAAAATGTGAGAATCCCTCCATCGGCCTAGCCCAGCAGATTTTCTGCCTCCGTGACATGCATGTTGCTTCCTGTTGCACAGAGAGGAGGGAGAAAGCAGGATGCTTGAGGATTAAAAGCCCAAAGAGCACTAGCGATGACAGGCACGCATTCTCTCCCAGGAGGACAAGGAAGATAAAGCTCTAGAGATTTTGACTCTGTACCAATTCTTGCCTTGAAGACAGTTCTCCATCCTCCCTTAGCACCATCACCAAGAGTAACTGAAGAAAAATACCATCATGTGGACAGTTGAGCATTTAGGTTCGGGCAAATAAAAAAAACTGGGAGTGGGGCATGCATTCAGGAGTCTAAAACTCCTTCCAGTTCCTGTATTCTTCACTCATAACTCAATGTGTTTTAAAGAGGGACTTACTCCAGGGGGTTGAAGGGAGGAAAACTAATAGCAATGGATGGAAATCATATGGAGGGAGAATTTCAGTTCAGTATAAGGAAGAAACTTTTCTCACTATTAGAAAATGTAACAGGATGCCTTATTAAGTGGTAAGTTCTCTATCAAAGGAAATATTGAAACAAAGTCTGGATGACCATTTTGGGGGGATGTTGTAGAAGAGAGAGAATGATTAAACGACCTGTGAGACCTGAGATTCTATGGAGAGCATAGCACCTCTTAACTCCGCCCAGAACATAAGGAGCTCTCTACGTACCAGGGAGAGTAGGACATGAGCCCCTGAATAAGAAAACTCATGAAAGCGAGTTAACTCCTTGGGTCCTGGATGGTCAAACTTAGAAGGTAATCTATGTCTGAGCCGATGACATAATACGGAATGGAGAATGTTGTGAACCCGAGTTCTACTGTTTGACCGTGTGCCGCTAAGTGCTGAGCAAGAAGCAAACTTATCGATGCTCCAGGAGAGAAAAAGGGGGTGTAAGAGCAGCAGTGGATGTACTGGTCATGCCCTGGAGAGCGGTACAAACGCAGTAACATATTCATGTTGGCTTCAATAGGAACGAATGTGTTTGGATGAGCACAATGTATCCTATTCCAACTGCTGTGCAAGAAAGAGTCAACTCCTTCCCTCCTCTCAGATTCAAGTGCTGATGATTCACCAAACAGGTAACAGCACAGAAGGCGAGAATGTCATGTTCCTCTAATGTTAAGAGAATACTGAAATGGGCAAAGGTCCACAAAAGGCATACCAGGTGGAGCGGAGAAGGAAGAAGGGACGTGAAGAGATACGCCCTCTTAAGTGGTTCACAATGAATCTGGGAATGAATGGTGTGCATGATTCAATCATCACCTGAAGGAATACCCATGTCTATGAGCCTGCCAAAGACTGGATCAGTTCTAGCTGCCTACAATGGAGTGCTCTGGCCATCAGTTGGAAAAATCTCTCAGCAAAGGGGGGTTTAAATTCTATTAAAAAAAAAAAAAACAACTCTTTTAGGGAACATTTCTTTCAACTTGAAGACAAGGAAGAAGTTTCCTAAATGAGAAAATGTTTCTACCATGGCATGAGACAGGGTACAATTTTGGGTCCCAGGAATGATCAGGCCAGGATTCATGTATGGGTGTCATTTCTGCCCCACCCCTGTGGGAGGCCTGGACAACCTTACCTGGTTGGGAGTTTCCGGTGGCATTGGGGATGGTGATTTGGACTGGAAGGCATCCTGGGATATGAATCCCGAGTCATGGGAGGACACGCTCGACAGCCTCATGGGAGCCTGCTGGGGCAGATTGGAGCTTCTGTAGCGATAATGTGAACTGGGGGAATGAGAGTGTGAGCCGCTTGACCGGGAGTCACTGCTGTTAACGCTGTTCAGGCTGCTGTGAGGGACAGAATGGGAGGAAGAAAGGTAAGAGCTCAAGGAAGGGAGGAAAGCCACCAAAGCAACTCCAAAAACAACAACAAAAAGTTATCCTGTTAGGAGAAAGATAAGAGAGGAGTTGTGGCATTGTGGGCAGAGGGCTGGTCTGGGGGCCTGGAAGAACTACGTTTAAGTCCCATCTCTCACATACACCAGTTATGTGACACCAGGCTTCTAAGGTTACAAAGTCAAAGAGAAGGTGCCCACACCGCACTGGTGGAGAGAATGTATTCACCTTGGAGTTCCCTATATCACTGAAATCACAGGTACAATCTCTAAACCCTAGCCAGGGGTGGGGAACCTATGGCCTTGGGGCCACATACGTCCCTCTAGGTCCTCAAGTGTGGCCCTTTGATTGAATACAAACTTCACAGAACAAATTCCCTTAATAAAAGAATTTGTTCTGTAAAAATTGGACTCAGTCAAAAGGCCACACCCGAGGACCTAGAAGGCCACAGGTTCCCTACCTCTGCTAGCCTATCCTGTTAGGAAGGACAAATGACATTTATGTATAAGGAGGCAGGAGAAAACAAGACTCATCTCTAGTTCTCTCAACAGGCAAAGGTATTCCTAGGTCAAGAAAAAGAACACCTCACTGCAGGCTCATTAAGGTGACAGAAAACTGCCGAAGCATCAGGTCTAGAAGTCAGTGGGGCAGAAAATTACTGTGCCAGTCTAACTGCAAGAAGCCCTGGTGAGGGGACAGACTCCACAAAAGCCTCGGGGTGCTTTCGGCTATGAAAGTCAGGACAAGTAACCTCCCCAGCAATTTCCCAAAGACAAGCATAGTGGACAGTGTTAGCCTTGGACCCCAGGAGACCTGGGTTCAAGTCCCATCTCTGACACATACTGGTTGTGTGAGCTCAGACAATTTACTTCTCTTCTCAGTTGTTCTAAGGGGCGCTCCAAAACAATAAATTAAAAGACTCACACTGGTAGAGGGTCCTTTCACTAATGAAATTAGAGGTCCAGTCCCTAGACCCTATCCATTCCTACAGGGGGAAAAATGATTTTGTACCATTTTGGATGAAGCAGTATTAGTCTCAGACCTTCTTGGCAAAAAAAGCCAAAAAGGCCAGCAGTCTGCATCCTAATCAAAACTTTCAACTCCAAGATAACAACATAAAGCACTGCTGTAAAATTGTTCACTCTTAGGCAGGAGGAAATAGAGAAACAAACCCTTGTGAAAACATTTGTGGAGCCCAGCTTCCTGGTACAAAATGCAAGGTTGTAAAATCTAGATAGATTTTGTTTCCTAAGAGCCTACAGGGCTCCCTAACACAATGAGCTTTAGGAATAGACATGGAAGCCCCAGATACACAAATTTACAGAGTGTCCTTTCTCTCCTCTGTAAACAATCGGTTAGCGGGCATCCAGTCTTGCACTGGACACATGTAGAGAACATCTGATACGCTAGGAGGAAAACTTCAGTCTAGCGAAAAATAAATCTCAACACAGTCCAAAATTTCAAAAGGACACTGTTGCCAAAGGAATGCCAGCTGTGAGAGGAAGAAAGGCTTTGAGAAAAGAGAAACTCTGAGGTCTTTAGAGATGTCTTTCCTTCATCTCCTCAAACAGAATTTGCATTATGAATTCTTTGACAATTAACTGAAATAGCTCAGGGAAGCTATGATGCTGCTACACTTGTAATAATGGGTGCTAACATGGCAATGGAAAGGGACACTGGTGGATGCAAAGCTAACTGCCACTGGAGGAGGTCATTAGCATGATTCTACATTTCCTTCCAATCAACCAAAGGCGGGCATTTAGACGTTGAAAATAGAGCACTCCCAGCAAGCTCTCCCCAGGACACAGCTGATTCAGGATTTGCAGCGTGATTTTCTATTCATATCAAGCATTCAGGGAGAAAAAAAACTCAAGTATTCATTTAAAAACTTAGTATTCTTGGCTTGTGCCCCACATGGTCAAAAAATAACCACCCAAAAAGCAAAAAATAATTCAGTGACCACGTAGAATCCCATCTATAATATACCCCAGAAGTGGTCATGCTGCCACCTACTTGTCTATTGGACAAGACCACCACTGTGTTACTTATGTTACCGTAAGACAAAAGTTTCCTCCTTTAGTAGTGTTTCAGGACACTGCATCTTTACATCTGGAGTTTGGTGTCCCTGTGATCCCACTCAACCAATGCAAACTTTGTTTAGATATAATGGAAAGAATACTGAATCCGGAGTCAGAGGACCTGGGTTTAAATCCCCAGCTTGGGCTGTTGTGTTACCTTGGGCAAAAAATAAATTGATAAATGCCTCTTCTGGCTCTAAATCTACGTTCCCTCATACTATGACCATCTTCTTCTGTGTGACTGGTTTTGGGGGAAAAAAAAACCACCTGTACGTGATTATAGGAATATTCCACTATATGTTGGATTGGCAAACATCTAGCTCTTAGAAGTAACCAATCCCAGGTTCACTTGACTCAGGAGAGCAGAGAGCAGAGAGCAGACACCAGAAGTGAGATTTTTTAAAAAGCTAGAACAAAGGGAAATCCAATGATACAGCCTTCCTCACAAGGAAGGCAGAAAAATTAAGCAGGGGATGGCATGCTAATAAGTCATTCTCCTGGAAGAAAATATTCTGGAAGACATCAGCTATTCCAGCAAATGCAGTCAGCACAAAGCAGATCTCTATTTAGATTGTGATTATTTGAGCTAAATAAGTGACTATAAATAACTATAACCTGCCAGGTTATAGGGAACAACCAATAAGTAACTCTTCTCTCTACTTTATCATCGAGAATGTTACGAGTAACACAAAAGCAATAATTCACTATAATAACATAACAAACAACTGTTACTGGCAAATCTAAGAGTCTACTGCCAGATAATTAAGGGTTAATGGAGTCTTTTCTTGGATTGACAATAAATCAGTGATAAGGAGACTAATAATAGAAAATCTTTACAGAAGTCTTTACGGTACTAGTTCAAAGTTATTACGCGATACCAAGGATCAGTTCTACACTGGTCCCTTAATTGCACTTGGAAAACCAAACTCAATCTTTACTAGAAATAAATTTCCCAAGGTCACTTACCTGCAAACACTTGATTTTCTGGACATGGTTGTACTGGGAGAAGATGGAGGAGTCTGATATGACCAACTGTAATCAGAACCTTTCAAATCTAGGATTACCTAATAAAACAAACCCCCCAAAAATATCCATTTAGTAAGCTAGGTGCACTGAAGAGGAGACTTTTCGCTGCCAATTGAATACAGAATCTGTCCAATCTGAACACACATCAAAAACAGGTTTTCACCAAAAAAAAAAAAAAGATTTGTTGTGAGGTGTTTTTTTCCCCTTTCTTTTTTAATACATTACAAAAGCAGTCATTGTCATCATCTCTTGCTGAGAAAAAGTTAAAAATAAATGAGAGAAAACCCAAGCTATACAAAAACGAACATGTGCAATGATGGAGGTAAAAACTCAGAAAGGTTCAAAGGGTAGAGAAAAATGACTTTGTCACCCCAGCCCCTAAGTCATTTGAGGTTGCCTTAAAGAGTCTTCATGCATCTTAAGTCTGTTCCAAGATTTGCTATGCCACAGTAACAATTCAAATTAAATGGCTCACATATGCTGCTTTTCACAAAAGAAAGAAAATTTCAAACTTGACATGCAGTCAAAACATTCATTTCAGCACTGAAAAAAAGTGGAAAGCTGCACAGACTTCATGTGCATGTTCTGATTTTGTTTTAAACTTTTTTTTCCAAAGACAAATGAAGCATAAAATAAGGACCTTTGGCTAATTTCATCTCTTCCCTAACTCTTAAAAATACTTTTTTTTCCAAAAAGTTTTAAATAGGAAAATTCACAAATGTGCCCAAAAGTTTTCTGAAACATAGAAATAGTATAAAAAAATCTGAAAGCATCAGACAACCAGCATCATCTGTAGTGCAGAGAATAGAATTAAACAGAATGGAAAATACAACACCTACGACCTTCTATGCTGAGTTGTATCTTCACACTATGACAATAGAAATCTGGCACATGAACCAATGAGCCTGATGTGTGATGGGAAGCACAGATTCCAAATTAAATCTTTTATGACAGTGCCGTGGGAATGGTGTTGTAGAAACTCTTCGTGAAGCATTAAGAGTCCCGGGTTCTACCCAGTTCTGCCACTTACTACCTATGTCCATAAAGTACCAGTTCATCGCACTTAAGGAAATCATTACAAGTTTCTAAGAGGGGATTCAAAGCAGCCGCAAAATTTCTCCACACTTCGGTTCTGCCAGAGAAAAGAGGATATACATTCCTCAGGGAAGAATGGCTGCCTAGAAATGACCAATCTATCCGAAGTAAAGTTAATAAAAATAAGAACAGCAATGCAGCAGCTAGGCGGCATAGTGGATAGAGCACCAGCCCTGGAGTCAGGAGGACCTGAGCTCAAATCTGGCCTCAGACACTTGACACTAGCTGTGTGACCCTGGGCAAGTCATTTAACCTCTACGGCCTTGGCAAAAAAAAAAAAAAGCTTTAAAGAGCAGGTGTGGCCTGACCCATGAGCCTTCTACTCCCTGAATGCTCACCTGTTCACTTGATGATGGTAATTTGTGGGGATCCATGGTGAGGCTCTTCAGATCTTCAGATATGGTCTGTAGATGAGTTATTTCTCCTAACATGGAGATTTCTTCTTCCTGAGGGAAGGTAATTAAAAAGCCACACACATTACACTACTGTCTTGGAGTTAAAGATCTTATTAGCACACATGTCGTTTATATACAATTTGCTTTCTGATCAAGGCAAACAGGGTATGATATTTAAGTGCTAAGTTACAATAAGACCGTTGTCTTAAGGGAAATGGATGGAAGATATCCATACATCAGGCTAGTGATCTTAGACAAAACAGACTTCATAGTAAAAATAAAGTATTAAGAAAATTAAACAAGTGTCATAGTAGAAGCAGCAAGCGATTGGATGTTAGGAGATCTCCACTGAAGTCCCAGCTCTACCACTTTCTAGCTTCATGAATGAATGAATGAATGAATGAATGGATGGATGAGCATTTATTAAGTGCTTGCCAAATGCTATAAGCTCTATGGTAAGGGCTAGGGATATATATATATATATATACAAGAGTAAAGACAGCCCTCACTCTCAAGGATCTTCTATTTTAATAAGGGGTAGGGGAGTGGTAGCCAGGGAAGGTTTACTGATCTTTAAAATGGGGAGGGGCAGGATTTGATAGTCTCTAAGGTCCTTTTAGCTTAGAAATTCTGTCTATGATGATAAAAGGCAATTAAAATAAAAAATCAATTAATAGCTTATTAATTAATCAAGCATTTTTAAAATAAGTGCCAGGCACTGTGTGATAAGTGCTCGATATAAAGACAAAAATGACACAGAACTTGTCTTTAAGGAGTTTCTGTTCCAAACAATATGACAACAAAACATGAAAAAGAGAAAATTTGGAGAAATGAAAGACTATGCAATTAATGGTCAATTAAGACCTTTATGCTCAGCTATCAGAATGACAGATGAAGAAGATAATCAAGAAACTGATGCTAAAATTACAGTAGAATTTAAAATTAGGAAACTCAATGACAGGCCTGAACACATATACTTTCTTTTCAAGTGCTTCCAAGTTGATTATACCCTGGGACCCAAAAATGTCTTTATAGTAAACACAAAATGGCACTAAAAATAGCATATTCTTAGCTTTAGAGCTCAATAAAATAACAAACACACACACACACACCCTCCCAGAGTTGAAAACCACCCAAACACCTGCCAATTAAATAATATTGTCTTGAATAAGATGCTTGAGATGAGGATGAAATCCATAATTAAATGATAAGATATGTTTAAAATGGCAAAAATATATAAATGCGATATATTTTCAAATATATAAGACATTGCTAAAAAAAAGTACTTGCAAAAAACCTTACTGCTTTCACTGCCTGTTTTAATAAGAAAAATAACAAATTAAGTCTCTATCTAAACAAAAGGGAACCAAGTAACACATCAAAAGAAAGAAATGAAAGGGGGGGAAACTGCAAACTGAAACAAAACGGACAAAATAACCAGGCTTTATTTTTAAATTGTGTTCTTGGAAAATGCTAGCAAAGTTGACCAAATATTAGCTGAATTAAAGCTAATTAAGGAGAACTGATAAAATCAGGACTAGGAAATGAGCCAACCAGTACACACTCACACACAAAAAAAGATTTTTTTAAAAAGGAGGTAGAAGAGAAGAATATTATTCTTGACTATGTGCTAACAAATTTGATAACCATGGATGATTAAGTTCAAAAGTGGTATTATTTGGTATGACTTTTAGTGTTATTTTGCATTTGCTATGAAAACCTTTTTGGAGTTTTAATTTAAGAATGCTAAGTGCTGATAAGTGGCCCATAATCATGATAATTTGCTCAGTCATTTTCAGTCATGCCCAACATTTTGTCACCTATCTTGGGTTTTCTTGGCAAAGATACTGCAGTGGTTCCGCTATTCCCTTCTCCAGCTCATTTGACAGATGAGGAAACTGAGGCAAACAGGGTTAAGTGATTCGCCCAGGGTCACAAAGCTAGTAAGCATCTGAGGCTAGATCAGAAAGATGAGTCTTCCTGACTCCAGGCCAGACACTCTATCCACCCAGCTGCTCTGACAATAGTAATACACAATTTTTTAAAAAATAGCTAGCATTTCTATAGAACTTTTAAGTTTATAAAGTGCTTCACAAATATTATCTATTTCCATTTAACAGATGACACTGACAGAGATTAAGTGGATGGCCCAGGGTCACAGAGCTAGAAAATATATGAGGCTGAATATGAACTCAAGTCTTCCTGACTGCAAATCCAGCACCCTGTCCACTGCACCACCGTAGCTGCCTCTTAAGGGTCAAGATTGCGATCTTTAAATGCATGTTTTTTTAAAAATTGCACAACCGAATGTAACAAAGTATAAACTAAAAAATGGATAAATACTATGAACATAAATGATAAAAGTATGAAGAAATTAATAAAAATATGTGACGTCAGCATCCAGATTTCAATTACTAAGTGGTCAAAGGAGATGGAATGCAGAAGCGGAGGAATAATTCATCACACAGGAAAACATGAAGACTTCAACGACAACTTTACAATGTCCCCACAGAAGAATCTTTAGGGTGCCTTTCTATGGCCGCTGAACCAGCAAAAATAAATAAGAACTCTAAGATGAACCCAATAGTACTCCTGTGGCCCTATATTGGTGCAATTTTTCTATGGAGAAATATGGCAATATTTTAAAGGGGATATAAAATTGTTTATGACCTCCAATTTGGTAACTAGTAAATAGGATGCTAGATTTGGGAGTCAGGCAAATCTGGGCCCAAATCCTGTCTCTGAAGCTTGTGTGACCAAAGGCAAGTAAGTCTCTTTTTCTTCATTTGTAAAATGAGGAAGAGAATAGCTGTAGAAATCTACCTCGGAGTTTTTAGTAAGACTCATTAAAGGTGATAGCGTACATAAAGTGCTATATAAATGTCAGCATAACATAAAATTATCCTGTTATATTACTACCAAATAATATCAAAATAAGATCCAAATGAGTTAATATGTGAAGCGCTTTGTAAACCTTAAAGTGCTATATAAACACTAGCTTATCATCATCATCATCCTTATTATTTCATAATTATTATTCTATTTTGAGTAGAAATAATCCTACGGGTGAGTGGCGGGAGAATAATTTGGAAAAAACCACATAGCAGTAATATTTATAAGAGGGAAAATAAAATTAACACAAATACACAATGTTTAAGTAATACTATTAATAAAAACGCTCATTTCTATCACTCTGTAAAATTTACAAAATTTTCTCATAGACCAAACGCAGAATATCATCTAATTGTTAAAAATCCCAAGTGTGAGTACCATGGTTTAACACATGAAAACATTTACTATACAGAATATTGGTGGGAAAAAAAAAAACCACTCAATAATCTGTGCATGTAGTGATTACAATCAGGTTAAAATTTGTCTGTGTAATTCAGATTTGCTCTGTTAACATTGGGCAAATTACCTTGTTGACCTCTGAGATCTCTTTCTAACTCTGAAATTCTGGGATTCTAAGTTAATCAACTAATCAGTACATAAACATTTATTAAGTGTCTCCTATGTGCCAGGCACTGTGCTATTGGTCATATATCTCCTCCTCACTCATTTAATAAACAGCACATGGTTTGCAGTACGACAGAAAGATGAAGAGGGGAAGAGAGACCTGGGGGAAAATATTTAATTAACTTTACCTGAATCAGCAGGTGCCTTGCAGTTCACAATTAACTGACTTTTTTCTCAGAGGGGAAGCAAGAGGGCACGGGAGATACTGTTTGCCTTTTGAGAAGTACCTCCCATACCCCCAATTCTGATGCATGCTGACTATGTGACCCCCCCCCATAACATCTCCAATCAAATATGAAGCCCCCCTTTTGGCACTTAATTTCTTCATAACCTAGCCCCTTCCTATCTTTCTATTTTTAGCGTTTGTACATTTTACTTTCCTCTATGACCTAGCTCCAACAACTTTCTCAAATACAAGACTGCCTCTTCCAACCTTGGGCCACTGTCTTGGCTTGGACTTCTTTGCCCCATCATCTCTACCTCCCAGCTTCCTTCAGCTCACATCTTACCTTCTGCAGGTGTTTCCAGGGTCCCCCCTCAAGCTGCCAATCATTTTCTCCCACAGATTGCTTTCACACATCCTCTAGATAGCTGGCACATACCTGGGCACTGACACATTTTTCTCCTCCATTAGAATGTGAGGGTCTTAGGAACAGGGACCTTGTATCCCTTGGGCTTAGCACAGCGCCTGGCACATAGTAAATGCTCGCTGACTGACGCTGGCTCTCCCTAAAGTTCAGCTACTCTCTCAAACGTGTCAAACGCTGGGCCCACAGCACTCGTGAGTGCTGCCTGAACCTGAGTAAAATCTAATTCCCCTCTGATTTTAATGTCTTCTTTGGTGAGACAGTGGAGAGAGAGCTGGGCCTGGGATTGGGAAGACCTGAATTCAAATCTAACCCTTGTTTGCCCAGCACACACCTAGTAAGTGTCTGAGACTGGATTTGAACTCAGAACTTCCTGGGCAAATCATTTAACCCCCGTTGGCCTGTTTCCTCATCTATAAAGTGGGGATAATGATTGCTCCTACCTCCTGGGGTTGTTGTGAGGAGCAAATGAGATGATAATTATAAAAAAGCCCTCAGCACGCGCTTGGCACATAGTAGGTACTATGTAAGCATTCTTACTGTTATTGTTTAAAACAAGACATACGTAAATGTGTATAGTTTTCCAAGTCAACATGCGGCCTGCGGGGATCCTTACGTAGAGTTTAGGGACCCTCGTTTCTATTTGAGGGTGACACCGCTGCTTTAAGATGTACAAGGTAATTGTAAGGAACAGATCAAATAATATATGTAAAGTGCCCTGCAAACTTTAAATGTTATATAAATGTTTATTATTTATTTATTGTTGTTGTCATTATTATTATTATAATTAGCTGTAAAACACTAAGTGGCAGAACAGATGCTGATGGGCGTTGGTAGAGGGAATTTCCATACTGGGAACTCCCTACAGTGATGATATCATAGACTTGAGCCACCAATTTTTTTTTAAACTGTAACCAACTACCCCCTCCTTATTAAACTCCCATTTAGGAGTTTAAACCTTCCAGGACTTTAACCCGACTTACAATCACTGGCCGTAGCATTGAGATGAAGGCACAGAATCGGCCACGCTCCTCAATCAGGGCCTTTCTGACTGCCTGTTTTTCGGTTTCTTCCAGCAGAAGGTATTTATCATTGACATCTTGCAACGCGCTGTCCAACTGGGGCTGAATGTCTCCTCTTCCTGCACACAGAAAGGAATGCCACATATAGGTTTTGCTGAATTTCATACAGCCGCTTCTCACTCCCAGCCCTCCACCCCCTGGGTTCTTGTTTAAATCGTGGTTAGCCCCATTAGATCACTGCCTGGGGTGGGGGACTTTTAATTTCCGGTATCTGAAGGTAAGCATGTAAGTAGGTTTAGGAAGATGAAACTCACTGGGCCCTTCTTGTAGCTCCCCTCACAACAGAATCCTCTGCCAACTCATCGCTGTGACCTAGAAACCTGGCAGATGAGCTCTCTCCAGGATGCCGATGGCTGCGGGGACTCGACTCAATGAACAAGGAGAGCCTTTGTTGATGTTTCCAAAAGCAGATACGAACTAGCTCTACCGCACCAATCTCACCCAAAGGATTCTGTCTAGTACCAGCAGTAAATATCTCCGGGAACAAAAAGGGAATTTCAGCCATCTCAGCTTGGGAGTCCATTGTGAACTGTTGGCTGGTTTAATGCCCCTCTGGAGATGAATGAAATGAGTTTTCTATAAAGCCGACCTAATAACAAAGAGGCCCACACTCAATGCTTCATAGGGAAGAAACGTTAAGATCTCCCCAAAGCTTGAGGTGATGTTTGCTAAATTCTTAGCCATGTAAACCACCTACAAACTTTTGTTCCTTTCCTAAAGACACAAAAATTGGAGAATGAATGAAAGGATAAAGCAGTGAGGACACTCTGCCTTTTCTTCTGTCTGCTTAGGTAGGCCTAAGGACACGGGACACACAAAAAGAGCAATTCCCCAAATGACCATCTTGACCACAAGAAACTATTCACACTGACCAGAAAGGGTCAGAGAAGGTTCTAGAGAAGTTCAGGAATGAACAGCCTGAATATTTTGGGGTTCTCAGTTTCATGTGTAGAAACTCATGCAAAAGAGGGCTCATTTGTTGTATTTGGCTCTAAAGAGCTAAAGTAAAACCAGCAAGTTTTACTTTACTAGGATCACTAGTCCACAGGGAGGCAGAGTTCAACTTTTCTTGATGCTAGAGGAAGAACTCAGAAAACAGGTGGAAGCTGTAAAGAGGTTGATTTACGCTTGATTAAGGGGAAAAAATCCTAATAATTAGCTACATTAAAGGAGAATAGGATCCTTCAAAAAAGGTAGTGAGTTGGCCATCACCATTAGTCTGTAAGTGGAGAATAGATGACTACCTTGAGATATGGGGGGGGGGGGGTGTGCCATGACTCAGTATGGATTACACAAAATATGATGTTTGAAGTCCTTTTCCAACTGTGTGATTCTGTAGTTCTGGAAAGGTGAGAAAGGATCTATGCCACTGATCCAGCAAAGCAGATTTTCTACAAAATACATTTAATTTAGAGAAGGCTGAGGAGCAAGTCTCTTCAAGTACATAAAGGGTTATGATTTGGATAGTGAGTGGCTTTTATAAAATTACCCCTCCTGGATCACAGAATCACCATGTTGGAAGGGCTATTTGGTTCAACTCCTACATGAATGAGAATTCCCACAATATGGATTTCCTTTGCCATCCTGGCACTTCTCCTTTGCGCTCTCTAGTTCACTGATGCCCTTCCTATAATGTGGTACCCAGATGTGAACAAAATATTCCAGAATAGAAAGAAAGATAATTAATAAGGGCCTTTTAAAAAAAAAATTTCTTGGATGGGATCTATAATTTCATTGGAGTGGGAGCTCCCTGTGAGGAATTTCCTTTACAAATGCAGATTGATACTTTCCTGGGAATGTATAGCCTCAAGGGTTGCTTGAGGGTGCCGAAGGTACAAGGTACGTGACTTGCCCAGAGACACATAGCCAATAGGTGGTGAGAGGCACTTCTTGAATACAGTTCCTCCTGACTGTGAAAAGAGCTTTCTACCTACTGTGTCACACTGCCCCAGGGGGAATTTATACTAGGGTAAAAGAACTTACAGCAAAACAGTCAAACAAAGATGTGAGGACGATATGGGATCTGGCACATTTTGAAATGTACACCAGGAAATCTTGCGTCTGCTGAGCTTTGGTTCAGAGAGGCCTAGTCTGAGCTAGCCTAATTCAGTCCCTTCCAAATCCACTATCGTGAACAATCGAATATAGTGACAGAAACAGTACCTGATTATGGCTAAGACTCTAGTTTTTAACACCCATGAGTCTAACAGCACATAAATTCAATTTTAGAAACATAATTTAATATAGAATCGTGAAATCTTGATCCTTGATAATGCTGCAAAATCCCATCCAATTCTGTATGCAATCATGCCCTTAAAAACCATAAGGCTGAATTAATTAGAGAACTCCAGGCTGAGGGTATGCTTGGAAGAGAAAGGAAAAAAAGGAAGTGTTTTGATGGTTTAAGAAACAAGTCTTGAGAAGGAAGCCTTTGGCCTTTGACTCCAAACTGCTTACGATTTGCATTTACTCATTTGTGTATACTTTCTCCCTGTCAGAATGTACATTCTTTGTAGGCAAAGACTGTTTTGGTTTTGTCTTTGTATGCACAGCGCCTGACAGAATAGGAACTTAATAAATTATTGAATGAATGAATGAACCCTGAGTGTTTCCAGTATTTTGGTTGCCAGGTCATGTCAATATTTAACAATCAAAAATGGTCAAGGATATGAACAGGCAGTTTCCTGATGAAGAAATTAAAGCTATCTATAGTCATATGAAAAAATGCTCTAAATCATTATTGATTAGTGAAATGCAAATTAAAATAACTTTGAGGTACCACCTTACACCTATCAGACCGGCTAATATGACAGAAAAGGAAAATGATAAATGTTGGAGAAGATGTGGGGAAACTACAACACTAATGTATTGTTGGTGGAGTTGTGAACTGATCCAATCATTCTGGAGAGCAACAAAGAGATATAAAACTGCACACACTCTTTGATCGAGCAATACCACTACTAGGTCTGTATCCCAAAGAGATCATAGAAAAGGGAAAAGCACTCATATAAAAAAATTTACAGCAGCTCTTTTTGTGGTGGCAAAGAATCAGAACCTGTGAGGATGCCCATCAATTGGGAAACAACTGAACAAGTTGTGTTATATGAATGTAATGGAATACTACTGTTCTGTAAGACATGATGAGCATGAGGATTTCAGAAAAACTTGGAAAGATTTATATGAACTGATGCTGAGTGAAGTGAGCAGAACCAGGAGAACATTGTACACAGTAACAGCAACATTGTGCAAGGATCAACTCTGATAGACTTAGCTCTTCTCAGCAACAGGATGATCCAAGACAATTCCAAAAGACTCATGATGGAAAATGCCATCCACATCCAGAGAAAGAACCATAGAGTCTGAATGCAGAGCGAAGCATCTTTGTTTTTTGTTTTTCTTTCTCCTGGTTTTCCCCTTTTATTCTGTTTCTTCTTTCACAACATGACCAATGTGGAAACATGTTTAAGCTGACTGCACACGTATAACCTGTTATTAGACTGCTTGCTGTCTTGGGGAGGGAGGAAGGAAAGGAGGGAGAAAAATATGGAACTCAAAATCTTATAAAAATAATGTTGAAAACTTGACATGTAACTGGAAAAAATAAAGCAACTTAAGTGAAAAAATAGTTAACAATCAGTAAGCAAGGAGTGAGGATACAAAAGGACTCAAAAGAAGGGTTTATGATCTCATAAGGGAGACAAGCAAAAAACAAAACACACACACACACACACACATGCTCTATACAGGATAAATTGGAAATAATCACCAGAGAGAAGGCATTAGAATTAAAAAGGATTGGGAAAGGCTTCCTGTAGAAGGTGGGATTTTAGCTGGGACTTAAATAAAGGAAGCCAGGAAGTGGTGAGAAACATACTGACAGAATTCCAGTGCAGGACCAGATAAGTAACTCCTCAAATAAAAAGGCATGCACCCCTTAGGGATAAAGAAAAACAATGTCCATGGGTGCCTATTTCTTTAAATTTCTAATTAGATGTTCATGAAGGACGGCGAGTTTTTCAAAACGAGCCGTTTGCAAAGGTTTCTTTGCATTTCTGCAGTGGCAGTGAATTCTGGGGAAAAAACTACCAGAAGCCCAAAACCTTAAGTACGAAAAGACTATGTGTTACTTTGCCCATCTACTCCAATAGCAAGGTGTTAGCTGGTCAAGGGTCACCAAAGGAGTCATCTGAGGAATCTGAAGCCTGGTAGACATGCCTGGGCCAGCTTGCTGATTTTACTGTAGGACATCATAAAGTACAGAGCCAGATTTCACTCTGAGGCAAAAGGCTTTCAACATACAGAGAAGATAAATCCAGAGTAATAATGCCAAGGCTGCCTTCTGGAGGTGGTATAACATTTTTAATTATCAATAGCTATTCTTTGCTATTGAACCGTAAGTACAGAAGGGAGCTATTATGCTCTTAAGAAACACACCCACCTACCAGAAATCTGCCCCTAGAAAGTGGCAAATGTTAGGGCTACAGTAAATGGGCAAGATGATTCTGGGAATGTGAAACAAGATTTTTTAAAAATCCTTTCGTTCGTTATTATGGAGAAGCAGAAGAGTCTAAGAAGCAAGCTGAACCATAGTCATCTATTTTTTTTTTTAAATCTTTTAATATGCCAAATAGCAGATTACTCATTAAGGGAACTTTCCCGTTTTCATCCCTAGTGCCAACAATGCAGTGATTTAAACTCTTATCCAAGTTCTAAAAAGTTACAGCGAATCAGCCAGATAAAGAATGTTGTTTGGTTGGATGTGATAATCTCATTAATTCCCTGCAACCAATCAGACACCCACCTCTAATATCTGGAACCACTGCTGCTGGCTTAGGAAACAACCAAATTTGGCTTGGGCTCCTACAAGCAAACAACTGTGTATTTAGGTCAGGCAGATCATTCCTTGGTTTGTCCTGCTGACAAATACATCCTCCTCCTAGAATTCCCTTCCTTCATGAATGCTGCGGGGAAAATTTGGCATGAAGAACATTCTCACCTTAGAGTCAAAATGCAAAATAAATGTGGCTCCCTTGAAGGAGTGGAAAGAGAGTTGGATTGGGAGACAAAGGCCCTGGCTTCTACTGTTACCTACGGGGCTCTTTATCTCTTTAGGATTCAGGTTCATCATCCCAAGGTGTAGGATAATCCCTTCTAGTTCTAAATAAATCAACAAGTGATAATTAAATGCCCACTGAATATCTGCCAGTCGCTGTGCCAAACCATGGTGATACAAAGCCAACTTTACATTCTATCAGTAAATGCTGCTTGTACTCATATACAGTTTCTTTCTGGTCTGCTTGTTTTTGTATCTACAGCCCCCAGAACACTGCCTGTCACATAGTAGACATTTAAGAAAAACACATGCTGATGGATAGATAGAAGAGAACACAAGATGCATGCAAAATGAATACAAGGTAATTTGGAGGAACGAGAGGTGGCAGTACTAGTACCTAGGAGGATCAGAAAGGTTTGAGTTTTGAGGGAGGACAGAGACTCTAAGAGGTGAAGGTGAGGAAGGTCTGCATTCTCAGAGTGAAAGAAGGTGGGAGGGGTGGGGAGGAGAACTTATATAAAGGCAAAGGGCCAGGAGGAGGAGTATTTAAGCAGCCCAGTCTGGCTGCACTGTAGATTAGGTTCAGGGGAATAAAGCCTGGAAAGGTAAGCTGGAGCCAGATTTGTGAAGGGCTTTCAAATAACACAGGACTTTGATTTTCATTCTAAAGGTAATAGGTGAGCCAGCAGAGAAGCTCTTTGATCGGGGGAAAGACAGGGTCAGATCTGTGCTCTAGGAATGACCCCTCTGGCAGCTATTTGGAGAGGAGGCAAGTTGTGATTTCCCAGGGGCGGCTTGACCACTCTCAACTCTGCAAGACCTGAACCTCATTATCAGCTAACATTGGATCTGGACTTTGGATGGAAGACATTCCCACTACTGCTGTAGTAACAGATGGCATTCATAGAGAACTTCTCTTCATGTTTCTTGGACATACGCACATTCTGCATTTATTTCACTCCAACTCCTTCTCATTCCTCCCTGTATCAAAGTTACTTGCATATGGGGCTTTCCCTAAACTAGAATTTAAGTTACTTGAGAAACTGAGTCACTGTCATCTCTCTGGCCTTAGCTCTTAGCTCAGTGCCTTGCATATAAATGGAACTGAATAGTCATTCACTGAATAATCTGAATTAAAAGGTATCTGATGTTTCATATATATTATTCACCTGCAGTACCTTTGTAGGAGAAGGTTCATGACAGATGAGGAATATGATCAAGGGCATAGTACGGCAGACCCCAAACAACAGTACTCTTCCTTCAGGACTACAAAGGAGGACCGAGACAGCATAAAAATTTTTTTAAAAAATTGATCAGTCAGTCAAAACATATTCCCTAAGTGCTTGCTACATTCTAGGCACTGTGCTAAGAGCTAGGAATATGTAGACAGGCAAAAGAAAGTCCCTGATTTCAAGGAGCTCACACCCTACAGGGGAAGACAACATGCAATAAATTACATACCAACAAGATACGTACAGGTTAAACAGCAAATAATCAACAGAGGGAAGGCACTAGAATTGGGGAATTGGGAAAGGTTTCCTGTAGGAGGTGGAATTTTAGCTGGGACTTGAAGGAAGCCAGAGGGTAGAAATGAGGAGGGAGCATATTCTACGGATAGGGGACTGCCAGTGAAATGCCCAAAGGCTGGAGATCCAGCATCTTGTTTGAGGCATAGCAAAGAAACCAGTGTCCCTGGAAGAGTATGTGATGGAGAGTGCTAAGAGTATGTGGCAGAGATTGGGGGAGGGGAAAGGAGCATGTTATGAAGGGCCCAGAAGACCTGAGACTATATAGTATAAAGACATTCAACAACCCAAACATATTCAGGTAAGATGTTTCCCCCTTAGGAAGAAGGTTCCTAGTAATCCTTAATAATCTTTTCTTCTTACCTCAACGGAAAAAAATTCCCTTCTCCTCAGTCAAGAATTACTAGTTTTTTGGACCCCTTTGGCAGAATGTTTTTAAATGTATAAAATAAACTATAGAGATTACAAAGAAATGCTGAAATATAGCTATTAAAATATTATTTTTTTTTTTTACAAATAAGTACAAGGACCTTAGGTTAAGAACTGCTCCCCTAGGGCCTGGGAGAAGTCTGCTAGATTTATCATGATTTAGATTTAAGTACTAAGGAAATGTAGTTCCAGTTACCAAGGCTGGAGTCCACCATAAGGGTACATGAAGTTTGACACTGTGAGGGAGGTTATGAGAGTCCTTACAAATTATGTTAAAATGACCTATGGTTTGCGGGGGGAAGGTGTTTGAGAAATTCTCTCTAGAAACATAAACAGTACATATTTATAGATACGTTTTTCAAGACTTCAATATATCTATGATTTCACTGACACATAGCATCACTTATCAGTGCAGAAGCCTACTTTTACTCTCTCTCTCTCTTAGTGGCATCATCAAATCCCACAGGTTTAATTATCATCTCTATGAAGACTGACTCCCAGTCTTACATCTTCACCTCCAGTCATGTTCCTGAGCTTCAGTCCCACATCACCAAGCACCTATCAGATATTTCAAAGTGGATGTCCTGGAGATGTCTCTAACTCCCTACGTCCAAAACAAAACTCTATCTCGGCCCCCAAACCCACCCCTCTATCAAACGTCGCTCTTTCTGGCAAGGGCACCACCATCCTTCCAGCCTCTCTGGTTCATCGTCCTCAAATCCTCATTCTCTCCCTCTTCCCACGTAAGCCATCAGTCTCTGCTCACAAAGCCACCGTTTGAGGTCAGGCTGTCATTACTACTCCTACCTAGATTATCACAGCAGCCTCCTCATTGGCCTCCCTGCCTCAAGCCTCTGCACTCTCTAATCCATCCTCTGCACAAAGTGACCTTTCTCCCCTTAAGCTCAGGTCTGACCGCGTCACTCCCCTATGAAAACAAACTCCAACATCTCCCTCTTGCCTCTGGGATAAGACAGAAATTCCTGTTTAGCCTTTAAAACCTTTCACAAACTGGCTCCAAACTATTATGCATCCTTATTATACAGTAATTAGTTCCCGACTTCTAGGACTCTATTGTCCAGCCAAACTAGCTTTTCTTCTCCTCACACATGGTACTCTATCAACCCATTTTTATGCCTTTGCACTCTCTCTCCCCTTTACCTGGAATATTCTGCATTCTTACATCTATCTCATAGAACCCTTTACTTCTTTCAGAGGCAGCTCTTTCTGATTTCAGCCCCTCCACCCTACCGACCTGCCAGCACACTCCCCGCTAACTACAATGTATTAAGTGAGATTGCTCCTTTCCCTAAATTTTATTATAATGATTCCCATCCCTGTATTATGGTGTTTCAAGTTCCTTTTGTAATTATGGATGTCTTAATGTGTTAATGTTTTAAGTAACCTTATGTTAAAAAATGAACGCCTGAAAACATTTTTAAAAACCTTTTGAATTCTGGAAAGTTAAGAATGAGGATGACTGATTTTTCCATGTTAGTAACCGACCCTGGGCACCCGGCATGGGGGACTGGACAACCAGAGGGAGCCCACAGAGAGGAGCACACCAGGATCAGCCCCGAGAGGTACAGCCCAGCGAAGACTTACCCACAGTTTCAGCTGGCGGGGAGGGACACACGATGAGAAAGTGCAGGATACACAATTGATACAAAAAGGAAAATAAAAAAGTCAAACTGGTATTCCAGCATTAT
Organism: Trichosurus vulpecula; assembly: GCF_011100635.1. Taxonomy (NCBI): domain Eukaryota; kingdom Metazoa; phylum Chordata; class Mammalia; order Diprotodontia; family Phalangeridae; genus Trichosurus; species Trichosurus vulpecula. The sequence continues at coordinate 114,311,757 of NC_050573.1, read as the reverse complement.
TCCTACCTTTCATGTGTTGATCACTCAGGGCATGGCATTTCTGTCGACATGACACAGGGATTTAACCACCAGCCAAAGCAAGGTGATTTAGGGCTCAATTTCTTGCTGGTGATTCGTATTTTTTAGATAAAACTCTCTTTTGGTCCTTTTCATAAAGTGACAATTTATTCTTTACGTGTATAATACTTCTCTATCTCTGAACAAAATAAGTCTTTTTAAGAAGAGGCAAAAGCTTCTGTTTCTCCATCTTAAGATATGAAGTTGCACTGGATGCTTTTTTAGGTCTAGTATATAATAACTAGATAACTTAAATGACCAAAGTCCTTTCTGTCTCAAAGATTCTTCAATTTACTACAACATATAAACAGAAACCTTAGATAATACTTCAATACAATGTCAGACTTGAAGGTAGGGTAGTGAGCTGAGGAATGAAAGGAAGGAATAGATAGAAAGGGGTCAAAATAGAAGTAAAGGCTTAATTACACCGTTTGATTTTAGTACAGATTTCAGAGAATCACTAATTGCTTCCTTTGACTCAGTTCAAGGACCATCTTCTACAAGAAGCCTTTTTTTCTAATCCCCCTGAATGCTAGTGACTTCCCTCCCAAACTACCTTGTATTTACCTAGCTCTTACGTATTTATTTTTATCCATAGATATATGGAGGGTTCCCAAAGTATTACTGCAATTAGAAGCCATTAAAATAGCTTAAAAAGGTACTAAGACTTTGTGGACATATATATGTATGTACACGCTCATGTTGTCCCCTCAATATAACATTGACTAAAAGCAGGGATTTTTTCATTTACCTAGGTCAGGGGTGGGGAACCTTGGGCCTCGAGGTCACATGCGGCCCTCTAGGTCCAAGTGAAGACCTTTGATGGAAGGCCACACTTGAGGACCTAGAGGACTACATGCGGCCTTGAGGCAGCAGGTTCCCCACCCCTGCCCAATGTCTTAGTAAAGACTTATTGACTGAAAGAGTACTACACAGTAACTTCAGCAATAGGATGGAAGGGAATTAACTCCGTGATCAAGCTCATAGCATTCCCTTTATTTCCACTAGTGAAAAACTATTTGAATGGTTCCTCTGGTTTCAGTGGTTCCAATTATAAATGGTTCCACTTCCTGCCTTAGAAACTGTTTCTCTGCTAGGTTAGTCCAGGAGCTTATTCTTGAAACAGGTTTCATCACGCCTGATTTTAAAATTCAAATTGTGGCAAGAGAGCGGTCAGGTGAAATAAACAAATATACTGTTGGCCTCCTCAGTCTAGGGATGAAGGAGGTGCCAAGTAAATGGGCTAACTGCTTCTTAGTCTCCCACTTCTCTAGTTAGAAGGTGACAGTTAACTTCAGGATCCAAAAAGTCAGCTAGCCAGACTTGGGGTACTGTTTTCTGGAGGGAATGTGGCATGGTAGCGAGAATGCTAGACCTGCAGCTGGGAAAAACCGGGTTCGATTTCCTCTTTAGACATCGGCTCTGTGACACTGAGGCTCTCTGAGCCTCATCTGTTAAACAGGGATAATAATCCTCACAGGGTTGCTGTGAGAATCACATGAGGTAATAGAACCACTTCTCAAATCTTAACAATCATTATAGAAATGTGAAATACAACTAGTACTACTTCCCTCCTAAGGTTGTTTGGAGGATAAAACGAGGCAATTTTTGCAAAGTGCCTTATAAATGTTAGGCACTATCATCATCATCATTATTATTAACTAATAAATATCAAGCAATCGACAAGGTTATCAATAACTAATACCGATGTAAACGATAACAACAATAACCTCTAAGGCTCCTTTAGCTACTCTAGGGTTTGCTGTTGTTGCGTTGTTTCAAGCTCTCTGTGACCCCATTTGGGGTTTTCTTGGCAAATTTGAGCATATTATCAAATCCAACTACAGGATGAAGAAGAGATGCTATTTAAAGCCATTCTACGCTGTCAATGTATTATGGGAGTCTCTTAAGGCACATTTGGGTATTTCTGGAGAGCAGGTGTATAAGAACAATCAATGTTTTCTCATCACTAACTCTCTATGAAACACTGTTGGCCACAAAGGCAGATGCCTATCTGTCATCCTCTAGGTCCCAAGAGTACTCTTAAGACAACATATATCGCAGAAAAGCCAGACAATACTGAAGGGAAAACTACAGGTATGAAAATGTTTGGATGCTTCACAGAACTGTGTGATCTGACACTCAGACCTGAGGGCCGCTCTTGGCTTTATGTTAAAATCAGTGGTTACTTCTATATTTTGATAGACCCATAAAGTCTCACCAATGGGAGTAATCCCTGTAACAGAATAATCATAGCCCTCAGAACTGCCTCATTCTGTGCCACGCTCATTCATCTGTGTCTTTCTGCCAATCCTTCATTCCCCTCCTGGCCTCACTCCTCACTTTTTCTAGACCTCACATTCATGACCCCTGCACTAATGGCTCATCTTGGATCTTTCCTTCAGTGCCTGGGGTCTCTGCTCTCAAACAGCCTAGCAATCCCTGTCTTCCCCCTAACCCCTTTAGAATATCTTTCTATAAGCCCTGCCCCTTCATCTCCCATTAGAAAGTTCTTCCTGGAGTCTCTGTTTTACAGAAAGGCCTAGCTGGCCTGCCTTCATTTCCCTCCCTGCTGTATTCCTGCCTTTCTTCAGACTTCATAACTGTGCCCCTAACTTAGGTACCTTCAGCCCTACCTCCTCTTCCCCTTTTTAATTCCATTTTGTATGTTGTCTTCCTCCACTGAAATGTGGCTGTCTTTTTTTTTGGCTGTATTTGAATTTTCTAGCACTTATAACAGTGGCTATCACAGAGTTAAATGCTTAATATTTCTTTCTTTCCTCCTCACTCCCTTCCCACCTTCCTTCTCTTCCTTCCTTCTCCTACCTATGGCACACTGAAGGCCCCTATTAGGTTCTTTTTCTATCCATGGGTACATGAACTCTCCCTCACTCTGCCTAGATGACCAGCCTACCTCTCCTTTTCTGATTACCCAAGACTTCTCACTGGGATATTTTATGTCCCTTGGCTCATTGCTGGGCAGTGGTGTCCTGCAACCTGCTTCCCCTCCTCTACCAGGTATTTTTGCCTTGTCCTCTGAGCCAACTGGAATTTTAATTTTTTTGTCTTTTCATAGCAGTAGGATATTTAACTGTGAATATTAACTAAATCAGGTTTTTATTTTTCAAAAGACCTGAAAAAAACTACCCTCAGTGAGACTTCTACACCGAGAGGGCTGTGATCTGTATCTAAACAGTCAGTCAGTGAGTCGACAGTATTTACTAAGTAATCACTATGTTCCAAGCCCTGTGCCAAGCTACCTAGGACACCCAGATAGGCAAAAGTCAACACTGAGGACACTGAAGGGCAACATGATACACTGTAGGTAGGAAGAATGGTGGATGTATAGTCACAGGACCTGGGCCTGAAATCCAGTTCTGCCATGTACTAGCTGGATGATCCTGAACTCACCATCACTTACTTCTCTGGGTCTCAATTCCTCATCCGTGAAAGGAGAGAGCTAGGATAGATGACCACTAAGGCTTCTCCTGGAAACCTAGAGCTATGATCCTATATCATGGATCCTCGAAGTATGCAATATGAAAGACTATATTGCTAAACAGTAAATACTTAATAAACGTTTTGTCAATTTTTCACCTGAATAAAATTAATATTGCATGAACAATACTAAAGGGGCGCTGGAATGTATAGTAAAAGGCCAATTAACTAGAACGTATGTGACTGGGCATTTCAATGAACTAGAACTTTTCATTTGCATTCATTTTTAAAAGAAACAGGCAAATGCCCATGAAAAACCATTACTATCAAGGATTTGTTTTAACCCGCTTCTAGGATATGACCAATTTCCTACATTCCATCTATACCGCCACCACCACCGCCAGCACCACCAGCCAATAGCTAACATTTATGTGGCATTTACAATGTGCCAGGCACTGTGCTAAGGGTTTTACAATTACTACCTCACTTGATCCTCACAACAACCTTGGGAGGTACAGGCTATTGTTTTCTCCATTTTACAGTTGAGGAAACTGAGGCATAAAGAGGTTAAGTGACTTGCCCAGGGCCACACAGCAACTAAGTATCTGAGGCTGGATTTAAACTCAGTCTTCCCTACTACTACTACCACCACCACCACCACCGCCACCGCCACTACCATCTTCACCACCACTATAACTACTACCACCACCACTACCACCACCATCTTCACCACCACCACTCTTATTTCTACTACCACGACCACCACCATCACCACGATTACTGCTACCACCATCACCACCACCACCACCACCAGCTAACATTTATATAGTGTCTACTATAGCCCAGGTACTGTGCTAAGAGCTTTACAAATACTATCTCATTTTATCCTCACAACAACCCTGGGAAGTAGATGCTTTATCATCCCCATTTGAAAGATGAGGAAACTGAGGCAAATTGAGGTTAAGTGACTTGTCCAGGGCCACACGCAGCTAGGAATAGTCTGAGGGTGGATTTGAACTCAGGTCCTCCTAACTTCAGGCACAGTGCACTATCCACCATGCCACCTATCTGCCCTGTTTATGCACTTTTACATATAAACAAAATCACAAGAAACTCAGAAACTGTTTCACAAAAAGAATTCATGTTCAGAATGATGATCCTCAGGCATTCAAAGAAGCTCTAAATCAAATGAATATTCAATTATGCTTCTCTTGGTGCACAAAATCTGGCAAAAGGAAATACATTTTAGAAACATTTTTAACCAAGGCTATCCTGGTGCCTTCTTCATAATCTTTACTGTATCAGGAAATCTAGCTAACCAGGACAATCATTCTCTTCCCCAGAGTTAACTGATGTTCTTCCTCGACTTGTCTGAAGACTACATGAGACTCTCACTGCAGCTCTCCACTCATTCTATATGAAGAGGGCCCAGTAATCCTGGCAAGCTGTTACACAGAAGGCCACCTTCAGGCAAACTGAGTGTTTCTAGTCTTGAAAAAGGGACTCTGAGGGTAGAAGACCCTAAGACGAAAATGAAGAAAAGAGATACTCCAGAATGGATACAGAATTCAGATTCGAGGATGAATTAACATCAGGGTCTGAGCTGGAATTGGGGAGAAGTAACTTTTCTTGCCTCATCTCTGCCAAATTCCCAAAGCTTTCTTAATCCATAAGAATTGTCAAATCAATCAGTCAGTGAATAAACATTCATTAAGCACCTACTATGTGCACCGGGCACTATGCTAAGCACTGAGGATACAAAGAAAGGCAAAAGACAGTCTCTGCTCTTAAAGAGATCACTGTCAAATGGGAGAGATGACATGAAAAAAAAATTTAAAAACAAGAGGAATACACGATAAATTGGAGGTAATCAATAAAGGGAAGGAGCTGGCATTAAGAGCCATCCGAAAAGAATTCTGACAGAAGTTGGGGATTTAGCTGAGACTTGAAGGAAGCCAAGAGGTAGAGATGAGGAGGGAGAGCATTTCATTACCTTAGCATCTATTAATCTCTCTTAGCTCAAAACCTAAAAAGCTCTTACAACTGCCCTGGTAGCATCAGCCTCCCTTTCCACTAAGGGTTCATGTTTTGAGGGCAGGGATGTGGGGGTGGTCCTGTATTCTTTATACAGAAACCACCCCATTCACCAATGCAAATCAGCCACACCAACTCTTATGGAGTAGCCTGGGGACAATGAAAGGTTAAGTGACTTGCCCAGGATCACACAGTTAGCATATATCTGAGGTCCAGCCTGAACCCAAGTATTCTTGATTTCAAGACCAATCCTTATTCTGTCTGCTTTGCCACACTGCCTTGCTTCCAACTGCCTTAAGGTGTTTAAACTATACTTAATAGCATTTAAATATTTTTTCAAGAGTCAATATTATTGATATTTAACCTCCTATAAAGCATTACTAGCCATAGGAGAATTGGCTTTTAACCTCTAATTTCCAGTATCCTTGTTAAAACACATTGATTCAGGAAACACATATCAGAAGCCTAATCTGTGCAGGGAACTGTCCTAGGTGCTGAGTATAAAGAAAAAAAAAAAAGAATGGTTTCCTAGTCTCAATGAGCTAGATAGGCTTCCGTTCTATTGTGTAGATTTATTTAAGAAGAGCCAGTTAATCAATTGCCAGGAGAAACTGCAGGTATGTGAATATCTAAATATCTATAGGAAATAAGAATGGATGGAACTTAGGTCATTTTTTACTTTAAAAACAAATTATATTGTTTTTTTACAAGTTACATAACTTCACTAAGTTTAGACACACAAAATCATTAAAACCTTCTGACAAGAACCTATCATAGTTTGTTTCACACCATACCTTAGTTTATTTTTTCATACCATACCTTATTAATTTCTTTTATCTTTATATCCTTTCAATTTCTTAATAAGGGACTTGTTTGTAAGAAAGCAGCAGTGAGAAGAGTCGAGTCATCTATTTGAGGGTTATTTTTCCCTGTAATGTTGTTGATTTTTTTTTTCTTAGAAAACACACATTTCTTGTAAACTTGAAAGCATCCAGCACATTTGGGCACAGAGCAGCTACTCACTGGAGAATTATTTAAATGACCCATTGCTCTAAGTATAAATCTGTGATCTCCAAATCAGTGTTAAATAGGAGAATTTGGTCAGTTTCCTACATGGATGAAGAAGCTTCTTAAACTTTTAAGAATCTCTGAAAAGTGGATTCAGACAGATTTCTTTTCATACCCATTTCCTCTATCTCTATTCTCAATTCCTAAAGCACTGGGGGAATTGTGAGTGGAGGATTAGGAGATAGAGGAGTCTGGAGTGAATTGAGGCAGGCACATTAACAAATGCCTGTTACTCGTGGGTTGTAAGGGAAAAAATGATTATGTCCTGCTTGGAACAATCTTCATAAATAGGAAAGGAAAAATTCCCAAATCAAAACAAACAGACTAGAGGCACTCTATCTCTAGAAGGAAATTAGTATTAGAGTAGGAATGAAGACAGGTTGGAGGATAATGCTTCAATAAACACTGCATCCAAAAGAATCTCTTTTTGCCTCCCACTTTCTTTCAAGACTCAGCTCAAATTCCACTTTACGCAAGAGGCCTCTCCTGGGTCTTCCTACTGCTAGCTATTGCCTCTCCAGTGAGATTACCTCCCATTTACACTGTGTGTACCTTGTATGTAGGTACTTACTTGCATGTCATCTCACCCATTGGAATGTGAGCTTGGAGCAGCTAGGTGGCACAGTGAGAAGAGCACTGGTCCTGGAGTCAGGAGGACCTGACATATTTACTAGCTGTGTAACTTTGGGCAAGTCAGTAACCCCAACTACCCTGCCCTCCCTCTCAAAAAAAAAAGGAATGTGAGCTCCTTGAAGGCAGGCATCATGTTTTTGCCTTTCTTTGTATCTTCAGGACTTAATACAGTACCTGACACATAGTTGGCACTTAATAGATGCTTACTGACTATGTTGTCAAGTAACTAATTGAGCAAGGCAAGTACTTGGGATTTTGCTTTTCTTTCTATTCTCATTCCATAAAGATCCTAGAATGATTTAAAATTGTAGAAATTTTAACTAGTCCATCAGTCAACTAGCATTTTCAATGTGCTAGGCATTGTGCTAAACACTGGGGATACAAAGAAAAGCAAAAAAAAATGAAGTGCCTATTCTAAATTAATGAAGGCCACAACATGCAAACAACTAGGTATAAACAAGATATATACAGGATAAATTATGGGTAATCTCAGAGGAAAGGCACTTAAATTAAGGTGACCAAATTAAGGTGACCACTGTCCAAGTGACCTCGGAAAAATCACTTTTCTTCTCTAGGTCCCAGTTTCTTTATCTGGAAATTGAGAAGGTGAGATTAGATGACCCCTAAGATCTCTTCAAGATTTAAATTGATTATTTTAAGGGGGGAGAGCTGAGGGACCAGATTTAGTGATTTTTTAAAAATCAAAGGTAATTGATGGTGGAAAGAGAGTTCGATTTGGAGCCTGAAGTCCTGGGTTTGAACCCCAGCACTCTTACTTATTGCCTGTGTGACCCTGAAGAAGTCTCTGAATCGCAGAGGAGTATAATGGATCTGGAATGGGAGAATCTGAGTCCCAATTTTTCTTCTCTCACTTAGCTGTGTGACCTTAAGAACTTCACCTCTTTGGCCCTTGATTTCCCCCTGTGTAAAATGGGGAGGGGGAGTTGGCTCCTGAGTTTCCTTCCAGTTCTCTATCTAATCTTATAATTTAAGCTTCTCTGGACCTCCTCTGACTAGATGACCCCTGGAATTCCTTCCAACTCTATATCTCTATGTTTGCTCACTCCTCAACAAGAACACTGAAGGTTCCAATCAAGTGTCTCAACTGCACACACTCTGTTTTCTGGTTGTTTGGAATTATATTACTTTCTTTCCTATCTGTAGATCTGGCTGAAAAGAAAATAGTAATGGTCTTTAGAAAGGTTTACCTCAGAAGTCTCAGTCTAATCATGAGTAAGAAATAAGTGGCATGAGGATAGTGTAAAGAAACCAATCCTCATAAGCCACATGTTAAAAAAAAAGTCTCATTAAAAGTCACTCTGCATAAAGTATTAACAAAGATCTCAGGAATCTATCCATAGGGCAGCTTCAAGGATAATTCTACCACAAGTTCCTGAAAGTCCTTTAATCAGATCCAGGCTTAAGCCCTAAGTCTTCCACATAATGGCTGTGTGACCTTGGGTAGGTCACTCACCTCTCAATTTCAGCTGCCTCTTTCATAAAAAGAGGAGATCGGACTAATATAGGGTTTCTTAGCCTTGTTTGTGGCATGGACCCCTTTGGCAGTCTGGTGAAGCTTATAGACCAGACCCATTCTCAGAATGTTTAAAATATATTCAATAAAATACATGAGATTACAAAGGGAGCCAATTATATTGAAAAACAGTTACTGAAATATTTTTAAAAAACCACAAATTCGTAGACTCTACCTCAAAAATACTTGGATTAGATGATCACTACGGTTCCTTTCCAGCTCTAATATGATAGGATTCTATGGATCATGAAAACTTCTGAATTACTGAAACATTTTAGGTCTTTTTTTCCTGCTCACCCCAAGCTTCTACTATCATTTTAAAAGGTGACTCCTTGTTAGTTAGTTAGTTCAATACTTTATACCAAATTTTATACCAGGGACCAATGAAGCTTTGTTACATGGTACACAGAGCTGATCATCTGTCACGGACCTGGGTGTGAAATGGATGCAGAACAATGCTCAGAGAGTGATGGAAAAGAAAGGCGAGCCCTTGCTGAGGCTGCTTTGTAATGTGCCTTCATATAACCAAGTGCTCTGTGTATAACTGCAAGCCAGCCCAGAAACAACATCCGGCTTCCATTGCAGTCATTTTATGAATCTTACAAGATTTAATAAAGGGTTAGGAGATTATAGGCTGTGAAAGATGGAGGAGAAAATAGAATGATTTCTGCTATAATTACTACCGAACATTTGCATAAAGGCTTTTATGCATCATCCCAAGGCTTCTAGGAAATTTATAGGTTTCATTACCCTGCACAATAGGCAGAGATACTGTCAGCTTTTGAAGACAAAAAGAAAAAAAATCATGTATCATTTTAATCACGCTTTATATTAATATAAATTCTGTACCTAAAGGTCTTTAGCCCAGTTGCCAAATTCTGTTTACCCATATGTGGACATATAGTATATGGGACATTATATGGAACATATACCAGAAAATTAAATATTCTTAACATTTCAGATATAAAATTGCCATTATTTTCTTAGTGTGAAAATATTAATAAAGAAATTGTAAGAATTACCTTTTTTGGCTTTCTTCTGAAGTTTCAGTGTATCTGATGACTTCTTTTTTATCTCTTGGCGGGCTTTCTTGTACTCTGAGAGAGAAAGAGAAAGAGAGAGAGAGAGAGAGAGAGAGAGAGAGAGAGAGAGCTTTTAGTATGCTTCAACTTGAAAAATGTTAAAAAAGGGAACAAATATTTACTTTGTGCTGAAAAGTTCAATAATGAACCAATGAACAGCTTTATACACAGACTACTGTTAAAAAAACCCCTTAGGTTAGCATTTTGAAATAGAGGAGCTATTAAATCCAAGACAGAATAAGTTGGAGATAATCAACAGAAAGTTGTGAAGACAGAAATCATAAAAATTGACAACAGATCAGATGTGGGGGAGTGGTGAATAAGAGCAAGGAGTTGAGGATGGCACCAAGAATGAAGTTCAGGTAACTCAGAAGTTGATGGTATCCTTAATAGTAATAGGAAAGATGGAAAGAGAGGTTTGTGAGAAAAGATAAAAGATTTCTGCTTTGGACATGTTGGGTTTGAGCTCCCCATGGGGCATTTACCTTGAGATGGCCAAAAGACAGTTGGTCATAAGAGACTTCTGTTGTGGCTCAGTTGTGTTTGATTCTTTGTGACTCCATTTGGGGTTTTCTTGGCAAAGATACCGGAGTGGTTTGTTATTTCCTTCTCCAGTTCATTTTACATATGAGGAAACTAGGGTAAACACGGTTAAGTGACTTGCCCACGGTCACATAGCTAGCAAGTGTCTGAGGCCAGATTTGAACACATGAAGTCAACTTCCTGCCTCCAAGCCCAGAACTCTATCCACAGCACCACCTAGCTATTCCAACAAAGGGCTAGATTTCAGGAAAGAGACTAGGACCAGATGTTTAGATTTGGGAATCTTCTGCAGAGAGATGATCATTGAATCCATGGAAGCTCGTGAGATCACCAAGAGAAATGGTAGAGTCAGAAGAGAAGAGGGTCAAGGAGAGAGACTCAGGATATTTAATGGAGACTAAGAAGAAACAAAATGGACTGGTAGGAGGAGAACCAGAAGAGAGCAGTATCACAAAAACCCAAGGAGAACAGACTATGTCAGAGGAGAAGGTAGTCAAGAGTATAAAAGGCTACAGAGAAGGATGAGGACTGAGAAACGGCCATTAAGAGTGACTGGTCCCTTTGCACAGGGAAGTTAGTAGTTGAATGATGAAATCAGAAGTTACATTGCTGAGGGTCTAGAAGTGCATGAGCAAGAAGATGGAGGGACCTTTGTGTGATAGGACAATAGCTAGCAGAGGCAGCAGGATCAAGGGAGGGTTTTTTTGCTTTTGTTTTTGTTTTTTAAGGATGAAGCAGACATAAGCAATTGGGGAAAAGCCAGAAAGGAAGTTCCTCAAGAGTTCTCTGTACTGCTATCCCTAGTGCCTAGCAAAGTGTCTGGCATACAGTAGGAGCTTAACAAATAATTGTTGATTCAAAGGTGTAATCATCTGATGGCGAGTAAGTACCAATGAATAAACTGTATGACCCTTGATAAGTCACTTAACTTCTCTGGGATTTGATTATATGTAAAACAACAAAGTTGGACTTGATGGTCATTCAGGACTAAGTCATAAAAACTAATACAGTCACTGGAGATTAACTTTACCAAACAGAGACAATGGTAAATGAGGAAGAGAATTACAAGATGAGTGGTTTATACCACAGTGCTTTAATGATTTATGATTTCATTAGTAAGGGTACTCCCCTTCCATCAAGACTTAACAAAATCCCTTCACTCCTTAATATAGATGGTCTTCTGAGAGTTGCTATGCCTGGACAATTAATCACTTGTGTCCAATCTGCTGAAGAACTTCTTTGAATTTAGTGAGGCTCATCCTTCATGGATATACATGTAGTCCTTCACTTCACCCATTTCTTCCAGGTTGGTAGGGGAAACCAAAGGTCACCCCAAGCTCATTAAATTAATTTTCATAATAATCACCCTTAAAGTCTTCAATCAATACCTCAATGGTATGTTGGTGACTCTGGGTTCTCAAAAGACTATGCCAAAAGAGAACAACATCTACAATTCCTACCAACATGTAATCTTGGAACAGTGGATAGAGGGCTGGACTTGGAGTCAGGGAGACCTAAGTTCAAATCCTCCCTCTGACACTATCTGAGTGACCCTGGGCAAATCACTTAACCCATCTGAGTCTTAGTTTCCTCTTCTGTAAAATGGAAATGCTTTTTTTTTCTATTTTATTGATGTAAGCAATTAGAAATGCAATTTTTCCCCCTAAGGGAGAAATTAACACTTTGGCTGCATCCCATCAATTTTGGTATGTTGTCTCATTGTTGTCATTTTCTTTAATGAAGTTATCTATTGTTTCTATGATCTGTTCTCTGACCTACTTGTTTTCTAGAATTAGATTATTGAATTTCCAATTAATTTTTAATTTCTTTCCATTGTCCATTTTCAATATTTCAATAATTCTTATTGCATTATGATCTGAACAGGAAGCATTTAATATTTCTGTTTTTCTGCACTTGGTTGTGAGGTTTTGATGTCCTAACACATGGTCGATTTTTGTGTAGGTGCCAATACTACTGAGAAAAAGGTATATTCCTTTCTATTCCCATTCAATTTTCTCCAGAGATCTATTGTATCTAACTTTTTCAGAATTTTATTCACCTCCTTAATTTCTTTCTTATTTATTTTTTGGTTAGATTTATCTAGTTCTGAGAAGGGAAAGTTGAGGTTCTCTACTAGTATAGTTTTACTATCTATTTCCTCCTGTAACTCAATCAAATTCTCCTTAAAAATTTAGATGCCATACTATTTGACGCATACATGTTTAATATTGACAACTTCACTGTCATAGTACCTTTCAGCAAAATATAATTTCCTTCTTTATCTCTTTTAATTAGATCTATTTTTGCTTTTGCTTTGTTAGCGATCATGATTGCTACCCCTGCTTTCTTTGCTTCAGCTGAAGCATTAATAGATTCTGCTCCAGCCCCTCACCTTTACCCTGTGTGTGTCTCTCTGCTTCAGATGTGTTTCTTGTAAACAATATAATGTAGGATTCTTGTTTTTAATTCATTCTGCTATCTACTTCTGTTTTAGGGCAAGTTCATCCCATTCACATTTACAGCTATGATAATTCACTGTGTATTTCCCTCCATGCTATTTTTCACTTGTTTATCCCCCCTCTCTTACCTCCCACCCTTTCCCTCCTCACAAGTGTTTTACTTCTGATCACCACCCTCCCCAATATATGTTCTCTTTTATCAGTCATCCCTCCCCCTCTATTATCCCCATCCTTTTTTTTACTTCATTATAGGTAAGACAGATTTCTATATCCAGTTGAGTGTGTATGTTACTCCCCCTCTGAGCCAATTTGGATGAGAGTAAGGCTTAAGCTTTGCCTCCCATGTCCTCCCTCCATATTCCCCTCCATTATAATAACTCTTCCATGCTTCTTTTATGTGGGATAATTTACCCCATTCAATTGCCCCCTCCCCTTCTTCTTCCAATGCAATTTTCTTTCTCCCCTCTCTATTTTGTTTTTTTGGGTATCATCCCCTTATAGCCACACCCTCTCTCTACATATATACCTTCTAGTTGTTCTTACTGTAATAAAGTTGATAAAAGTTACAAATATTATCTTGCCATATAGAAATATAAATAGTTAATCTTATTGAAATTCTTATGTTTTCTCTTTCCTGTTTCTTTTTTACCTTTTTATGTTTCCTTTGAGTCTTGTATTTGGAGGTCAAATATCTTATTCAGCCTAGTCTTTTAATTAGAATGTCTGAAAGTCCTCTATTTAGTTAAATATCCATTTTTTCCCCTGAAAAAATTATATTCAGTTTTGCTGAGTAGGTGACTCTTAGTTGTAAATCCTAACTCCTTTGCCTTCTGGTATAGGTAATATTAATTAAGGTGGGACCTTTTTTACTGTTTTAGAATATTAAATTAAGTGTCTTTGATTGAGCCTTACTAGATGCAAAGCCCCAGGCTCAAACCCCTATTTACTAGGTGCTAAGCCAATGTGGGCATGAAGCCCCCAGGGCCCTAAGGGGAGTTGCTAAGACCAGAGCCAATAGTATGTGCCTAAGTTCTGGTCGCTCAGATGACGGTTTGATGACGTCCAAAGACTGTATAAAAAGAGAGAACAGAGCTATTTGCTTGAGGCTCTCACTCCTGGAAGAGTGTTGGCGTGGAACTCTGGGAAGCTGCTCTAAGAGCTGTAGGCTTGTCCACCCAGATGTTGATGGCTTCTTGCTAAGTATGAATTGTGATCTGGCCTGTTAATATTGTGTATGTTCATAATTTGTTTGTACTTGCACTGAAGATCAGGTTGCTGGCTTTTCCTCCTGAACTAAGTGAGTTTATATGTATATGTTGGATTAAAGTAAGATTGTTAACCCCTTAAAGTTACTCTCCTTAGTAAAGCAGATCAAAAGAATCTGTGCTGGCAGTGTTCTTATTGGGCTCGTGTTGGTCTTTCGCCCCCCACAGGAGCTGCTAGCTGAATTGTTCCAACAGTATATCATATTCCAAGCCCTCCAGTTCTTTACTGTGGAAGCCACCAGGTCTTAGGTAACCCTGACTGTAGCTCCAGGATATTTGAATTATTTCTTTTTGGTTGCTTGCAATGTTTTCTCCTTGATGTATGAGCTCTGGAATTTTGCTATGATGTTCCTGGGAGTTTTCATTTTGGGATCTTGATGTGGTAATCAGTGAATTCTTTCAATTTCTATTTTGCCCTCTAGTTCTAATATATCATGGCAGTTTTCTTTGATAATTTCTTGAAAGAGTTGTCCAGGCTTTTTTTTTTATTATGGCTTTCAGGTAGTCCAATAATTCTTGTATTACCTCTCCTGGATCTATTTTCTAGGTTAGTTATTTTTCCAATGAGAAATTTCACATTTTCTTCTCTTTTCTTTTTTTACTTTTTAAATTTTGTTTTATCATATCTTTCTCTGGAGGATGGGCTTCTCTTTCTGGCTTGTACTGGTAGGTGAGGACTCCCTGTTGGCCTCTCCTGGGTAGGAGGTTTAGTTGCTGGCTTGTTCCAGGGACAGGGCCTTGTTGCTGGGTTGCTATGATAACAGAGTCTTTCTGGTGGCTGGCCCCAAAGGAATAATTTTGTTGCTAATCTGTCCAAGGCTGGGGGGGGGGGCCGGCCTGGCAGGCTTCATGGGCAGGATCTTCATGGTGGCCAGCCCTGGGGTGGAGCTTCACTACTGGTGAGCAATGGGTCAAGGCCTCACTGGTGGTTTGTGCTAGGGGTGGGGTTGCTAAAGTGGAACCTTGTTGCACTTCACAGACTACTCACTTGCCTAGGGGGCTGCTGGCTTGCAGGAGGGTAGGGCCTCCCTAGTGTATTGCTCCAGGCTTGGAGCCTTGCATCAGGCCCCCTTCTGTGAGGCTGGCTGCTACTGCTGCTCTTGGACCTCACTCCCCTCCCATCCCAGTGAAACAGACCTTTCCTGCTGGGCTGGTAGGCTGCTTCCCTGCTCCTCAATCAATTCCAAGGTGGTTTTCTAGTTGTTTAGAGGGGAATTTGGGAGGGCTTCAGAGGGTTCCTTCCTCACTCTGCCATCTTGGCACCAGAAGTCACCTGAAATGTCTTAATAAGTCATCTGTTGTGATTTGAGTGTAATTTAGCTCATTTTCACCCAATCTACTAGAGGGTTAAAATATTTGCTTTTGGGGCAGCTAGGTGGCAAAGTGAGTAAGAGCACTGGCCCTGGAGTCAGGAGGATCTGAGTTCAAATCCAGCCTCAGACACTTTACACATATACTAGCTGTGTGACCTTGGGCAATCACTTAACCCCAATTGCCCTGCCAAAAAGCAAAAAAAAATAAAAAATAAAAAAATAAAATTGCTTTTTACAAAAAAAAAAAATAATACTACCTAGTAGGTTGTCTTTTGGCATTATTAGCTTGCTGCCGGATCAGTTCCTTGCCTTATTCTGGAGAAGCCAGCACAAGACCAGGGAACCGCTAGACTCTTGCTGGTATTCTGATGAATAGAGAGGCATGGATGCCAGCCACCCAGATATAGCCCAAAGAACCACGAAACACCCCAAAATACCTTTTGCATGGTCTTTATCCAGCTGGTTGGCCACTTTCTTCCATTCTTCCATCTGTTCTTGAAGTGGGTTTATCAGGCAATCAATTAGAGCACTTTTATCATAAAAAGATAAAAAATTTCATGTTAGCAAATGCCTCAAACTTCCCCCCACCTTAACAACTTTTCAGATTTGCAGCTGCTACAAACATAGTAAGATGCCAACTACCTTCAAGTTCTAGCTAAAAATTCCACTTTCCACAGGAAGCCTTTCCTGATCCCCTTTAATTCAATTAGTCAATTGACCAAGAAATATGTATGCAGCACCTACTATATATCAGGCACTCTGCCAAGCACGAGAGATACAAAAAAAGGCAAAAGACAGCCTCTGCCCTCAAGGAGCTCACAATCTAATTCTAGTGACTTCCCTCTGTTAATTACCTCCAATTTATCCTGTATATAGTTTGCTTGTACAAAGTTGTTTGAATACTACCTCCCCCATTAAAATGTAAACTTCTGGAGTACAGCGTCTGAATTTTTGCCTTTCTTAGTATCTCCAAGGTTCAGTACAATGCCTGGCACACAGTAGGCGCTAAATACATGCTTACTGACTAACTACGTGTGGTAATGGATGTTGAATATACAAAATCACTAACGTTTACATGACACTTTAAGGTCTACGGAATACTGTAAACATACTGATCCTCACAGCGACCAAGCGATATAGGTGCTACCATTACCCCTATTTTACACATGAGGAAACTGAGGCTAAAAGCCGTTGAGTTGATTTGTCCAAAGTTCACAAAGACGGTACATATCTGAGGCAGGATTCAATTCCAAGGTCTTCCTGACTCCAAATCCTACACTCTATTCCTAACTGCCTAACAAGATTCACTGAAAGTCATGGAAATAAATTAGCCAGACTTCAGATCAGCGTTACTCACTGAACGATCTTACAGACAGCTAAGAAGCTGTTTAAGGGGAATAGTTTGAATTTCGGGTCCTTTTCCTTGCTCATCATTTAGCGTTGGTTCCAATAAGCGTGGATGTGGGTAAAAGTGGAAACTTGAGGGAGGGAGAGAAAGAATTCAAAGCCCTGGATTATCCACAAACCAGATAATCAATACCCGAATGAATTCGAGTTGAACAGCAGCGTTCTATTTTCTGTAGTTTCTACCACACGCAATGTCTCTCTCAAAACTCACGCCTCATCCCACATTTTCTATTTCTGTTGAATGAACCATCACCTATTTGCCTAGATACGCAGCTTCAGTGCCATCAAACATCCTCAACCGTTCCTTCTCCTTCTCCTCCCCCCAATCCGGTCACCAATTCTACCCTCACAACCTCCTTTTCTCCACGCACATGGCAACCACCTTCCTGCAGCCCTCATCACCTCCCGCCTGGACTATTTCGGGAGACTTCTAATTGTTCTCTCTGCCCTATGTGGCTCCCCTCTCCAATCCATTCCTCACATAGCACACAGACTCGTATTTCTAAAGTATACATCTGACCATGTTATGCCCAGAGCTTAAAACATAGTAGGGGCTTAATAAGTATTTTACTGATTGCCCCTTCTCAAAAAAAAAAGCTTCAGTTGCTCTCTGTTGCCTCCAGAATGAAACACAAACTCCCTTATCTGGCATTTAAAGCCCTTCACAATATGGTTCCAAGCCATCTTCCTTTGCTGATTTCACCTTTATCCCCTTCCCCTCCTATATACTGTGTTCTAGATAGTCAAACTGGCTTACTTGTTATATTCCCTATGCACAGTGGTGTGCTAATAAATGTTTAATAACCAGCTTTCCAAAACACACACTTCCAAGTTTAATCTACCATTATTCACCCTTTCTCCATCATTTTCTCAAGTCAACAATCAAAAAAACAATAAATCAAGCCTTGCTCTGAACTGCTTGCTATTTATGCAGTCTAAAAACTCACAATGAAAATTCTGCAGTTGGGGTCTTGTGAGGCAACACAGTCCTAGCTGGATACAACATTCTATCACCCACCTCGATACCATTGTACAGGTATGAAACTCTCTTCCTCACTTCTTCTTCTTCTTGTAACCTCCTGAAGCACCAACTCCTATAGGAAACTTTTTCTTATCCCCTAAATTAATAGTGTACCTATAACCTCCCCACCCTCATAAATTGTTTTGTATTTACTTTATTTTTGTGTTGATTTATTTGTGTACATGTTTCTTCATAAAAACACATATAACTATTTCTTCAAGAAAATACAAATTCCTGGAGGGCGGCGGATGCTTTTCATGCTTGTCTTTCTATCTGCCAATATCTAGCACACAGTAGGTATTTAAATGCTTGTTGGATGTAATGGATTACACCAATAGACTATGTCACCTATCAATTATGCTTTTAGAGGTGTCACTGTCCACTGAACAAAAATTAAAACACCTAGATTCTTTTCTCAGCACCACAAGTCGCATCATGTTAAGTCATGTAATTCAAATTTCTCCATCCTCCAAATGGAGGTCCTATTTAGCCCTTTCCTATCTTGTGGAAATTTAGAATTCATTACAAAGTACCCTCCTTAGATGGCTTCAACATCACGAGTAAGGCCAAAGCACTAGCAAACACTTTACCTAATCACCTCTTTCTTTCAATTATCCTTGAGTCATCAAATTTTTTAGTAGCTTTTTAAAAGTTTTCATAAAATGTCCATAGGGAAATGAGGCTCTTAAGTTAAATTTTTACACTCAACTAAATTAAATGGATCAAATTCTCATCCATAAATTTAAGGATCTTTTATTTATTTTTTAAACTATTCATGTGGATGAATATAAAAAAAGATAGAATCTTAAGAGTTGAAGGGTACTTCAGGAAGCACGGAAATCAACCTCTACTCTAAATGTGCATCTTCTTTGACAATCTCCTTGACAAGGAGTCAAGGACCCTTCTCTTGAGGACCACCAGTCATGAACAACTTGCAGATCTTAGAAATGTCCTTTGTACACTTATATATATTACAGATCTGAGTCATCAAACATAAAACAAATGTTCAGACTTGAAATATGATAATTTCCTCTCAAAATCTTACTAATTAGGTACTTAACTTATTAAGTAAGTATTCCTATATAATGCCCCTAAAATAAAGTCAGGGTCAGAGACTCAAGGGATCAAGAGCTGGAAGGGTTTTCAGAGATCACCTGGTCCAAATCTCTCATTTTAAGGATGAGAAAACATAGTAAACAGGGGTCATATAACTTGCCCAAGGTCACAAGCTATGGAGTTGGTAGAGCTGTGGTTCAAACCTGGGTCCTCTTGACACCAAAGCAGGGGTTCTTTCCATTCTACTTCACTAAATCTACAGAGCTAGAAAGTTCTTATTCCTGGGGGAAAAATGATTGGCAATCAGATATTAATTTATCTGGCCATCCCAGGAGACAGTTAACGACAGGAGGAATTCCCAGTGACAATAAAAGTTTGGTGGCCTTAAAGCCTAGTTCTCAGAGAGCAGGGCTAAAATCTAATTTTAGGGCACCCTACTTTTAAAAATGCAGTCTATTAAATACCTAATTAAGAGGTTACTTAAAAGTCAACAACCAAATTAGCTTACTTGAAGAGTTTTAGAGTCCTTAGCCTCAACTCTCACCAGGTCATACACTCTCAGCTAAAAGGTAAGGGGAGTTCAGATGGCATCTCTTCGGAATGGCTGTGCTAAACCCACTCATTCTTTCTGGGGGCAAACTAGGGAATCTAAGAGGCAGAGCAACCCTTGGTACTTCCTTAAGTCTAGTGGGCATGGCCTTCTCCTTCCTCTTCTCCCTGCCCCAATAAGTTGACCTTATTTTAGCTTCAGACCAGCAGTATTAGGTCATGGACCCTTTGGTGGTATGGTGAAGCCTATATGTCCCTTCTCAGAATAAGGTTTTCAAATATATAAAATGAAATACACAGGATTAGGAAGGAAATCAACTACTCTGAAACTTATCAAAATATGGAGACTAAACGTTGATAACCTATCAAACTGGTAAAAACATGATGTAAAGCTGTGCAAGACTTCAGAGCCCTGATGATCAAACCTTCAATATTTGAAGGGTCTGTAATGGTTTGGACCTTAAGCCCTCTGTGATTCAGTAGATGGTATTTAAGAGCTGATTTGGCATCTGTAATCTCCGCTGCTGTGGAGGCAAAGACTGGTGTATCACTGGAGTTTAGAAGGTCTGAGCTGCAAAGGAGTAAGCAGACAGAGTGTCCACACTAAGTCTATCACCTTTCTTGGGTGCCCCAGAGAGCATAAGGGGCCCACACTGCCTAACCAGGGGCTAACTGGCTCCAAAATGGAGCACGGACTGTGCCCATAAATCACCACCGAACGTCTACCGTGGGTGAATCAGAAAGACCTAGTCTCAAAAAGCGTTCATGTGGCCCCTCAAAATTCATCATTCTTTGACCAAGCTGGTGGTTAGTCTGTTCAAACTTAACTAGGCTGGTCCTTGGATCACTATATCCTATGTGAGTGTGTCTTACCTTTCTCCCTAACCCCCACCCAAAGAGGAGAGTATAACCTCTTAACCTTGCATCTCCTCCAGCGCTGAGTTCAGTGCTCTGCACAAACTAAGAGCTTGACAAATGTTTAGTAGCACTGAGGAATAGGGTGGGATCTGTCCCTCCCATACCCTAAAACTGCCGACTCCCTGTTACATGCAAATTCTCCTCTATCAGCAGTTTGTTGGGGAATCAAGAGTTGCTGGCTCAGGCAGTTTCAGGCTTTGCAAAGTGATCCAGGGTGAGGATGACTACCCAGGGTCACCAAGAGAGTCTAAAAAGATCGGGGAAATAGTTTTTCACTTGGCCACTCTGTCTATATCTCTGGGAGAAAATAGCATAGCACTCTCTTCAAGCAGGAGTGGTCAACATAAAGAGTGTGAGTGTGAGTGTGTGTGTGTGTGTGTGTGTGTGTGTGTGTGTGCGCGCTCTCCATCTAGAAATTAGTATTTTCTAATCATTTCTTCTTTGAAGAAGCAGTATGTGGTGCAGTGGATGGAGTGTTGACCTGGAGTTGGTAAGACCTGAGTTCAAATCTGGTTTCAGACACGTGACCTTGGTGAGAAATTATATTCTGTCTGCCTCAGTTTCCTCAACTATAAAATTAAGATAATAATAGTACCTACCTCCCAGGGTTGCTGTGAGAATCACATGAGTTAATGTCTGTAAAATACTTAGCACAGTGCCTGGAGACACTTAATAAATGCTTGTTTTCTTCTTGTATCTCCAATAGCTTAACTATGCACCTGGTACACAGAAAGCACTTAATAAATGCTTACTGACTGAATAACTGGATAACAAATTCCCTTTGCTATTTTGAATAAACATGTCATGACTCACCTGGAGAACTGTCTCAGCTTGGTCTCTATGCTTCTGTGTCTCATACACATCCTGGTCAGGGCAGATCCGATTTCTCTGGTACCACCTGAAAACATGAAATAAACAAAGCTGAGACAAGATATAGCAGGTAAATAAAAAAATGCATATCGCCACCCCCCATTTAACATCTCACTCAGCTTTAATAAGAGAAAAGTAGAATACCATCGGCAATAGTTGAATAACTTGCATAACTTCGATCCTATATCATACATTAATACATGATATTCATATTAATATATGAATTATATCATACATTAATGAAATAGCTGATACTTAAGGGGAAAGTTATTTTTCATTGCTGGCTCATGGAAAAAGAAAACCCACAATAAGCTATTCAGGAGAGCAAATAATGTTTCAGAAGTCCATGGGGTAATCATTAAAATCCAGTCCTTTGGTATAGAAACTAAGTGGAAAGGAAACTATCATCAGCAGAGTGGAAGGGGCAGGTTAATTTTGTCAGAAAACACATGAAAAAAAATGGATTTGGCTTGGAGTAATAACTTGACCTGCAGCAGCTAGGTGGCACAGCAGATAAAGCATTGAACCAGAAAGAACTTCATGAGTTCAAATCCAGCCTCAGACACATACTAGCTATGTGACCCTGGACAAGTCACTTAACCCTGTTTGCCTCAGTTTCTCATCTGTAAAATGAGCCGGAAACAGAAATGGCAAACCCTCCCAGTATCTCTGCCAAGAAAACCCCAAATGGGGTCACAGAGAGTCAGACACAATTTGACAAAAAAACAACTTGACAAAAAAACAACTTGACAAAATAAAAACAAAACAGCTTGACCAGAGAAGTTTTTGGCCAGAAAAAGATACAGGAAAACAAGTCTACTACAAGGCTATTTGGATTTGCCCCCCCCCCCAAAAACCCCAAGACCTTCTCCCCGCACTCTCTTTTTTAAATGATTTGTCATATTCTCCTTCCTTCTCCTTCCCTTTCTCAAAAGCAATGCTTGAATAAGCAACTCTCTGTTAGTTTGGGGTGGAGGGAGTGTGGGGAGGAAACTGATTATAATCACAGATGGTAGCTCCACGCTGAACATTTGAAGGCCAGGCAAAATTATAAATGTTATGGAAACACTGAAGCTTGTGGGTTCAGCACAAAAAAAAGTGTCAAATAAGGCACTATTTTAATAGACCAAGCAATTTAGGGCTGACTAAATCCTAATATATTTCCAAAGCAAAACTCTATAAATTGAAGACACAGGCAAGAATTACCTCTTCAAGTGTTCTCTGTCCTCTGATCTACTTCCCTGCAGTCCTTATCTTTGTTGAGATCACTGTAATTTTAATTTCCCCCTTTATCCTGCATCCCTTCACTGAAGTACCACCCTCTCTCCTTGCCACCCTGGCCCATTCTTCATGGGGAACACAGAGGTGGCCCAATGCTCTGGAACTACCACTACCATAAGTTCTGGCAAGTTTTACATTAGTCCGGAAAGGACCTGGTTCACACATAAAGGGAGGAAATCAAGTCAGAAGGGACAATGGATGCTCAAGAACCAAGGTGAAAAAAAACACTGAAGAAAAGGATTTGATTGAAGAAAACATTGTGGATGCACAGGGAACTCACCAAGCAACTTAGACGGATTCCATTCTATGCCAAATGTCTAAAAGCTGACCTAACCAAAACCTAATGAATCTTTCAGTCACCGCAACTCTCAAAGATCATCGATTATGATGCAGAGAGGTTACAATGTGGACTGTGGGGAGGAACATACACACGAATAAAATCACAGGTCTTTAAGTATTTAGGAAAAAAATCCTTTCCCTTTTATCCAGAATATCTAATAGGCTTTTAGTACATACACATAAAATGCATGTATTACAAATATGTGAGTTCTCTCTCTCTCTCTCATGATCTTCACAAAAACCCACAATTACCTGAAGCAGGTAAGAGAAGCTAAGGATAAATGAGAAAAAGCCACCCTGCTCAATTTTTATTATACTTCTGTCATTCTATCACAAAAGAATGACCTTTGCAATGAAAATCAAAACAAAAATGACTAATAAGGACCTGATACCCCAGAAAACTAAGGGAGGGAGAGGACAGGAAGAGGGAGAGAGGAGAGGAAGGAAAGAGGGAGGGAGAAAGAGAAAGACAGAGAGACAGAGAGAATATTTATTTTGCTTGATCATGTATATGTTTGTTATAAGGAATGTTTTTCTTTTTACTCCCTATGAGCTAGGAGGTACTATGGAGAGAAAACAGATTTCTGCTAATTAAAAAGAAAACTGAGGGGGTGGTGGTGCTACTGCTACAGATGTAGAATGTTGCAGGTACTTTTGGATGAGGTCAACGTATTCTTAATTTTATTTATTGTTTTCTTTTTTAACAAGAGACCTCTCATGAAGTAGGGGTGATCTGTAAATGTTTATAATGCAGAAGCAAAACACATCAATAAAATGTTAAGAAAAAAACCTCTTGCATAGTTACCAAAAAAAATTTCACAATTAGCACGACTGGGGAGGACAGCAGCTGTTCTGAACAAGATCTGGGGGTTTTAGTTTATTGCAAGCCCCATGAGTCAGCAGTGTGATATGGCAGCCAAAAAAAGCTAATGCAATCTTGGACTGCATGAAAAAAGGCCCAGCTTCCAGGAATAGGGAAATGATAGTCCCACTGTACTGGGCCCTTGCTAGGACACATCTGGAGCAATATACTCAATTCTGGGCGCACCAGTTTAAGAACTGTGATGAACTAGACAATGTCATGGGAAAGACAACCAGGATGGTTCATGGCCTTGGGTCCACGTAACGTGATGATCAACTGAAGGAAATAGGTATATTTATTGAACTTGGAGAAGAACAGACAAAGGGTATACATGATAGGTGTCACCAAAAGCTTTAAGGGCTACTCTGTGGAGGAGGTTCTGGCTCTCGGGGCCAGAACCAAGAGTAATGGGTAGAAGTTTTAAGACAACTCATGCAGACTCAATGTTGGGGAAAAATTTCTAAAATCTATTCTATCTAAAAGTGAAATGTACTGCCTTAAGAGGTGGTGGGGTCCCCTTCCTTTAAGATTTTCAAGCAGAGGCTAGACAGATGACCACTTGTCTACTATATTATAGGGGGAATTCCAATCTTGTAGGGATTAGACGAAATGGCTGCTGAGGTCTCTTTTCACTCTCAGATTCTGGGTTTGACCACATTTCTAATTTTCCTCTCAAAGAGCCCTAGACCCTCATAAGAAAACAGGGTAAAATGATACAGGGACCTAAGCAGTAGTTCTAATTTGGATTCATGTCCATTCAGATATTTTCATCCATTCAACAAGTGTTTATTGAGTGCAGAGCTGTGGATAGGGTGCTGGCCTCTGCCTGTTACCTCTAACTACAGTCAAGAAGAGCTGGCTGGGGTCGAGGCCCATCTCTGGCACAGACTGGCACTTAAGGTCTCAATGTCCCAGTCAACTTTTGAAGACAAAAAATTGTAAATCAAGTGGCTTATTTGTTTCCATGGGGGGTGGGGGTGGGAATTCACCTCATTGGGAGTTTCCTACACCAATGAATACAAGCTAGAGATACACTCTTAAAAAAAAGTACGCTCCAAAAAGAAATGTTCAAAGCACTAAGCCAGGTGCTACAGATAAAAAGGCAAAAAGATCCTGGCCCTCAAGGAACTTGCAGACATTCTACTGGGAGAATGTACCAGATGAACCAACAGTAAGACTGCCAGCCAGGACTCTTGAGAGCATCCTACATTTGGCTGCAGCACTCAGGCCATCTCAGAGGGGCAGAGGATGGAGCACCTGTCCCCTGCTTTCAAATCACAGTGATAGGATTTTCGCCAGCTTCAAAAGGCCAGCAGATGGCAGTGTTTGCTTGGTAACCACCGACCAACACAGCCCTTAAGCGGGGTAACCCACTATGAACAAGCGTGAAGAATCTTCTTTGCCCGTGGGAAAAATTTTATTTCTATTTGGCTCTGGCCCCTCATTTGGCTAAAGGTCAACTGACTTTTTGGCTAAAGGTCACGGGAGGCAGACACGCATGCAGGGAACTCTTGACAGTTTTACAACCCTCACTAGAGAGAATGATTTACACGTTAATCATAAAATCCTGAATTATTTATAATAAGCATAGAAAACTTTCTCCTCTCTGTTCCCTGCCCTTTCCCTTTCCTGTCACAAGGTTAAAATCACTCTGTGCCTCAGCTTCCATATCTCTAAGATGGGTATTATAATAACACCTACCTCACAGAGTTGCTATGAGGGTCGAATGAGAGAACTTATGGAAAACACTTTGCAAACAGGAAGATAGTACACAAATGCTAGATATCATCATTCTCCTGCAGGCTCCATTCAAGCTATTTTAGGTAAGTAGAAACACGGATATTCACATTCTTCCTTACCCTGTATTTAATATGACTCCATTCTATAGAGTTCAAAACCCTAAACAGAAACATTCTCACTCCCCTGCAAATGAAGAAGTAATGCAGAGTTAACTAGGCTATTAATTTCTAGTCCAGTTAGAAGCAGAAAGGCAAGGCGCAAAGAACACCAGACTTGAGGTCAGGAGGGTCCTGGGTTTGGTCCTGGCTCTGCCCACTCACTCAACCAAGGGGGAAGCCTGCTTACGCAGGCTCCCGACCTCTTTGAATCTCAGTTTTCTCATCTGTAAAATGCCTTAACTACAATGGTAAGTGGTATCTATTGATTTACAGCCCCTTCTAACAAAGCTCAAATTCTGCAGGTGTTTCTCTCTCACATACACAAGATAGCCCAAAAGTTGCCAAAGCTGAAAACTGCACTAAAACTTTATACAAAGCCCATGTTCTTAAAATAAAAAGGAAAATATATGGTAAAAAACTTATATTATTAAAAAACTTAGAGACTTGATTTATAGAATTATAATCATAGAATCTGGTTTAAATAACTGGGCAAAAGAATAAAGGGGAAAATGACACCAATCTACAAAGGGCTAATCTATGTTTGCTTGCCCTGTGTCACAGTATCGAACTACATTCACAATCTATGATCCACCAACTCGTTTTGTTTTCCCTTCTGTGGCCTAATTCACATGTCATCACTTCCTTAGTTAATTCTCTGAAAAAAGTAATGCCACCCTCTTAGCTCTCTCTGGCCACCCACCTCTCCCATGCACTTAAACAAGTTCTAATTTATAGTACATCTATTTTGTGTGTGTGTGTGTGTGTGTGTGTGTGTCCAATCCCACTCCAGGACTGGAAGCACTTTGTGGACTCTGTCATTTTTCATCAACTGTTACTGGCTAGCACTAGACTAAAAGACTTAATTTAACAAACATTTATTGTTGGCCTAATGTGAATTGATTACCCCATTCTCCAAGCCAAAAGTACGAATGTATGCTCATGGTAAGAATTAAAAGTGGGACATCGACCAAAGAAAATAAAGGCATGTATATTACTAACCTTGATATTAATTTCTCTAAAGGCTCAAGATAAAAGAGCAAACCGAGCAAGCAATGGGATAGGGAGGAGACTGTCTTAGAATCCCTACTGCTTAGTACAGTGCCTGGCACATAGTAGGCGCTTAGTTAAGTGACAACTGCTTAGTCCTTATAGGCAACACTGAATGATAAGTCATCTTTCTGAAATAGTTTAGACATAGATTAGGGTATGTATAAATAACCTCTCCCCATATTTCTTTCCAGCTTTATGTCCGGAACAGTATACTCCATACATGTTTACAAGACTAACCTTTAAGAAGATATCCTGACATCATCCCTTTCTATATATGGAAAATGCCAAGTCTCTTCTGCAACTCCCTGATTGGTCAATTGAAGGGCCTGACTTGTGTCTTCACTAATCTGCTGCATGGCAGAGTTTGTAACCAAAGCATACCCTGGTAACATCACTAGTCATGCCTACTGTGTGCAGTGCGCTGTGTTTGGTACTGGGGGAGGAACATAATGTAGGGAAGACACTTTCCCGCAAGTGTTTGGTATTTACTGATCCACAAGAAATCATCCATTTGGAGAAGGAAGGCACAAATGCCACCATCCCTCCATGGCACAGACCTAAGTTCAAAAGGAATTGGTGAACATGATGGAGCATGTCAAGGCCATCTGGTCTAAGAAAGGGAAATCATATGGCCAGATTACACGGGTTCTAAAGAAACAGAAATGGGCAGGCTTCAGTTTCCTTATTTATAAAATAAGGTTATTGACCTAGGGAGCCTCTAAGGTCCCTCCCACCTTTAACTCTATGATCCATGTGACATTCCTTCCCCCAGCCAACACCCAGACTTTCTCACCTCAGCCCCCACCTCTAAGCTCTAATATAATTTCCATGGAAACAACCTGGCCAGAAATGAAACTACTACCAGCTATCTGAAAATCAACCAGGAAAGTCTTCACACCTCAAGCTATTCGCCAAACACCAGAATCAAGGCAGCTGTGATAGCTACAATTGACAATGGCCTGAACAGCCTCCCCACACTTGGGCTGTATATATGCCAATCATAAGAGCCAATAGAATACCTCGCCCAGCGCTCTATGTACTGTACGCTGTCTTCTGATTCCCAAGGTGGTAACCAAGAAACACACCCCTAGGTCATGCGCTGGACTAGAATTCAAAACCTGCTTGTGACACTTAATGTGTGGCTCTGGGAAGATCAATCAATAAACATTTATGAAGTGCCTACTACGTGTCAGGCACTGCGCTAAGCGCTGGGGTCGCAATAAGGCAAAAAAAAAAAATCCAGTCTCTTGCCCTCAAGGGGTTTACAGCCTAACGGGGTAGACAACATGCGAACCAATATATAGAATATGCAGGACAAATAGGAAATAATTAAAAGAGGGAAACCAATGCACCTTGCCTGTGCCTTAGTTTCAACATCTGTAAAATGGTTATAATATTAACATCTAACTCATTGGGTTGTTATGAAGATCAAATGAGATGACATATATAAAATGCTTTGCAAACCTTATGCTATAAATGCTAGCCATTATTATTAATAATTATTAAAGTAATAATCATCATGGTTGCTAATATTTCACCCAGATGAGGGAGCCCCTGTTAAATATTACAGTTCTCTCCCTGGCCTCGATCTCCCACAAGGAGTCCTGAATCACTCAAAGATAGAAGGGGAGTCCTGACAGCTGGATCTGGTACAGATGGGTCACACAGCTGCCAGTGTCTGAGGCCAGATCTGAACTGGAAGAGGAGTTTTCCTGATTCCAGGACCAGACTTTATTCATTCTCTTGTAACAACCACTTACATCATGACCCTGTGAAGCAGATTCTGTGGGGTAGATGAGGGTAAATGGGAGGTGGGATTCAAACCCAGGTCTCTCCTGGTTCCAAGTCCTGTGCTCGTTCCATCACCCCCACGCTATCTCTGATTCCCATCATTTGTGTCCTTGGCATTTTTAATTCTAAGGGTGGGGAGGAAAGCACAGGTGGGAATATCAGATAACCTGTGTGGCCATGGCAGGTTCTACTCAAGGACTGGTTAAGATTTGTGCATTCAGAGTTTACAAAGCATGTTTCATAATTTATCTCATTCGGTCCTTACAATAACTTCCCAATGAAATAGGTAATGAACACACACTACTGGAAAGTTCTCCAATATACTGACAAAGAAACTAACAATTTCAGGGGTTCAATGACAAGGCCAAGGTTACTTTGATAATAAATGCTAAGGCCTGAATTTGCACCCAGGACTTCTGCCCCTACATTGAAACACTACCCAACATTCTGCCTCTACATTTTACAGCTAGTCATAGTTCAAGCAAGTTAACTGAACCTTTCTATTCCTTAGTCTGGCAGCTAGGTGGTGCAGTAGACAGTGCTGACCCTGAAGTTAGTAAGACCTGAGTTCAAACTCAGTGCAGAAAGAAATGGAAAACCACTCCCGTATTTGTCAAGAAAACCCCAGACCGGGTCACGAAGAGGCAGACATGACTGAACAACAACGAATTCCTTAGTCTTGTCATCTCTAAATAAGAAAGGGGTGGGGCTGAAGTGTGGGAAAGAAACTCTTCCAGATTTTATAATCTAAATTCACTAAACTTCCAAGATAAAGCACAGGTTGCCACTGCCTTTCCATCACACCCAAGGAGAGGACCAGAAATAGCTTTAGAAGATTAGATGGAGAGCCACATAAGTGGTTTCCAAGCAAGCACCGTCTATCACCGCTTTGGGTCTCTATGAAACAGGAAATCAATAGGTTGACATTCATTAAGCGCCTACTATATTCCAAGAACTGTGCTGAATGTTGGGAATCCTAGGGATTAGAGAAAACAGCCACTGATGAAATCACAAACCAGCAGCAGCCTCACTTAGAGTGTACAAAGGGTAAGCAGAGGCCCTTGGCAGGCATCTATCCATCTATGCATGGATACATGTAGATTATCAAGGGCTGAGGAAAACTTATAATGATTATCACTGAAAAATGTTCATCTTTTCCCAACTCTAGTTAGGAAAAAAAAATCTCTACAAAGCTATAAAAGAAATTGTCCTTAAATTCAAAGACTTAAATTAGTCAACATGAAAAACTCTGGCTACAAGAATGGTTGAGGCACTTTAGTGGATGGCTGAGGCAGACAGAGTGCAGAACGGTTTTCATTATCAACATTTACATACCTGAATTATCAAATTCTACTTGACTAAGATGACCAACGTCTTTGGGATATGGGCCAGAAGATGGGCAAAAGCTCTGAAAACTTCAAAGAGCAAGAGATTTGGCAGAGCAGCACCTGGGTTCAAGTACTGGCTTTGCTACTACCCTTTACGTGCCTTAAGATAATCTACTTAACATCTCTGGATCTCAGTTTCCTTATTCGTAAAACATGGGGGATGGAAAAGATGACCTGTGAGGTTTTTTATGGTTCTAAATTACGATGTTGTGAATGGCACGATTCATTCTACAAAGATATCCGCACCTGCTCTGTCTGTACCGATGGTACTGGCAAAATACCAGAGAACGTAAGATCTAGACCCCACCCTCAGGGACCTCATTCACTGGACTCAAGTCGGGTCTTGAAGAGTCCACCAAAGAAAGGTAGGTAGAGAGAATGTAAGAGAAAACCAGATAATGTCAACATCAATTTAGATATTACAATGTTTAATGAAAACAAATGAATGCGACATGCTCACTGCAGCCTGGCAAGGCCGGATGAAACTTACCTCATCAAAAAATACTCATGAGGCCACACATTTGTTCCTTTTAATGTTGTACACCTGAGAGGTTTACCCTCTCAGCCCTCTCGGGGTCTTCAGGACCAGAGAGAACAAAATTTTGTTTCTGATCTTAGATCAGCTCCCCCAACAACGAGACACTGAGCCAGGCACAAATTAAAGTGATTAATGCTGATTGTGAATGGCAGGGGTACCATGGTGATGGGCGCTGGAGAAATGTACTTTACATATTAATACGCACTGAGGAAACGGCGCATTAGAAGTTGGGGAGGGAATACAGAGTGGGTGGAAAACAAAAGCCTGGGGATGAGGGAGGGGGCGCAACAGAGAAAGGAAGTGATGCCATGGCACCAATTATCCAGAAGAGAAGAAAAAGGCTTTGGGCAGACTGAATCCACCCGATTGCAACATGCCACAATGACTCTGTTATTGGATGTGGACAGTAGTAAGCCATCAAGTGGCATTGTTCTGTTGTTCTAAACATCCTCATTTGCAGGCAGCTCCCATCCCGCCCCACAGCAGGCAGCTAATGGGCATATACAGTCAGTTGGTCCATCTTGAGGGCAGGTGGCGAGGGTGAATTGAAAAGGCTGCACTGTCACAGAAGGAGGAGGGACGAGAGGAAGCAAAAAGGGGGGTGGGTGTGGGAGGGAAGCTTTATCCGGAGCATCCAGCTACAACAAAGTCACTGAGCACTTCAGCTTCCCATTTACAGACTAATGTTGTTGGAAGGCTAATTAAGAGTCAGACAGAACCACTGGACAGGAAAATGCATTCTGAAAATCCCAGCACGTGCCAGATCGGAAAGGTCGGGCCTATTCGCTTAGGGCAGCAACATGTGGCCATCCCCTTAAGGATGCTTCACTAAACTTGCAACTGTGGAACCCTGGAAGTCAGACGCAACCTTCACCAAAAATTGGCCTCAATCAACTATGCGTCATCGTGGCTTCTGCAGAGTTGCTGTTAAGTAAGTAGCTGTGACTATACCCCTGGCTTCCAAGCAAAGAGCTGGTAATAGCCACCTGGTTCTGCTCTAGAAATGAAGAAAATATTCTGTTTGCCATTAAAGGAGAGTTAATTTAGAAGCATAGACCAACTCTCCCCAAAAGCCAATACAACCTAAGTCTTCCATCCTTAATTTATCTTAAAAACAAAAACACCTCGCCTCACAATCCAAAATTCAGCCCAAATCAATTCAACAAGCATTTATGAAGCCCTAGCTAAGAAGCAGGCAGCTAAGTGGTTCAGTTCCCCTTCCCCCATACACACAGAAGACGACAGGCTCTGGGGAGGAAGGCCAAAAAAAAAAAAAGGCAGCCCCAAACCAGTCAAGCCCTTCCTGATTTTCACTTGGGTACCTGCCAGGAACCGACAGAAGGTGGCTCAGTTTGAGGCTGTCAGTCATAATAATAGCATCTCCCAAAGTTCAGGAGTTTCCACTCTGACCTCAATGCTCAGAAAGCTGGGCATCTTTGAACCGTTTATTCAATCTCTGATCTCTTTACTGAAATGACACAAAGTAAAATAGTTGTGGAGCTAGAGAAGATGACACAAAAGTCAGAGGTTCCAATCAACTCAGCAAGTCCCAAAGGAGATAATAACAGTAATGGCCGCTACCATGCATACTTTGAGGGTTTTCACATATGTTAACTCATCTGATGCTCAAAAATACCCGTGTGAGATAGGGTCTATTGTTATCCCCCTTTTACAGATAAGGAAAGGAGCTGAGAGTAGTTAAGTCACTTGCTCAGGGTGTTAGTTAAGTGTCGGAGGCAAAGGATTTGAATTCAAGCCTTCCTTTCCAGCTGTAAACTGGTTTTCATTTAGGACACCCAAGGTTCGTCCACAAACCTGAAACTTGGGCTACGTTGTCACACAAAGTCATAACTACTCCTTAACAAGATGGTGTTTAACACTGGCGATTATCTTCAGAGTAGGCAGGTAACATCTCTCAAGCTTAGCCCACTCAACCCTACATTTCTGCTTGTCAAATCTGATTCACCACTTTTATATGTTTGTAAAGAATGGCACAATCCATGCAAGATGTGCTCTCCGTGATACAATCGTTCACTTTTCTCAGACTAATAATATTTCTCCTGGAGAAGCTGCTAGTTAATGAATACTGAGATAAACACAACAAAAAAAAGGAAACTGGTTTCCATTTCTCACCCCCCAGTAGAAATTCACCACCCCAGAAGAACATAGGCAAGAAATAAAAAGGCCTGCTAACTACATGGATTTTGACCATGTACCAATGATCACTGGCTAAAACACACAGCCATACAAGACCAGGGCCCTCAGTAAACTCCAAGCAGCCAACCGTAGCTGGCTAGCCTCTTCTCTATTCCTTTCTGCCCTCTATTGTCTGTCTGACAGGATACAAAAGCATGAGATTTCCCTTCAGGAAATCACATTTAAAGACACCCTCCACCCCCCTGCCATGTTTCTCTCTACATTCATTTATTTTTATCTCTCAAAGCCAAAGGCCAACACATTCTTACCACCCCCTTCTGCAGGGACAAAGGACAACACCGGAAAAGAAAAGCAGCCCTTTACTGTTAGTTTTTATGTCATGTAGCAGTCCAGGCAAGTCTATCAAGCCCTTCTCAGAATAAGGCTTATAAATGCAGGAAATACAATATCTAGGATTAC
The DNA here is from genome assembly GCF_011100635.1 of Trichosurus vulpecula. Classification (NCBI taxonomy): domain Eukaryota; kingdom Metazoa; phylum Chordata; class Mammalia; order Diprotodontia; family Phalangeridae; genus Trichosurus; species Trichosurus vulpecula. The sequence continues at coordinate 114,278,747 of NC_050573.1, read as the reverse complement.
AAGGGAACCTGATAATATTGAAATAAAGATGCAATTTTTCCCCCACTCAAGTTCAAGGACCACCTCAAATCTATCCACAGACCCAGAGGGTGGCGATGGGGGATGAACTCCAGGTTAAGAACCCCTGAGTTAGAGGTTCAATAAATAACAAAATGCTCAGGCATTTCATGGAATACACCTGGAATGGTTGATAAGCTTCATAAGGTCCAGAATCAAGTCTGACCTTGAGTCCAGAGAACCACAGTACTGTGCATGCAGTAAGCACCAAAAATGTGTCCAACTGAATTTGAAGAACTGTCACTCCCATGTTCAAAAACTGTCAGGACCTCCCCTAGGATTAAACATATAAAGTCCTTTGGCATTTAAAGCCCTTCTCAATTTGGCACTAGCTAATGTTTTAGGCTTACTGTACATAAACTGGCCTATTTGCCATTCTACATATACTCATGCTTGGGGCCGTCCTCCATGAATTTCATATGGAATTTGGGCAAAATTCCTCCATATGAATTCCCTTTTCACCTCTACTCCTCGGAATCCCTAATTTCTTTCCCTATAGTCTATTCCAAGCAGAATATAAACATTTTTTAAGAACAGCCTAACAGTGCCTGGCATATAGTAGGTGTCCAATAAATGCTTGTTGATACACTGACTCAAAATTCAGCTCATATAACATCTACAAGAGACCTTCCCTGATCCCCTCTCCCAGTGGTTAGTACTCTCCTACCTGAACTTTGTAAATACCTGTATTTATTTATCAATATATATGCTATATTCCTTCAGTTGACTGTAAACTTCTTAAAAGCAGGTGTAATTCTTTTTTGTCTTTGTTAAGTACAGCAGGTACTTAATGAATGCCTGTTGAGTGAATGACTCTATACTGGGAAATTCACTTTTTTTAATTTATTTTTTGCAAACCCTAAAGTATTCTAAAATTTGTGGGCAATGACATTATTACTGTCATGCTTACTACTAGACTTTCAAACCCACAGCTCAGGCTACTGCTCTTAAAAATCCCTAAGCACCTGAAACCCAAGCTCTCGTTTCACCTTGACAGTCTTGCTGGAGGACTGCCTACCTCAGCATTGCATCACAGAAGCTATCTCAGCATGCTTCAAGCTGCCATGTTGGCGAGACTGTACCAGGGAGTAAACTAGGTATGCCATCTGCTGCACGCACGAACGTGTGGAGGTCAGTTGTCACAATTGGCACCATGTTCCCCATGTGCCTCGAGCCTTGGATTCAACCAAGAAGTCCAAGAATATTCCTCCTTCCCTCCCTTTCGTTCTGCCATGGCTACAAATTCTTGGATTCCTACCTTTTTCTAAGCAATGCTTTCCTAAAAATGATCAGAATGGTCTAAAGGTTCCTCATAGTTACCTGAAGAATCTAAAACAATTCCTTGTAGGCACCTGTGCAAGGAGCAGCATTCTTACTATGGAGGGCAGAGAGGACCAAAGCTACCCACACTAAGAATTCTTAATGATATAGGTGGTACTTTCCCCAATATCTGGGGTTACACAGACAACATGGCACCTACCCTACCAGAGAGACTAACAAAGAAGATTCAGTCCAGACTTTAGGGAAAGACATATTCCCAACGGATGATGCTCCATCTCCCTTCCTCCCTCCTAGCTTTGTAAAGCAATTCAATTATAAGTGGAAAGCACAGCCTCTTCTATATTGTGCCTGTGATTTTTTTCCCCACTACATAGAGAAGTGGTATCAAACTCAAATAGAAATGAGGTCACTAAACCATACATAAGAATCCCTACTGCCACACAGTGACTTTGAAAACCACATATTCACATGATCCATGTTCTATTGTGGGCAGCTAGGTGGCACAATGGATAGAGTGCCAGGCCTGGATTCAAGAGGACTCATCTTCATGAGTTCAAACCTGGCCTCAGACACTTACTAGCAGTGTGACCCTGGGCAAGTCACTTAACTTTGCCTCAGTTTCCTCATCTCTAAAAATGAGCCGGGGAAGGAGAAGGCAAACTACTCCAGTATCTTTGCCAAGAAAACCTCAAATGGGGTTTCAAAGACCTAGAAGCAAATGAACACCACCATGTTCTGTCGTATTTTTTGCTTATTTTGTTAATTATCTCCCAATTACATTTTAATCTGGCGCATTCTCTGGAATGCTGGAAAGCATGCCTGACACCTCTGCCCAGAAGTATTCACTGCTCTTGCAGGGACAGCCCTTGAGGCCATCAATACTGTGTTTTCTCATTTTACTTTCTCCCCTAGATGGAAATACTGATAGAAGTAGAAGCAACAGAGAAGTTGTTTGTACTCCTAATGAGAATTTTATTTTTACTCTACCCAGGAGGCTACATATAGTCAGTCTCAGTCCAGTTCCCAGTGAAATTTTTCTTTCTTTTCTTTCTCTTTCTTTCTTTCTTTTTTTTCTTTCTCCTCTTCTTCTCCTTCTTCTTCTTCTGCATCATCATCATCGCCTGCTTTTCTTTTCGACTGGATAGGAATGGAGTCGGTGTGGCAGAGCATAAAGACGACTAGCTCTAAAGTCAGAGGACCCAGGTTCAAAGTCAGCCTCAGAGGGGTTATATTACCCTCCCTGCGTAACCTCAGCAAATCACCTCATCTCCTTGAGGTTCTATTTCCCCCTCTACCAAATGAAGGTTCTGGACTACAAGGTCTTCCAAAGTCCCTTCCCGCATCAGGTCTATAACCCTAAGTAAACAAATGTTACGTGCTTCTTCAGGGCAGCCAGGTGGCACAGCGGAGAGAGTACCAGGCCTGGAGTCAGGAAGACTCATCTTCCTGCATTCAAATCCAGCCTCAGATACTTACTAGCTGTGTGACCCTGGGTAAGTCACTTATTTTGCCTCAGTTTCCTCATCTGTAAAAACGAGCTGGAGAAGGAAATGGCAAACCACTCCTGTAACTTTGCCGAGAAAATCCCAAATGGGGTCACGGAGGTTTGGACACAATTGAAAAATGATGACAACCTGACATTCACAGTCTGCCTCTATATCCTCACAACACTCCCGTCAGCCAGACAGGGCAAAGTATTATTCTTTCCCCTTAATTCTCCCCCTTAGCAAACTTGTCAGCTTCCAAGAGTTCACTTATCACCTTTATGTGGATGATTCCCGAATCTCTGTTTCAAGTCCATAACCTCTGTCCTGTGCTCCAGCTCCCGATGAAGAGCTGCACACCGGACATCTCCTCCTGGATGTCTCATCATCTTCTCAAACCCAAGACGTCTGAAACTGAACTCATTATCTTCCCACCAAACTTGACCCCCTCCCTTTAGATACCCCCATTCCTAGGCAAAGTGGTGCCATCCTTCCAGTGACCCAGATTTCAAACATCACCATAATTCCTGATCATTCCTTTCCTTCCTTCCCCACATCCAGTAAGATGCCAGCCCTGCAGATTCTGCACTCATATTAACAACCCTGCCTCCTCCTCTCCACACACACTTGCCACAACCACAGTTCAGTTCTTCACTCTCCCCTCACCTGGGCTAGTAGAAAAGCCTCCTATAGCTAGTGTCCTTACCTCCATCCTCTCTCTTCCACAACCCACCTGCCTTTATTTTACCTCCCCCACCAAAAGAACTTAGTAGGACAAGAAAGAGTCACACATGTGCTAAATCTTTGGAGACGTGATTGACTGGCATAAGAAGCCTGAGCTTTTCAGCATCAGCCCTGGTATTTTATCATGAGAGCTGGGAATTTCAAGCAGAAGATTGAGGACCACTTCTTGGTCCTTGAGGACCACTCCATGATAGGTTACGATGGAGACAATAATTATTATAGTTAAGAGTGATAGTGCATTTTAAGGTTGGTGAAACACTTTACATATTATCTCACTTGATCTTAATAGCAACCTGTGAGATAGAGGCTATTGTTACCCTCATTTTACAGACGAGGAAAATGAGGCTGAGAAAGGGTTTTAAAAGATATTTCCTAGGATTACCGGTTTGAGGCAGTATTCGATCTCAGGGCTTCTCTATCCCAAATCCAATTTTCTGTCCATTACACTCCCTGTAGAGCTGCCTTGGCCAGTGACTAAAGTTCATACCAACTATAAAATTCTGTGACCCCCCATTTTCCTGATGAGAAAACAGATGCGGAGGTTAAGTGACAATGGCTAATAAGAAGCCCTAGAATTTGAATTCTAGTCTTCTGATTTTATATCCAGTGTTCTTTCCATAATAATGTGCTATTTCCCTAATTTTTATTTAATTATCCTTAAAAAAAATTTAATATAAGCTCTGTAAACAAGAGTAAGTAAGCCTGGGATGGTGGTACATGCCTGTATTCCTTGCTACCTGGGAAGCTGAAGTTGGTGGATTGCTTGAGTTGGGGAGTTCTGAGTTGGGGAGTTCTAAGCTACAGTAAGTCTAAAGCTAATCTGGTGCCTGCAGCAAATCTGGCACCACTACCCAGGACTGGGAAGCCACCAGGCTGCCCCAAGGAGGAAAAACTGGCCAGCCGAGGTTTGAAAAAAACAAGAAGGATAAAGTCTCCATGGAGATTAGGACTGGAATCAGAGCTGTACTTCCAGCCTAGGTGAGACCAGGAGACTTCAATGGAAAGACAGGAAAAAAAGATGTAAAGACAGATAAGAGTAGGAGAGAGGGAGAGAGGAAAGAAGGAAAAGAGGGAGGAAGTAAGAAAGCAAAAGAGGAAAAAAGACAGGAAGGAAGGGAGGGAGGGAGGGAGGAAGGAAGGGAGGAAGGAAAACAGACAAACAAATAAATGTAATGAGCTACCTTGTTTGGAAATAGTCCTTTGTAGAAAATGGGAGGGGTGAAACTCCACCTGTCTAATGTTTTCTTCTATTCACACTTCTCAAGAGGGAAAATATCCATCTATTAACACAGACAGAGAATGTGATAAAAGCTTCTGACCTAGCAAACTGAAGCCTGATGTTCTCCTTCTTACCTTTCTCTTCTCTTCAGGGATATCTTAAAACCGTAACTTTTTTTTTAAAGGGGACTGTTGAGGAAACTCTGCCAACACCTTCTAAAATGTTCTGATATAAAAATAGGATTAGAAACTTTTCCCTAAATTAAAAAAAAATCCAAAAAAAAATCCCCAAGTGACCTTGAGTCTGACACAGGTAACAGAACTGAAATCAGCCAAATGCTAGTCATGATTTAAAAATATAGTTACTTCAAATCTGAGTTTGCATTCAGATATATGCTAATCTACTGAAGGAAAAACAAACTGCCCAGGATATGGACTCATCGCCCACTATCTCAAAAGAATAATCATGTAAATATATTAACTATCATCACCATCACAGACATCCATACTGTTTTAAAGTGTTGATGTCAGTTGAGCTTCACAATAGCTCTGAGCACTATGCACTACAGGTGTCTATTATTCCCATTTTTATAGATAAGAACACCAAGAATGAGAGTCTAAGCACCATGCCCTAAGTCACATAGCTAGTTTAGGAGGCTAGAATCAAAACTATGTCATCTCACCTCTAAGACTGGCGCTCCATCCACTATGCCCCAATGAGTCTCCAAAAAAAAAAATCAAAAATTCAGTTCAGCAAACACAAGGTGCTCATTATACTGTGCCAGGAGTGAGGGAGAATCAAAGTTTGGATGAGTTTCTATCTTTAATCTCATGGAACTTATCCACAGGACAGATATCTCACCGAGATGGAGAGAAGCTTGGCTAGAGAAAGCTGTGTCCAAACCTTTCTTCAAAGTACAATGCTACTTTGGAGTACCATCTGAAGCTTAAAATGAAGTCATGGTCTAAAATTGGAATAAAATAGAGTAGGGCAAAAGGGTTTGATTCAACGGGATCAGAAATCTGTGCTCTTACATGCAAAACAGCTGCATCTTGTAAAAAGATGTGGAAACCCCAATTTGCGACTTATTTCTGCTCCTAGAAAACAATCAGCTAACAACCACAGGGACTGAATTTTTAAAAGCATACTCATTTGGGTTAAGATAAGTGGCAGAAAAATCTGGGAAAATGGACAGAAAGCTGGGAGGCCCAAGGACATACATCCTGGGCCATTTAACAAGGGTTAAAAAAAAAGACTATTACAATGGAGTCTAAAGGAAAGGATGTCACATGAGAGACCTTGGTCCTTAGCACAGACAAACAAAAACCTCCTATCTACAGCCCTAAATTAATCTTTTCTTGTCTATCTTCATCTCAAATGCAACGGGGAGGAAAGTACTGGCTTCTAATCTAATTCTTGGTGATGTTCTCAAGATAAACTGAACTGAATTAAATAAATGAGATAACATGAAACACTCTGAATGGAGAGGCACAATAAATTCAGAGTAATATTTATAAAAGCTCTGGAGTCAGAAAGAAAAATAACAGACAGAATGGATTTTTTAAAAATCTGAACTGATGTATTTTCACCTTTTTTCCCCTCCACCGTCACCATGGAAGTGAAAAGGAACAGTCAGTCAGTGTACAAGCATTTATTAAGCATCTCTTCTCTACCAGGCATCATAGGACTGAAATCCTGCATGCTAAAAATCATATAATTCTATAATAGTACATATAATAGAAATCTAACTTTTGGTGAGATCACAACCAACCAGTTCACACCAACCCCAAGAAACTGAACAATATCCATAATGTTTACTTGCTCACTATAATTATAACCAGAAGGAAACTATGAGGTGGAAAGCATGATTCATCACGACTCCTCTGGGATTGTGGTTCTTTGCTGCGTGATTCAGAGTTCCTAAGGCTTACTCAGTTCTCTTTTACAACATTGCATCAAATATATAAATTTTTCATCTGGCTTTGCATCAGTTCTTATAAATCTTCCCAAGTTTCTCAAAGTCTATCCCTTTGATTGCTTTCTTCAAGAGTTGAGTCAGACGGCTCCAGATATGGTAAACGATGCACGACATCATCAGGAAGAATGAAGCTGACTACATCTTAGACATCAGCTGGTTACAGATGTAGTAGGAACTTGAGAAGCAGCTTTCAGTGTCCCCACAGATCTTATAGCAAATAACCAAAGGAAGCACCAACTTGAGAAGATAAGAGAAGTAAAAAAAGAAGACACGCTAGTCATGGTCAACAGCTCTAACTATGCTTATTTAAAGAACCTGTTCATTCTGAAAAATGGCAAATGAAAAGTAAAGACTTCAGTAGTTGCAAAATGGTCAGCACCAAACACAGGTAAGAAAGTGCTCCCGAAGCTATCTCAGTCAACAGTTAACCTTCTCGCCAAGGACAGACATTATGGCAAGGGCAACCCTGCTGTGGAATACAATGGAATACAGTGTCTTTATAAAACATTAGGGGAGAAGGTAAAGAAAGACTCAGCAGCATAATTTTTTAAAAATAGTGGAAAAACAATTGAAGAAAAAATGGAAGCCTGCATTAAGAACTTTAGTGAAGCCAAGTCCTCCCAGGATCACGCTATGATGAAATAGAACAAAGAGATAAAAAATTAAACAGATCTGACAGAGCTTTGTTTTTTGTTAACAGTAATCGACTCATACTGACGGTCATGGAACCTTTCTCAGTCCTCTAAGTGATGATCAATCCATCTATCGATCAATCGATCTATCCCTATATATGTGTGTGTGTATATTACATATGTGGAAATAACTGTGCATATACATGCACGTACACACACACATATTGGTGGAAATGTTACATAAGAAGGCAAAAACTGCTGAACTAGACCATAAGTATAAAGGAAATCTGTGATGGAAGTGACAATTTTAAAGGCCTACGAGACTGATTCTCAAGATGCTTCAAAGATGAAGCTGTGGCTGCTTCCTGACCTCGATAAAAACTATAAGAATCGTTGAAAGCATCCTCAATGAAGAAATGAAAAGGGAATATTGTATACAAGCTTTTATGAATGATTTTTAAATAATAGATAAGATTTTTTAAAATCGCATGCCTGACTTTGAGTAAAGAACACAACATCTGTCTGTTGTCTATTAATTTTTTAAAGTCACTTAACTTAAAAAGTGCATCCTTGAAAGCTCTCCTTAGACAAGATGTCTCCAAAGTGTACATTAAAAAGATTCAAGACTGAGAGACACGATTGTGGAAAGAATTTTACTTAATAATTCATTGATTATTACAATCCAGTGAAGTACAGAACAGGTAACACTGTGAAAATGTCCTGTACAACAAAATAAAATACAACATAAAAAGATTCCCTATTGATGGGAAGTTTTTCCAAGCATTCCTATTCACAGTAGAGATGGTGATTGTTGGCTCTCAACTAGACTTTTCAGTGATTTAAATACACAGCAATTAGGAAAAAAATGTGAAAAGTTAAGAGAGGGTAAAAATTCATCGCTAAGATTTTTTTTTTTAGGAATCCATTTTATGTATTATTTTTCTTTCTGACTTCACATCTGTTATAAGTAGTACCTTGAATTTATCGTGTCTCCTCCCCTAGAATGAATTCATCCTGGATGCTGTCAGAAGACCAAGAGTCAAATCTTGGCTCTGCTTACTTACTTGCATGACTTCAAGCAAATTGTTACCCCTTACGGGATTTGGTTTCCTCATCTGTAAAATGAGGAGGCTGGATTAGCTCACCACCAAGGACCTTTGCATCACTAAATCCTATGATCCGAGCACTGGAAAAACTAAGTAGATGAAAAATACATATTGCTTGGACTACAACATGCAACTGTATGGGCAATCTTTCAAGTTAGTCAATAAATAGGTTTATCTTGGATAGATAATGGATTTATCTCAGAACTGGGTACACAGGGGCAAAGACAAAAATCACATTTGGGAAACTGCCTATCATTTTCAATGATCCCATGCTGTTTGCTGTGACCAAAAAAAAAAGTCTTTAACATCAATAGTATTCCAGTGATGTTCTGAAGCAATGAATCACAGAACCCCACGCAAGCAGAGTCAACATTAATAATAACCCAAAGTACAATGAGAAGATGCATGATGGGCAGAAGGCAACAGAGCTCAGTGTGTTACCTAAGATGATTTTCATACAAGACACAGCTTTAAAAGATATTATCAAGGACACACTGGACCAGAAAATGAGATGAGTCACCACGTTCATATTTGGGAAAGTATCATATTTAACTACTGTGTGCCCATTTTATCAATAACCCTCACTCTCCTAGGTTTCTCTTGCTTTACGTCCTTCCACAAATATCACATGATACTAGCACCATCTGGCTGCTTAAAAACCATCAAACACGGGATTTCAGTACACACACAACACTAGCAGAAACTAAGACCAGTGCTCTTTGTTTGGAAGCATGTAAGGATGATTATGTAGAAACACAGAAACAAAGATAACCATTCACACTCACAGGAAAACGTTCTCAGCCACAAATGCATTTCCCTCCAGAGGTTTGCATATTTGGTAGATCAGGCTTATTCCTTTTCTTCTTTTAATAAAAACCAAAAATTTCCACCTATGTACTTCTTTTCAACGGTCATATTCAAACAAGGTTGTTACCACTTCCTGCTCCATGTACAGTTAAGGCCCTAGGGCCTTATGAGGGTTTTAGGATGAAATTATGAAAGCATCCAGAAATTTCTCTTCTTCCTCTCTCCCCTGTATTCCCCTCTCTATCTACCTCTTCCCCCTCCTACTCTGAAAGGGGCATCTGGTCATTCAGGGACCCTTTTGCTATTTGGTGCAGTAGCTATCCCATCAGAAGAATGGCTCTTTAAATATTCCTTGTGTCCATTCAGAACCATAGCATCTCAGTTAGAGAAGGCCTCGGGTCATCTGGTCCAATCTGAATGCATACCAGAGTAAGCATCCTTTCGACATCACTACATTGCTTTAGGAAAAAGGAAAAAAAGCTGTTTTCAAACCTCAACGTGAAGACCTCCAGAATTCAATAAATATTCATTTCAGTCCCACCTTGTGCCCAGCATGGCGGCCTTCCCCTTTCACTGGTACTGCAAGACTAACTTTATAATACAGACTCATTCAAAAGAGAGCGTCACAGTTTTGCTTTAAATTTCCAAAAGTACATTCCTGGCATTCTCCACTAAAGTTTTCTTTCAGTGTTTCACCAAGGCACGGAGGTGGGGGCTGAGGGTCTCTCTAAGAATATACTGTGGTACGAGCTCTGGTTGGTCCTATATATAGCAAGCTGGGATGGCATCATGATGAGCCAAGCAACAGATTATGTGTCCACTGTCAGAGGACTAGCCTGACAAATTATGGGCAAGCTGGACACGAGGCAGCCTGACGGAATTTTAACTTGCATCCATGGAGAGATTGCCCACACCGATGAAATCACAGATCTTTAGGACAATCAAGCCATCTCCAGGACAAGGAAGTCAACTGGCAAGAGTGGTGTCTCACTCTCAAAATGTACTAAATCACTGGGTTTAGATAGTGCCATGACAGATAGCACTACTCAGCTCCCTCAACCATATTGTCTGGGAAGAATCACCGATTCATTTTTGCTTTTCTTTCTCCAACTTTATCATTAAGCAGTTAAATAGCCTACTCCCGACCCTCTCAGCTTTACTTCAAATTTCAGGTCCTGACCTTCTAACTGAATGCCTTAAGTCTCTACCCCCTCCAATCTATGTGCACACTGCCAAAGTGTGGGTCACACCATTTCACCCTAGCCTACCTAATTAACAATAATCACAATAATAGCTAATATTTATATAATGCTTGCTAATATGCCAGGCACTATGCTAAATGCTTTACAATAATGATCTCCTTTGAGCCTCACAACAACCCTGGGAGGTAGGTGCTGTGAGATGAGGTGACTGAGGCAAACAGGGGCTTAAGTGACTCGCCCAGGTTCACACGGCTAGTGTCTGAAGTGTGCTTTGAACCCAGGACTTCCTGACTCCAGCTGCTCTACCTACTTCACCACCTAGTTCAATTAAGTTCAGTTAAATTGCCTAACGGCTCCACGACCAACTACGAAGTCCTTTGTTTGGCATTTAAAGGTTTTCCTAAATCGTTCTGTTTCACCCCTTCTACCTTCTCAAGTCTTCTGACACTTTACTCCCCTCCACACAATCTACATTCCAGTCATACTATCCTGCTTGCTAGTCTTCACACAAGACACTCCGTATTTTTGTACCAGCTGCTCCCTGCACCAGGAATGTTTCCCCATCTTTACCTCCACCACTTGGAATCCCACATAGCAGAGCATAAAACGCTATCAGCCTGATGGTCCTTGGAGGTTAAAATAAATTGGTTTATGCAAAAGGCTGCTGAGACCTGTCTTTGCCTCAGGATACACTTTTTTTTTAAATACAGTAAGGGCTAATAGCTATCCTCTCTCCTTTCCTTTCCCTCCCCCTCCTACCTCATCAGTCTAATTCTACTAATAGAACTCCTTCAATTTTTTCCTGAGGAAAACAAGTTTAACCCCTACTGTTGTTCAAAACATCACCTAAACACAATAGGAAGTTCTGAAAGGGGAAGGGGGAAGAGCTAGCTACAAGGTCAGGTGCACAAGTCAGAAATCTCAAAAAAATGTTGGTGCTGGGACCCTGGAGAGCGTCCAGTTGAAGGCCCTCAATTGACATGGGAAGAGGAGGAGACCTAGGGAGGTGCTGTATTTGTCCAACATTATGAAGTTAAGTTAGGGAGAGAACTGGGAGAAGTGTTCTTCCCTCTATATAATACTTACTCTATAAACTGTCTCCATAAAGAAGATTCATCTACTTGACCAAGTTTATTAAGCAGTCCCAAGTGGCCTACTTTAATCTGATTTATAGCCAGGGTATTGAATTCTGGCAATCCAACATAAAGGAGAGTGTGCCATTCCATATTTGGCCAGACCAATTCTCCCTCTGTATAACAGAGATGTTTTTAGACAAAAGAAAGTCTAGACTTCCCACCCTGTGCAGGGTCAGCCTTAGTTCAAAGGACCTCCACCCCCACCTCCCATTTTACAGACGAGTACATTGAGGTTTAGAGATGAATTGACAAGTGAGAAGGCCAAAATTCAAGGCCAGGTCTTTTCCCCCATATACTACATTGATTACTGAGCAGCAGCAGCATCTAATAGTTAAGTAAGTGTTTTAAAGGTTTGTAAAGTGCTTTATATATGCTCACTGGTTTGACCTACCACTCTTCGAAAGCAACATGGCCAAACATAAACAAGACACATGCCAAAAGGGAAAGAAAAGGTAGCATTGGAGAGGAAAGAGAAGAAAGGTCCTTAATTCTAACCTAGCTCAGACTCAGCATGTGATTAAAGATACAACACCACACAGTAGATGGAACACCGAGCTACGAGTTGGGAAGGCTTGAGTTCAAATCTTGCCTCAAACAATGGTACTGTTTGACCCTGAGCAAGTCACTAAATTTAAACCTCTTTTGGCCTCAGTTCCCTCAAAGAACAAATGAAGGGGTTGGTCTTCATGGTTTCTATGGTCCCTTCTAGCTCTAAAATTTGTGATCCTATCATGATAGGGACATGGGGTATATAAAAGGCTTCCACGATAGCTCGGTAAAAAATGAGAATATGTATTTTTTGTTTCTCTTCTTCCCTATGAGAAGGACTGGAATGAAGTCAGAGGTCTAATGCATTTTGTAAATAATGAGGGATAACAGGACAGAGGGGAAAGTAGAGAGAAGACGGCAAAGGCCAAATGGACAGAAACCCACTGTCAGTGGACTGTTTCTAACTTCTGAGCAGCTCCCACAAGATGTCCCTGATGGGTGGACATGGGACTCACCCTCTAAATGAATCCAACCTGAATTGCTGACATAATAACCAAAGGGGTAGACTCTCAAGCTCAGATGTTTTTTATTTTCTTTTCTGAAATTAAGCATTTGGGGAGGTATATAAAGCGTCACCTATACAGACAAACATGGAATGAGTGAATAAAGACTGATATAAGTAACAGACTGGGGGATCAGATGAGCTGGATTCCCATCTAGGCTCTGCCTTTCTCTAGCTTTGTGACACAGGCCAGGGCAGTATCTTTAAAATGAGGGGGCTGAAGTGGAAGAATATCTAAGGTTCGTTCCCATGCTAAACATCAAGGACTTGGGACTGAAACAGGCACCGAGACAAGGCCCAGTTTAATGCTAAGTGGGACTCGCAAAAAAGGCTCGTGGTATTCAGTATGTTTTGGCTTTCCCTTTTTTTTTTAAATTTTCCAAAGATGACAACTGTGAAGGTACTACAAGGAAACCCAGGACTCTTAACAGACTTTGCAGGAGTAGGCTGGTTGCCATGGTGACAGTCCCTGAGCCGAAGACAAAGAGACCAAGGAACATCCCTCCTCCAAATGTGTTCTCTGGGTTAACACAGTGAGATTTCTAACAGCTCGGTCTAAGCAACCTTCAGGATCACCTGGCAGGGCTGGAACCAGGGAGAGTGTTTCTAAATGATGGGAAGTTTTCTTCAGAGGCTTCCTTCTCTCCCGAAAGGGGAACCTAAAATGTCAAGCTTTTTTAAAAAAAAATTATTGCCGATTATCATTCTTTGAATAGGCCAAATCCAAAGTTAGAAGAGTCCAGAAGCTATCTAGTCCAGCTCCTGCATTTTACAGATAAGGAAACTGAGGCCTAACGAGGAAATTAAGTGACTGGCTCAAAGTCCCACAGGGAGTAATCAAACACCAGGAGAAACATTTAAACCCCAGGTCCTCTGACATCAGAGCCAGTTTTCCTTCCGTTGTACAACACTGTCTCCTCTATTTAGCTTTATAAGCCAGGAGTAAAAAAAAAAAGCATAAATAAATGAAGATGGGCACAGAAAATGAGTTCTATCCACAACAGGAGGATGACCTTTAATACTATATGAAGGACACCCTTCAATAAGATGCAAGCTTCATCTTATTATAGCTACAACTCTGAATCCCATCGGGGCCTTCACTCTCTTGCTATCTGAACGAAGCAGGGAAACAAGCATCTATTATGTGCCAAGGCACTGTGCTAAGTGTTTGACAGATATTACCCCATTTGATCCTTATAACCCTGGGAAGTAGATGCATTGTTTTTCCCATTTCACAGGTGAGGAAACTGAGGCTGGTAGCAATTAAGTACCTTGCCCAGGGTCATAGAGTTAGTAAGTATCTGAGGCTAGATTTGAACCATTTAGAATGTCACCTCCTGCGGAGGTACACTGAAGTTCCTATCAAGTAGAGGTGTCTAGCTTTAAGCAGACATATTTGAATCCTTTCCCACTGCCAGGAAGCAAAATTGAGTCATCAGGGTGGTGGCAAACTACTTTGAGGTGATAATCACTCATATTCTCCCCCCCCTCACCCCCAACACACATCCCTCATTCATCCATTTGGTCTGATCTATGTCCTGCTACCAAAAAGCCCAAAGAACACAGCCCTAGTGAAGGGGCTAAGGAAGAATTCAAACTTAACATGCTTGAGAATATTTTGTAACAGACATTCAAACGCAGGGTGAAGGCCATGGGGACGCAGGGGGCACGGGGCAGGAGGTGGTGGATACAGACCTTGTCTGACCATCTTGTGTCAAGCACTGGCTTCTCTGCCTTGATGCTAACTCTTCCTTTCATCTACTGAAGCTCTGGTCCCAGCACCCCTACTCCCTTCTCCCCTTTCCTCTCACATCTCCTCAACACCATTTCCTCTTTTCAGAACCAGTAGTCATTTACATCATCCTTAATTCACTCAACAGGCTGATATCAGCAGCTGTATCTCTGAATTCCATTATATATCCGGCAAGCTTAATGGCTGATGCTGTAAGAGAAAGCTATAAAAAATTTAAGGGAGGGAAAATCTTGATTCTTTTTTAAGACTCCAGATTACTTTCTTCCTTTTAAAAGAATTTCTACTTTCCCCAAAGGGAAGGCAGGAAACAGGAACGCTCCATGTAAGCCCTTTAGACTTAACCTATGGTGTTTTATGAGATGTAAGCGTACAAGGAGGCTACCTATCAGAAAAACAAACCTTAACATTAAAGCTGCCAAAGGAGGGGGAACGTTTCCCTCGTCCAGGCTGTGGCCACATTCAGGAACCACTGCCTACGATTCCAGTTGTGACACTGGTTCACTCATGACTGCAATGCAGCACATCTGTTCCCTCACCAATTTTCCCCAAATGGGAATGCCGTCACTCTTTCTGAAGAGAAGCCAGTGGGATGTCTTACCAGGACCACCTTATCTGCCTAATTTTAGGCCTGGCCCAGGCACAGATGTTTGTCTGTAAGACTGCAGTCTGAATTCAGTAACACCATGATCATGGGAGCTCACCTCCATTACAAAGCTTTATTAAGTGGCCGTGGCTGTATGAGAGGAGAGAAGGCAGGAAGGTAGCTCAAACTACTTCTTACATTTTCAGTGTGAACATTTATACCCTGAGAAATTAGCAAAAGCTACAAATCAGAGCTAGACTTATGGTTTTGCTGACTGTCTAGACTTAAGAAAGTGATGGGGAAATGTGAATGATACAAACTAAACTTTAAAGAGAGGGAAATATATCTGAGACTTTGTGAAGGTAGAAATGAAAAGCTGTGGTAAAGGCTAGAGGTGTAGGGTTGAGAAAAGGGGGAGTGAGAAGAGGAGGAGGACACCCAGGTTTGGGGCCGGGGTGACTTAGAAAGACAGTGGTATTCGTGACAGCACATTATTAATCAGAATGACAATGATGATGACAATGGCGCTTGAAGGTTTGCAAAGCAAACTCAACATCTATCTCGTCTGAGCCTCACGCCGTAAGGTAGGTACCAAAAGTCTTACCATCCCCTTTTTACGGATGAAGCAACTGAGGATCAGAGAGGATCCACACCCAGGTAGTGGATGTCAGAACTAGAATCTGGGAAACCAAGGTTACGCTTGTGTCCACTGTAGCAAGCAGCAGTAA
Source organism: Trichosurus vulpecula (assembly GCF_011100635.1). NCBI lineage: Eukaryota > Metazoa > Chordata > Mammalia > Diprotodontia > Phalangeridae > Trichosurus > Trichosurus vulpecula. The sequence goes on along the minus strand of NC_050573.1, from coordinate 114,262,986 downwards.
CAAAACCTTCCCCAAACTGCCTCAGGCTGCAAAAAGAGGTGACCAAAAAATAGATAACAACAACAACAACAAAAAAAAAAAACCAAACACACAAGACTGGCACAAACATGGGCAAGCCTTCTCATTAGAAGGAAAGAATCTTAGCTGACCCAAAGCTGCAGTATTGTCAGCCTTCCATTTCCAAATGACATCTGATGTACCAAGGAGACATCATGATGATAATAACCAACAGCCACAGCATTTGTGTGAGAGTAGAAGGCAGAGCCAAGGAACCTCTGGCTTCTTCAGGGCACATTCTATTTCAGTGATTGCAAGAGAAATTTGGTAGAATGGCTATAAAACTAAGAAATCTGGCATCTTACGATGCAAGGAGGAAAACAAAAAACGGAGCCAAAATGTAAATGTTTTCAAGATTACTCACTTTAAAAAGCAGACAAAAACTTATAATCCAATGCAGATAATGGGTATGCATGGAAAAGAGTTTTGTTTTTTGTTTTTCTTAACTTTGAGTTTCCTGTAAACTAAAGAACTGCAGAATGGAACTAAGCCAGTGAAATAAACATGGGTCAATCTCTGACCAACCACTCCAACTCCACACTAGGCAAGTATTCAAATCTGGGAAAAGAAATAAAGAAACATCCCTTTAGCAAGGGTTCTTCAATTGGGGTCCATAAAGGATGTGTGTGCACGTGTGTTTTTAATTTAATATTTTGATAACTAATCCTGAGCATTTTATCTTATACTTTATTCAGAGGAGTCTATTGGCTTCCCAAGATGGCCAAAGGAGTTCATAACACAAAAAAAGTTAAGAACCCCCTTGCTCTAGGATAACAAAGACAGAATCCAAGGGATATGATCCCAGGATGATAGATTTAAAGCTGGATAGAACCTCAGAAACCACCTACCCAAGCTGCTTACTGAAACGAGGAGGTAACAGGTCCAGAGAAGAAGTCAGATGTCTAAGATCACACAGGTAGGAAATGGGTAGCTGACCAGAATTTGAACCCAGGTCCTTCGACTCCATCTTCTATGCTTTCAGTACTTCATGCTTCCCCATGAAATCCATGCAGAGAATAATTCCATTAACAGTAAGCAACAGCAGCAGCTCATATTCATGACAATAGCAGACATTTATGTAACGTTTTCGGGTTGGCAATATGCTTTATATGTTATCTCATTTGACCTTTATAACTTCTGTGAGGTGGATTTAAAGTATTATTTGCACAGACGAAGAAACTGAGGGTCAGAGATGCCTCAGGACCCAAAACTACAATGGGTATCAGGGCTGGTGTTCTAACCCAGATCTCGTGTCGCCACGTTTAATACTCTTCTTCCTACACATGTCGCAATGAGAAGTCATTTTGGGTTTCTCCATTTATCAGACTAATGCCCTGCATTCTTACATATTTAATACTAATAGTTAATTATAATAACAGAGACCGTTTATAGAGCACTTTAAGATTTATGATTCTGTCTCCTTCGGTCTTCACAACAACCCTGGGAGGTAAGATGCTAGAAAGACGAGGAAATGGAGGCAGGTGCAATTCAAGTGAACTGTCCAGGCTGACACATCTAGAGAGTACCTGAAGCTGGATTTGAACTCAGGCCTTCCTAACTCTAGGTCCAGCCCTCTATCCGTCACGCTACCTGGCTGCCTGCCTGTGGGGTTCCATGCAAGAACAACTTCTCTGTATCAGATATATGTCGCCTGCTTACTACTCTCCTTTGTCTATATGGAGTGTACATTAAGTACTTCCACACAGGGACTGGCTTAACAGGGCACTGCCAACAGAGACTGGTACCAGGTAAACTACAAGCCTCTCGGTCACTCAAAGCTGAGTGTAGATTCTACCCCGACGCAGTGAAGCCCCACAATCGGGTCTGAGGCGTGCTTTAATCACTGACCCAGCACACTTTAAAATAGGCTAATTTGCTTGCAGCAAAGGGACACTTCCTGCCCCAACACACCTGAAGTGTATACGAAAGGGGGCCGTAACCTGCTCCTGAAACCTTGTTAAAACTGGGGCTAGGTGCCAAGGACAGTCATTTATTTTTAAAGTTGCAGAAAAATGTCTTGTTCAAAGCATTGGACCACAAGACTCCATGGCCCTCTGGCTCCCCTTCAGGGGCTCCCACTGCCTACTGAACAAAGCTGAAACTCCTTTGACTGGCATTTAAGGCCCTCTGCCATCTGGCGAAACCCTACCTTTCCAGAGTTCTATCACTCCCCTCCATGTACACTATGCTCCAGCCAAACTGGACCATTTCCTGTCTCTCCTACACTTCCCCATCCTTTGAGTCTTTGTTCACACTGTTCCCTATGACCTGAACTTCTGCCCTCCTTATTTAAGTCTTCACCTGCTGAAATTCTATTCCATCTTTTAAATCCCAGCTCGAATGCCCACCTCCTCTGTGAAGTCTTTTTTGTCCTATCCCTCCAAGCCATTTATGACCCCTTCATCCCACCTTCCACCTCTGACTTGTAGAACATTTGGTTTCTATGTCCTCTCATGTACTCGCCAGGAATTATTTTGTTGCGCAGTTTGTCTATTGGCGTGTCCCGGCCCTTAACAGGCTTTTAAATTCCACAAGGACAAGAAGCATGTCTTACCTGAGTTTCATAAAGAAGATTCTCTAGTTTTTACACAATGCTTTTTACACCCAGTTAGGACTTCATAAATGTTTAACTGAACTGATTCCTCCTTACCTAAGGGGAAATACATTTTGCTTTTTCTTCATGAGGACTAGAGACGCCTGCTCACCACCAACATCCACAGTGGAGGCACAGAACTTTCCCACTGGTGACAGAGACAGACCTCAACTTATTCATGGGCTACATTCCACAAATTCTTTGTTGGGAATCACTTTTTCTTTTTGACTTGGAATTCATTTTCCTAGAGAAGCAAAATGATGACTGAGTTCCTAGACCAGCGCCAACATGTTAATAACATATCTGAAAAATAACCCTTAGCACACAGTGCTTCTGTTCACAAAAGACACATTCTTAATAAATGTATGCTAATAGCTGTATGACCCTCGAAAAGTCGCTTTGTCTCTGCCTGCCTCAGCTTCTCCATCTGTAAAATGGGGTTTCTATTAGCGCCCAAATTCTAGAATTGTTTTGAACATAACATAATATTTGCAAAGCACTTTGCAAACTGGAAAGTCTACACAGATGGTAGATGTTATGTCCAATCGCCATTCAGAAGAAGGCTTCTACGAGAAAATGTTTTGAGCCAAAGGGCATGTGGAACCACAGTGACCATCATTCTAAAAGCTAGGTATAGATTCTATTCCATCAGAGCAAAGTCCCACAACCGCATGTGATAAGAAGAAACCAGTCTAGGGTACAGGGACTTTTCTCTTTCATTAGCCTACTTCTAATGAAGTAGGCAGGCAAGCTAGGCTGGATACCACGATGCAAATGATTTGGTCGTGATGTGATCTTAATAATACCAACAGTTAGCATTTACAGTGTGATGTACGGTGTGCAAAACACCTTGACATATATCATTTCATGTTACGCTCACAGCAATCCTGGAACATAGGTGCTAGTATCATTCCCATTTTACAGAAGAGAACATTGAGGCAAGCAGAGGTGAAGTGACTTCCCCCTGAGGGTCACACAGTTAGGAAGTGTCTGAGGCTGGATTTGAACTCAGGTCTTTCTTACTCCAGGTCCACTCTGCCACCTAGATGGCTTACCACAACTTTATATCAAACTGGTACAATAGTACGATAGATGCCATGTTTGCAAGCGAGGCCCATGACTTCTCCTTTCCTTCTCTCTATCCATCTACCAACACACACACACACACACACACACACACACACACACACGCACGCACCCTTAATACAAACTCCTAATCGACAACCTTGATTTCCCTCCTGCCCAATTACCTGCTGGCACTCACCTAGCAGGACTCACAGGAGGTGGGGTGTGAGGGAGAAGGGTCTTAAGCTGAGGTCTGTGAACTTGGTGGTGTTCCTTTGTAATCCTATGCATCTTATTTAATGCATTTAAAAACGTTATTCTTAGAAGCTTCAACCAGACCGCCAGGTCCATGACCCAAAATAGGTTAGGATTCCCTGGTCTAGGGCTTCTAACTATGGCAAAGGCTAAGAGCTGGCTGAGGTCGTCCCTAAGTTCCTGCTTTACTGATAGGGAGATAGGGCTTAGGTCAGAATTCAGAACCAGTTCTGACTACGAGATGGAATTGCTTGGGGGAGAGGGGAGTGTTAAGAAAGTGGGAGAGAGGGGAGTAAAGAGAAGTGGGAGGGTAATCAGAACTGGTCAGCTCCAGCACCTGGGACTGGACCCAAGGGCAGTTCAGGGGCAAGCAGGAGAGTTTTCAGTGGCGAACAGGGAAATGCTCCACATGAGCAGGGAGTGAAAGGGAGCGCCCATAGCCCGGCCAGGTAGAGACTCACCTGCCCAGCTGGCATGGCTGTTTATTTGCCAGACACTCCTGAGCTGAGGGTGACTTTAGCTGTTATATTATGCAAACACTCCAATCATCTCCTCCCTCAGTCGAATGTTCCTCTTTTCCTGCCTCTGAGTCTGAATTATACGCATCAGTGTTATCTGTCTTAGAATACAGGTTCCTACTGGACAGGGCCCAGGGCCCAGGATCTATCCATGCCATATTTTATAAATAAATACTTTCTGATAACGCTCCAAATAGATTGCAAACCCCATGAGGGCAGGGACCACGTCTTAATACGAACTGTGTATCTCCCCACAGCCTAGCAGAGCGCACAACATTCATGAGGTCTTGAATAAACATGTGCTGAATGAATGAACGAGGACGATGCTGGAGAACCCCTCTACAAGCTGTGCTGTATGCACCTTGGAGTTGGGTAGCTGTTTGTGTCGCTCTGGGGAAGTTACTTTCCCTCACATGGACCTCGGTGGTTTTCTTTGATTGCAAAAGAATGACCAAAATCACAAAATTTCATATAATAGCTACTGTGAATGTATATGCTTTAAGGTTTGGAAAACACTTTACAGTTAACTCATTTTATCTTCCCAACAACACTGGGAGGTAGGTGCTAGATCACCCTATTTTAACAGAAAAGGAAACCGAGGCAGAAGCCAGCAATCTACTCATTGTAGCACCCCTAAGTTGGAAGAGACCTCAGAAACTGTCTAGTTCAAACCATAAGAATAAGAAAAATTCCCTCTACCACCTATAGGAACAATGATGATCTAGCATTTGCGAAAAGACCTCCAAAGAGAGGAAGCCTATGACCCTGTAAGTCCCGTTCTACTTCTGAGTTCTAATTGCTAGGAAATTTTACCTGACATTAAACTTAAATTTGTCTTTTTGCGACTTTTACCCACTGCTCTTAGCTCTTCCTCCTGGGGCCAAACTGAACATCCTGAACACCTCTTTCACAGGACAGTTCTTCAAATACATGAAGACAGATATCAAAGCCCTGCTAAGTCTCCTCTTCTCCAGGCTAAATATTCCTAATTCCTTCAATAGATCCTCACTTGGCATGACCTGGAAACCCTTTCCCATCCAGGCTGCCCTCCTCTGTACAAAGAACACTGGCTCCAGAGTCAGAGACATCAGTTTAAATCCCAATGGGGCAAGGCACCTCATACCAGGAGCCTCACTTTCCTTATCTGTTTGCAGCCCTCTGATGTTCCTTCCAATTCTAGTATTATGACCTATGAACCTTTCCCCCAAAAATGTAGCACCCGGAATTTAATACAATCCCCTAGAAGGGGTCCAGCCAGTAAAGAGAAGAAAGCAAGGGACCTTTACATCTTTTTGTGACAGAACAATGTTGGTTGCCTACATTTATAATGGAAGGAAATGCTAAGTGTCCATTAGAGGTGAGTGAAAATAAAGGTGTAATTCATTTCTTCAACTCCAAATCCGTAGACCCCAAGAAATCTCTCCACGGACCTCAGTTTAAGAATCCCTGGCATAGAGGGATTCTCAGTCTGGAGCTACAGAGCCTCGCGTGGTCTCTAAGGTCCCTTGCAGATTAGAGTCTGAGCAGCAGTACACAACAGCAGAACAAAGCCAGACGTTGCCAAGTTCTCTCCCCAAACAGAGGAAATTGTTGCTCAGTTCATATGAGTCATAACACTCACCGCAGGTGGAGGAAACCACCAATGAGGCCTTTGGAAGAACAGAAGTTTACACTTTGATGTACGTGTTCCATGGGGAACATAACCCATTTAGTTATCTGCAGGTTAGAAATATTAAAATCAAATGATTTGCACTGGAAATCATGTCCTCCTCAATCTCAACCTTGGTGTTTACCCGGAGGGATGGACCCAGATAAGAAATCAGGACCACACGTGGCTGATGACAAAGATCCCTCACTATACCAGCCTAGGAGACAGGCAATTTTCCCCACCCAAGACCACCTCAGGGAGACTAAAGCAATTTCTTTGTTAACACCCTGGAATCCATTCCTACGTATCCTCTGCTTCCAAACCCTCTTCCTTTTCATCACAGGCAGCAGCAGCACCACCACCACCAAACAGGTTCCCAGATCGACCAGCCCCATTTCCCAGGGGTCCTGGTTGCATCTGCAGATCTGGGAACACACACCAAGTCCAATCTGAGCCAAACAGCATAGCGTGGGAAATAAACTATGCTAGATTCAATCAAGGCAAGCCATATAAATATGGATCTGCAATTCAACAAATCTTTACTGAGCACCTATGTGACCCTGGGCAAGTCACTTGATCCTGTTTGCCTCAGTTCCTCATCTGCACAGTGAGCTGGAGAAGAAAATGGCAAACCACTCCAGTGTCTCTGATGGGAAAACCCCAAATGAGGTCACGCAGAGGTGGACACAACTGAAAAAAGAAACTTTAATTGTGCACCAGGGACTATTCTAAGTATTGAGAGGTACAAAAACAAATAATGGTCTCTGAGAAGTTTACTTTCTACTAGGCGAGCACGTACAACATATACACAGCTCGGGAAAGCCGGTTGCTAAACATTTATGGGGACACCCCTAGGTTACATTCTAGCCATACGATGTAGGCCGAGTTAAACGAGATAACGAAGGCAAGAGTACTACATAAATGCCGACTCAGGCTAGTCCCAACTTAATTTTCTAACTTCCCTATCCACTATTCTCCTTCATACATTCCAATCAACCTGCCCAGTGATTTCCCATCTCATTGCTTTTGCCCGTGCTGTTTCCTCTACCTGAAATGCCCTTCCCATTCATTCCCTTACGGGCTCGGTTCAAATATCATCTCCATGGATCCTCTGCTTGCTCCCCCCGGCCAGAAGTAAACTCACCCTCCTTTAATCCAATACTTCTAACATGTTCACGATCTATCTTCTTCTAGAGTTCCTGGGGCCCAAAACCTAGCATCCTCACTTCAAGCCCCATGATGGCAACTGAGCAAAAGTGAAATTCCCCAACAGCACCTACTCTGCTGCATTGGACTGGTGATCATTCTGCCTTCAATTAAACACCAACTTGAATGAACGGGGATAGTTCTGATGAGCAACGATCATCTGGGTGAAGGATTCTCCCAATAGCCTCTCTGTCTGTACCCCAAGGGCAGTTAACGTGGCCCACTGGGTTTGGAATCAGGAAGACTCATCTTCATTAGTTCAAATCTGGCCTCAGACACTTACTACTAGTTGTGGGACCCTGAGCAAGGCACTTAACCCTGTCTGCCTCAGTTTCTCATCTGTAAAATGAGCTGGAGAAGGAAATGGCAAACCACTTCAGTCTCTATGCCAAGAACACCTCACAAAGGGGTCACAAAGCACCAGAGACGACAGAAACGACTGAAAAAAACAATACAAAACAAACACAACTCTATCCAATGCCTTCTGTAGAAGCAAGGCAAGGGAAGACAATAGATTCCCTAAATTACCTGGAATTCTTTTACCCAATAAAGCAAGTCCCAATAAAAGCATCTTCCTTCCTCCCTACAAAAATAGACTCCAAGGAAAGAAGACAACGAGACCATCACAATCACCACGGCTATGAGCCTTCAATGTTTAACTGCGGATCTATTTTTTAAGGCTCAGATAAATAAAGCAGCAGGTGATTAGTTTTCAGGGTGACCCACAAAGTCCCTGTCAGTGTAATAATTCAATTAAATATTTAATGTGTCTCAGAGTGTATTTGAGACACGACCCGGCTATCTCTTTCTGGGCTAAGCGGTAGTAGGACAAGCTGGTGGAATGCAGGGGATAAGTACCACTAAAAACACAGGAAGACTGAGTGAAACAGTGTATTATTTGACAGAAAGCTGAGATCTTGACCATCGAGCCACTGAAGATCTCCAAAGCTTTTTCTTTACAAAAAAAAAGTTTTATTGATACCTTTTCGTTTTTATGTTATCAGTCTGCCTTGACAACCCCAAGCCTTCCCTTGTGACAAGAGGTAGTCAGTATTTGTCTTCTTTTTACTTTGATTTTCATTTAAATGGCCATCTTGTTTTCCTCGGTCTGCTTCCTTTACGTGGTATCAGTTCATGGGTCTGCCCACTTTCCTCTGAATTTCTCACATTCATCATTTTTGTGAGGAGTCATGTTCCATTAATTCATTCACCACAAACGGTTGGGTCATTTCCTAAACAATGCACACCCAACTTTGTTTGTTGTTACTACACAGCAGTGCTGATATAAATATTTTGTTCTAGATGCGGAGGTTCTTTCCCAAAAGGGCACCCAAGCGGTTGTCTTGAGAAGATTTTTTTTTCCTATTCTGTCCCCCAACTTTTCATTGATTTTACTTTTGTAAGTATAAAAAGTTTGTTAGGTGTCCCCAAATCAAGCACGAGTAAGACAAAAGAAGACCTTTAATATTCTCCTAAGTTCAACTCCCTACCACAGAGCAGAAAGCAACCCCAAAAGTTAACCTGAAAAGGGTTCAGCAACCTTCGCACTAGAGGTACTAGACTTCAGTCATCTTGACTCTGCCCCGGCCACTGGACTCTGAAAAGAGAGAATGAGGCCGACAACTTCACATACCTCTGCCTCACTTGAATCCAATTTATGCTTGAGACCTCATCCATACCAATTTACCATTTTACTATAGGGTAAGAATTAGCCATTTTTAAAAAAAATTTTCTATTAATTTCTTCAGATGATAGAATTACAAGGGCTGGGAGAAACCATTCAGATATTACCCAGGTACAGAATTTTAGCCTTAAACAGCTTCCATAGAACAGATTCCGTATCGTCTCTGGTTTAAACTGTTTCAGGGATATGTTAGCATATTAAAATTGTTTAATTTTCTTGGTTACAATCTGAACTAGGCACTTATGTGATCCTGAGAGTGCATTAAAGAGAGGCATGGTCTTGAGAACTAGGGCGATGGTATTCTCACAGTACTTGCCCGCGCCAGATTCTAGGAATGGCATTTAGGAAGGACACTGATAAGATAGAGGGCAAACCAAGATATATAATAATAACAGCTAACATTTATATAGAGTCTGAAGCTTTGCAAAGTAACTTACAGAAGTACAGTACATGGTAGGATGTAATGGAAACCAAGGACAGATTCAAACAAAATACTTGGTTCCCTGATATCCAAGCACATCTGATGAAGGAAAGTTCACTTTCAGCTGGAGGTGAGCAGCACAGAGCTCAGAGAAACCAAGGCACGCCTCACAGAGGAGGTGGGAGAATCTGAACTAAGCCTCAATTGGATAGGAATTCTGAAAGTTCAGACACGAGGAATGAGTCCATTCTAAACATGGGACAGACAGCGTGTGGGAATGCTTAGATGAAATACTTGTGAATCCCTTAGATTTCACGATACTTATAAATCTTCTTGCTGGGGACCCCCGATATTATTGAAAATTACTGGTGCACTTGGCTATTCATAATATCTAGGAGGTGAACATCATTCTTACCAAGCATAATTTAACATCCCCAAACACTTTAGGTCCCTAATTCCTCACTCAGTGAGGATTCAACTGCAGAGACAGCAATATTGAAGGAAAGTCGTTAAAAGGTTTGAATTTTTAAATTGGTACATGTGTTTACCATCTCCCTAAAATGTTGTGCCACCTTGCTTTTCTCTTGGAGGGTTGAAATTAGGTTAATATTTTCTCTGCTTATTGAGCAAATAAACATTAAGCAAAAACCACTGCTGGGTATTTCTTAATAGAAGCTGTCAATGGCTCGAGAGGCAGTGGGTTCCCCCTAACCACAGCAGAGGTTGGGAGACCATTTGGTCATTCCATAGAGGGTCAGGTATGGTTTAAAATGGATAGCCATCCAAATCCTTTCTAGTTCTGAGGTTCTGGGATACTCTAGGGGCCCCGATTGGTGAGCCACAACCGGTTAATAGAGTTTAAAGAATAATGGAGAAAGGACAATGATATATCCATGTTTAAACATTCACTCAAGATCACTTCATTAACGATTGAACAATTCAGTCATTTATTCCTTCAAAATCATTTAATCATTTATTGAGTGCCTACTGTATGCCAAAACTCTGTACTAGCTACCTACCACAGGGATAGATACCAACAAGTATAAGACACAGCCTGTCCCCAAGGATCAAAGGATTTACAAGAGATACTCAGAAACACCTACACCACAAGACACCAAAGGGGTGTCTAAGGACAGGTCTCAGCAAAGCAAAGGAGGCATCCAGGGAAAAGAGATTCCCCCATGGGGAAAAAAGCAGGAATCAGTTTAGAGAAGGCTTCATGGAGAAAGATGGCCTGTGAAATGAGTGGAACTTTCAAAAGACTGAAATGGGAGAGATGGGAAGAGTGCATTTTGAGGGAAGTAGGATAAAAAACAGCATTAACAAAAAGTAAGTTCATCATGAATCTAAAGTATGAGAGCGGGAGGGTCCAGTCTGGACAGAGAATTAGGTACCTGAAAGGGAAGATAAGTGATGGGAGACAAAGCTGGGAAGGCAGATTAGGACCAGAGAACAGAGGACTCTGAATGCAAGGCTAGAGAACTTGGGACTTCTAGGAAATGTGAAGCCAGAGGGATGATAGGAAGTGTATTTTTAAGAAGGTAATTCTGGCGGCAGTGCACAAGACAAACAGGAGGGGGAAAATTAGAGGGGGACACCAGTGAAAAAGCAAGTGCGATGGCCCTGTTATGAAGCAACGACACCCGGAACCCCCGGGGGGTGTCTACGGAAATCAAAATGAGGATAAGTATACCATTTCGGAGATAGGATGGACAAGACATGTCTTGAAATGTGGAGGTCAAGGGAAAGGGAGGAGTCCAAGATGACTCTGGGTTTGGTGACTGGGGAAAAATAGAAAAAGGAGAAGTTTGGAGAAGGGGCTACTTTGGGAACTAAGACAAGGAATCTAACTACTAAGTCTGAGACATCAATAGGTCGACTTATAATAAATTTCTGGGGGGGCTGTTAGAAATGGGAAAATCAAGGCTAGAGATTTAGATATGGGAGGCTATAGGAGATGAAAGTTGAGGCAAGGTGAACAGGGTTGGGATTCAATTCCATAATTACTTCCTGCCTTCAATGAGCCAGATGAGAAATGGCTTACACTTTTAACACCATTTGTTTTGACCATCTGATAGCTTAATACTTCGACTATATGCCTACATTTTCCAATCTGCAGACTTCTTCAGCTGTACAGCCAACTAGCACACTCGCCAAATGTGCTCCATGATATGTGGTTTTACAATCAAAGGGTAGACGCCCTCCAAAACGTTGATGAACCTTCATAATTCATGCAACAGAAACCTGTCTGCCATTTATTTGCTTTAGTCATCCTCCCACAAGGGCACATATTGTTGAATCACAGATGGCTAGAGTTGGAAGAAGCTTTGGGAATCAGCTCGTCCAACACTCTCGTTTTACTGATGAAGAAACAGAGGGCCAGAGAGGCAACTGGGTCAAGGTCACAAAGCGGGGAGTAACACACAGCCAGGATTAGAAGGCAGGTCTGATTCAATTCGATGCACTTTCCACCATCCCATGATTCATTCTGCTTCCTGTAAACAAAATCATATGCAGAAGGCAGCACTCCATAGGACAGAGAAACAACCAAGTACAAAGTAAAATAGACAAAGCCAGGCTAGCTTCTTAGACTTTATAAAGAAGGCAAATATAAGAAGGCAGTGGTTTTCACTCTTCTGACTGAGGACCACTAGCCTTAGCTAGAGGCAGGCCATCCATCTGGCTGCCTTCTATTCTTCTTACCCTTTAGAACACCGCCCGCCCCCATATTTGCTTCTAGGACAGATAATCCATTAAGGGTCATGCAAACCGAGAACTGCTGCTTTTAGACTTTCTGAAAGGGCTTTAATTCCACAGCTGCAAGTCCGGCTGCAATGCCTTCATTAAGCACATCCACTTCCCTTTATTCCTTGATGAACATGCTCCTAGGCAGTGTCTCAAAACAGGAAACCCACCCATACATTTTCATGAGCTAATCCTTCCACAGTGACTCCTGTCCAGGAATCTGGGCCTCAGGATGATATCCCCGGCTGTGCTTGCTCCCTGGCTGTCCTTCTTTCTAGTTTGCTTAGGGGTATAGTTATGGGGCCTTTAATCTCTGGAATCCTCAGTCAGATTTTATCGATCCCTAAGGAATGTGAGAAAGAATACCGAATTTCACAGAAGCACAAAATCCTAAGTTTGGAAGGGAGAACTTTCCATTCTAACAATGAGTATGAATTCCCTTTGTATCATTGACAAGGGATTATTCAGCCTCTCTCTCTGCTTGAACACTTCTAATGAACTGGAACTCGTACCAGTCCATTCCACTTTGGGACAGCATCTAAAAGCTTATTTTACCTTATTTTATAAAAGTGATGATCTGGTAAAAATTTGGGACCTTAGAGCAGGCTCCATTACTAACTCATGGGCACAACATGATTGACAGACCACCCAATCAACAAGCACTCATTAAATGTGCAGTTATGTACCTTGGCTTCCCAATTCCACTCCTCACTCTCAGACTCCTCTACCTCCTTGACGGTGGCCTCTCTTCCATTCCCTCTCCTCTTTCCAGCTCCCCTTTATGTGCTATCTTTCCACTTTGAAATATACACTCCCTGAGGGCAGGGACTGTTCTGTGTTTTGGTTTGGTTTTGTATGCCCAGAACCTCCTATCGCGCCTGACACGTAGTAAGCCCTCTCTCTGTGCTATGTACCTAAAATGACTTTCCCAGAGATGCACATCAATTAATAATGGAGTCAGAGCTAGAATTCCAAGTAGTTTCCAAATGATCACCTTTTTTTCCCCAAAATGATAGTTTTTATTGACCATATACACAACCATGTTATTTTCATAAAGATAATCTTTTGGGCAAGGACACATGAAATCAGGTATTCTTAACTTTTCTTTTTTAACTTTCACATTAGTCATTATAAAGAAGTATTAGAACCAATGGGAGAAACCATGAGAAAGAATAAAACAAAACAACAAAAGAAAAAGAGAAAATAATATGTTTCTATCTGCATTCTGACTCCATAGTTCTTCCTCTGGATGTGGACAGCATTTTCCATCATGAATCTTTTGGAGTTGTCTCAGATCCTCGCATTGCTGAGGAGAACCAAGTCTATGAAAATTAGTCATCGCACAATGTGGCTGCTACTGTGTACAATGTTCTCCTGATTCTGCTCCCTTCCCTCAGCATCAGTTCATTTAAGTCTTTTCAGGTTTTTCTGAAGTCCACTTGCTCATCATTTCTTACAGCACAATAGTATTCCATTACCTTCATATACCACAACTTGTTCAGCCATTACCTAACTGATGGGCATCCCCTCAATTTCCAGTTCTTTGCCACCACAAAAAGAGCGACTATAAATATTTTTGTACATGTGGGTCCTTTTCCCATTTTTATGAATACAGACTTAGAAGTGGTATTGCTGGATCAAAGGGTATGCACGGTTTTATTATAGCCCTTTGGGCATAGTTCCAAATTGCTCTCCAGAATGGCTGAATCAGTTCACAACTCCTCCAACAATGCACTAGTGCCCCAATTTTCCTACATCTTCTCCAATATTTGTCATTTTCCTGTTTTGTCATGTTAGGCAATCTGACAGGTGGGATGTGGTACCTGAGAGTTGTTTTGATTTGCATTTCTCTAATCAATGGCGATTTAGAGCATTTTTTCCTATGACTATAAATAGTTTTAATTTCTTTTTCTGAAAATTGCCTGTTCGTATCCTTTGACAGGCAGGATGTCCAATGGAAAAACTACTGGATCTGGTGAAGGCTGAGAACCTAAATTGGAATCCTGACTGCTACTTACTGTCAATGAGACCACAGGAAAGTCATTTCATTTGTCCAGGGTTGAGAGCTCTCATCTATAAAAAAAAAAGGTGCTGAAAGAGACGGCTCCTGAGGTGCCTTGAGACTAAATCTATGACCCCATGAATCGTGCTGACGCTATGCTGATTGCTACATTGTACAAAGACCCAAGAAAGCTGCAGTCTTGAATATGCTGTGATGTTTCACAAATCCTGAGGCAACGAAGCTCGTGGATTAACACAACCTTCCTTCTAGGACCTCACAAAGTATTTATTTTGAATCTCTCAAATGCATTTATAATTTTCTTTGGGGAGTTATCACATTATATGGTTTTTGCTGTTGGTTAGTCAATTAGTTGTGTCCAACTCTTCATGATCCCATTTGGGGCTTTCTCGGCAAGAATACTGGACCCCTCCTCTGGGGCTCAATTTGCTCATCTATAAAATAGGGCACACCAGAAGACCTGAAGATCCTTTCACACTCAAAATTCTACTCTATGATCTTGTGATTCTAACGGTGGATATTCTCATTACTTGTAGGGTTCCATCAATCAGTCAACAAATGTCCATTAAGCACCTACTGTGCGCCAGGCACTGTGCTAAGTCCTGCGATATAAATACAGAGAAATGAAACAGTGAGTTTATATGGTCTTGTCTAAACCTCTCTCCACCTCCCCTAGAATATAGGACGGTTCTCTGCAAACAGGGGTCTGCTGAAAGAATTCCAAAGTTAGTATTAAAAAGATGATAAACTACACTACTTTCCTTTGTAACCATATGACCAAAAAACCAACATCTCAAGACGGCTTCCTTTTCAAAGTAAAGAGAGAAAAACAAAGACAAAACTGTGAAATCTGCCATCTTCCCTGCTCTCCCCTTTTCTTGATTAAAAAAAAAAATCCCTGCCCTAATCCCCACCTCAACTTTCAGAGATCATTCTGATTTTTACCCCTGAGAGCATAATGGATCGAAAGCTGGCCTTGGAGCCAGGAAGGTCTGGGTCCAAAATCCTGTCTCTGCAATATCCTGGCTTTGTCACCCTGGGCAAGTCACTTAAATTCAGTTTTCAAGGCAGCTCCCTAGGACTAGCTCAAAGTTGTTGCAATTTCCCCTGACCAGACTCTCCTTAGTCTCTATCACACTAAGTCACGGCTTGAAACTCCTCAAGCTGGTCAGCCAGCCACCCCTGATCTGGTTTAAGACTCAGACCTCTCTACAGAGAAGTTCCTCACCTGGGAGTCTCTGTACCCATGTGATCAAGGATCTAATCCCTAGCTCCGCTTCTCATGTGGTGCTACAAACTATACTGGACCCATAGTAAGTGCTTAATAAAGGCTTGGTAATTTGACTTAAAAGGTTGAAAAAGACTTAAAACTTCCTTGAATAATGAAGAACACAGAAGGAAGACCAGAAAGAAGCACAGACAAGCAGGATAGCTTTGAAAGCTACTGGCTGAACTGCATGTACTTAACTATTCTTATAAAATATATTTAAAAACAAAAGCAAACTGGACATAATAGAGACCTGTAGTTTCATAGCCAGTCTTCTTTTTCTGTTCTGCCATGTATATGTAAATATCCATTTCATCTGGTGTTTAAGTTCAGACTAAAACATGTTTTTAAAAAAAATATCCTTGAGCTCTACCTCCTGAGAACTTACTCTCTCGCACCCCATCCGAGTTCACAGCATCCCTAGTGGCATTTGCTGTAGGAGGGGACCACTGGAGAAGCCTGCTGGGCCTGCCCACACCCAGGGCTGGGGAGAACACCAAACATGCTACTCCTGTTAATAAGTGCTATGAACACTAGCCCAGGGCTTTAGTAAACATCCTGCTGATGGCTGGTGTCTCTGGATTTAATATCCCGTGGTGGTGGTATAATTGGAATGGATAATTGATACTCTGTTCTAATCTATCTGTAGGAGACAGGAGGGAGGGAGATGTGGCATTGTACTGTGTAACAGCAAACACAGACTGGAAGACTGTGCTTTCCTTTACAAAGAAAAACAAGCAGAACTGGGTGGGTGGGGAGGGTGGTCAGGGACAGAGTGGGCAGTGTATTTATTATACACAGTATTCGACCAGGGGAGAATTAGCAGCCAGCTGTAGAGCTGTGCCAATAGAAATCCACCTCCTAACCCCCAAAAAGCCACAGAGCAGATTATCTGCACCTCCTCCCTGTGCACTTAATAGCTGTGTACTATAATTACCTATTAAATCCTAGGCTCCGTTGGGGGAGACACTATGCCTCACCTAAACTCCCCAGGAGTAATAACAAACAAACAACAAATAATGATGATGATAACAATAGCTACATGTATACAGAGACCTTTAGGCCCTTTACAGGCCGCCGCCCCCGCCTCCTCCTCCTCCTCCTCACATAGAGACCTTGTTCCTTTTTTGTTGTTCAGTCATTTCATTCGTGCCTGACTCTTTGTAACACCATTTGGGGTTTTCATGGCAGAAATACTGGAGGGGTTTGCCATTGCCTTCACCAGTTCATTTTACAGATAAAGAAACTGAGTGAAACAGGGTGAAGTGATTTGCCCAGGGTCACACAGTGAGTGAAGTGTCCAAGGCCAGACGTGAACGCAGGGAGATGAGTTTTCCTGATTCCAGGCCCAGTGCACTCTACCCACTGGGACACCCAGCTGCTCACTAAGCCTTTGACAAGTATATTAATAATGGTAACAATAAACTACATCTCTACAGAGACCTTAAGCCCTTTGCAGGCATATTAACAACAAAAACTACAAGAAGCTGCGTTGATACGTGAACCTGAAGCCCCCTGCAGGCATTATCTCACTAGTTCCTCACAACAGCCCTGGGAAGCAAGTGAAATACGATGTAAAGCTGTAAGCAGCAGAGTGCAAGCGGCTCGAGGGCAAGATCTTTTTTTTTCTCCTTTTGGCCTAGTGTCAGGCACAGAGTGAGCAGTGGATAAATACTTGTTGAACTGACGAGGCAAATTAGTATTACTCTGAAGGAGAGAGAATTGTTGAGATGATGCATTTAAGACGTCCACCTCAATTCTAGAATGTGTCATAGTTTAGAGGAAAGGTATAGGGCAGAAGGACGAGAAGGGGTGGGAGGGAGGGGTCAAGGACAAATTTCTCTCTCCCCATCCCATCCTCCCCACAACCTGCCAGTCTCTGAAGCTGTCCCTTTGGCATAGGGACCAGAATGCCACGTTGATGATGCCTGCCATAGGGGATGTGTGAGATGCTGATGAGCCCTTTTGGGCTTTTTTTTTTCAAACAAAATTGCCAGTGATTGTGAAATGGGACTGATCCTTACGAGACAGGCTTCACATGTGTGTGCACGTGGTAGGAGAGGGCCAAAAAGAGAACGCTGATTCATCAGTTGGCAGCAGGCGGATGCCAAAGGGTGACTAGCTCTTACCACAAAAGGTTCCAAACCAAGAGATAGTCACCATGGCAATTCTGCTTGTTACTTATGCGAGGCTGTCTTTCCCACCTGTCTAGTGGAGAGGCACTACAGAGACCCCAAGAGAAAAGGGCTCATCACATTCGTAGAGGGTTTTACAGTCAACAAACATTTATATTTAAGCACCTACTATGTGCCAGGCACTGGACTAAGTACTTCACAGGGTACAAATTACTTCTACATCCATCATGGGGTCACAGATTTAGAAGTAGAAGAAACCTCAGAAGTCACCTAGTCTTACTCCCTTGTTTTACAGCTAGGAGGAAGGCTAAAGAGGTTTGGATTTTCCCCAAGTTACACAGGCTGTAAGTAAGGAGCAGAGATGAAATCTGAATTCAGGTCCTCCCATTCCAAATCTGTCAATCTCTCCACTGTACCACACTCAGCCCATAAGTATGAGGGCTACTGTCTTTATCATCTCATTTAATGTACCCCACAACCTTAGGGGGCTTATAAATTCTTAGGCTGAGGACCACAAACTTGTTTGTGGATCAATAGAGACATAAAACTGTATTTCAATACAACTGGTTTCTTTTGTGATCTTGTATGTCCGATGCCTTTAAAATATTATTCGGAGAAGGGATCCATAGGCTTCACCACATTGCCTAAGGAGTCCATGACACAACCTGCTATGATGCCGGCAGGGCAGGCATTATTATCCCCATTTTACAGATGAAATTTCACAATTTCAAAATTTCACAAGTTTCGTAATTGGTAGGGAACAGAGCTAAAACTTGAGCCCCAGACCTTCCTTCTACAAGTCCAGTGCTCACTGAGCACATGTGACATTTCAGTCTAACAGCAAAGTCGCAAATCTCAAAAGCTATAAGAGAAGAGACAAATACAGAACTTCACATATTTTAAGGAATCCTGTATACCATCCAGATGTTGCAGTTCATCCTTCATTTTTGAAGAGAGGCAATGAAATCACAGGGTGATGTCTTAATTTGTGTATGAATTGGATTCAAGTGAGGCAGAGTTGCATAAAGTCATCCGCCTCACACCAAGGTGAGCACCCTGAGTATCCTGACAAGACAGGAAGTTTAGAAAGAAAATGCAAGATTCCCAGTATATCCTGATTTCCCCTCAAGCTAATGCAATGCACACGTCCCTTCCCATCCTCCTCTTGCTAACACTGCCATGTGCCTCTTTCCTAATGACTTCCCATGCTGATGGCAGTCTGGCAGGAATCACTGCTACCAAAGCCCGTCATTTCCTGCAGCCCTGTGATGCAACTGTCCCTGGAATTGGAGGCAAAAGAGTAGGGTTCAACTCTTTTGAATTTCAAATCCCATCTTTGGTACTTAGTCTCTGTGACTTTGGGCAAATCGTTTATATTTTCCCAAGCCTCAGCTCAGGCTTCATCTCTACAGAGATGATGCATTCCACATGTGTAAAAATCCTTTCCAACATTAAATCCTATAAAATCAGGCCTAGCCAAATCTTTTACATATTGGAAATAACCTGATCTATACAAGTGACAGTTATGCCATGGCCACTCTATGAGCACCACGTAAGGAAGACCTGTGTTCAAGCACAGCCTCAGTCGGTAACTGGCTGGGCAACTCAGGGCAAGTCATGTGACTTCTCTCTGCCTCAGTTTCCTCACCTGTGAAGTGGGGATAATAACAGCACCTAGCTCCCAGGGTAGTTCTGAGCATAGTGCCTGGCACATAATAAGAGCTACATAAATATTAGCTATAATGGTGATGATGATGGTGGTGGTGGTGAAGAAGTCAAGCATGTAAGCAATCAACCAGCATTTATTAAGGACCGTGCTATGTACCAAGCGATGGCAATACAGAGACAGGAATGAAACTGTGCCACAATTTCTCAAAGGCAATTGGTTAAGCCTTATAAAACATTATAGAAATAAAAACTGTTAGTAGCGTTACGCCTCACCTATCACAGCAGCGCTGAAGAATGGGTTATTTCATACAAGTGAACCCCCTAGAATAAGAGGTCTTATCCTGGGGTCCACATACTTGCTGTTGAAAAATATCCTGATAACTGTATTTCAGTATAATGGGCTCCTTTTGTAACCTATGTATTTTATGTGTTAAAACCCATCATTCTGAGAAGGGGTCCATAGAATTTACCAGACTGCCAAAGGGGTTCACAACACAAACCAGGTGAAGCTGCCCCTGGCTCCAGGTAATCAAAGCTCACTGCTTCAAATGGGCCCACATTTTTATTTTTTACTCTCTCTGAAAGAAAAGTTTCTAAACTATGCCATATACTTGTATGAGCCCTAGAAGTGGAGTAAATAGAATTCGACCTGTTCTTAACGGCTCAGGGCTACCATCATTTCAACCTATGATGCCTTCTCCAGGGACTGCCCAGGTGTGCAGCAGGGTTCTTTGTTCTCATCCCGGCTGCTCTATCTTTTGGGTTCTTCCGTTCATTTTTCAGAGCCTCCTGTGTCTCATCTCTGTCACAGGCTGTCAGATGTCACTTCTGGCTTCAGTCAGTGAGCTGTCTCTGGCAGCCCCTCCCTTTCTAATTTACTGCCTTTCATTTTTTTCTGGAAAAATGTTGGGGGGGGGGGCAGGAAGGATATGATGGCTGTCTTCTAATAAGTGCAAGGCTGTCATGAAGCTAAGAGATTAGACTATGTGGCTCCTAAGGGAAGAATGAGACCAGCTAGGTGGAAGTTCTAGGAAAGCATACTGCAAACTGATAAAAACGGAAGGACACTGGTCAGTGTTATTCCAATATGAAATGGGCGACTTTATTAGATAGTGAGTTCCTCATTACTTAAAGTGTTCCAGTAAAGCCCATATAAACCAATTATCATGGATGCATCATTGGTATAGTCTGATTTTTTTGAGAATTTAGCATTCCTACATGGAGTAAGACATTAATCTAGATGAAGTTATGCTTGGGGAAGCCACTAATTTGGAGTCAAGGGGTAAGAGTTAAGATATTGGTTCTGTCACTTATGATTTTGTTTCAACAATCCGGCTAGCAGCTGTTGTGGGAATGACCTTGAGCACATCACAAACTCTGGCCTCAGGTTCCTTACCCATTAACTGAGGGGACAGGTCTAGATCAAAGGTTATTAGCCTGAGGTCCATGAACCCTTTGATTTCAGGAATCTATGAACTCGGATGGGAAAAAAAATTGACATCTTTATTTTTATTAGTTTCTAACTGAAATTTACCATTTCCTTCAATAATTTAAAAGCATTTTTCTGAGAAGTGGTCCCTTTGCTTCACCAGTGTCAAAGGGGTCTACACCACACAAAAAGTTTAAGAATCCTTGTTCTAAATGATCCCTCAAGTCCTTTCTGGAGCTGAAGCTAAGATATTGCATACATCCAAGCTCCCTCTCAACTCAAAGGTTCTAAGATCTGCTGTGAATCTGGGAACTAGATAGCCAAGTTTGTTAAAACCATACTTTAAAGTCAAGTAAAGAGGCCAAGAACAAAGGCCCCATGAGGGTCTCTTCTGAATAAAGTGCCACCACCCAGAAGAATGAAGGAATAGGGGCTCTCCAGTCCCCAAAACCCACCTTAGATGTTGCAATGACTTCTGTATACCCATCAGTCTGCTCCTCAATATTTTAACTCAAAGCAATCACCTTCACCCAAGAAACCACAATGAGGTTCTCTCTCTCTCTCTCTCTCTCACACACACACACACACACACACACACACACACTGCAGCAGAACCGTTTTAGTTCAAAATTTACCTCCTACATCAAATTAAGATCTTCATAGACTCAAGGATATGGAAGGATATGGACTTTCCGACTCGGCTTCCTCTTTTGTAAAGTGAGGGGATTAGAATAAAAACCTTCTACAAACACAACCAGCTCCAATATTTTATTCTCTTAGGATTAGAGAAAACCAAGAGTAACACTGAGTTCTGAACTACCCCCTTTCCTGAGATTATGAGGATTTAGTCATTCTTTGGCCTCAAGGCTTCATTCTGGAACATTAAGCACAAAGAAGCCGGGCAAGGAAGACATTTCAAGAGTCAGCAACATAGCACATTTGTTACTTTGGACCTGGGTACTAGCTTAGCTAGACACATACACGGTCATCCTGCTGCCGAGGCTGAGGTCAGAAGTCATGGCCCAAGACTATGTATAATCGCACGGAAAGTCCTTCAACTCTCAGAACTAAACACTGCAAGCTCATTTCACAACTGGTGTGCATCCATGCTAAAGCTCAATCCAACTGATGCAACCAGGTAGTGAAGTGGGAAAAGCCCTGGAGTCAAGAAGATCTGAGTTCAAATCTCATTTCTGTCACCTATAAGCCATGTGACCACAGGCAGGTCACACACTGAGCAGGAAGTCTGTTAAACTGTCATTCCTTTTGTCCTTTTTAGGAATACTAATATCTAGCTATCTCTCCTCCCTTCCTCACTCCCCTATAAGAACTTTGGTGATTCCTTAGGACTTACTACGGTAGGGAGCAGGGGGACAAGAGAATCAAATGTGAGCATCACTATGCCAAACCTTTCTTTTACACCCTATATGCAGGTAGGGGAGACATGGACAATTTTTATTTAACTTTAGTTAAAAATTTTAATTTTTAATAATTTTTATTTTAATAATTTAATATCCTCTAATTGTTATTCAGTCATATCTATATCTCTGAAAAAACTTATATATACATATGAGGTTTGACTCTAAAGTATCATTATTTTTTTTTTATTTTAGATGTCTTAGAATTATAAAACTGATAAGATGGGTCTGGCTGATAAGCAAATCCTACAGCTTTCCTTAATAGATTTCTTTGGTTTTTTTAATTTTTTTTGGAGAGGAGAAGGGAAGGCAATTGGAGTTAAGTGACTTGCCCAAGGTCACACAGATAGTAAGTGTGTCAAGTGTCTGAGGCCAGATTTGAACTCACGTCCTCCTGACTCCAGGGCCGGTGCTCTACTCACTGCGTCACCTAACTGTCCCTAGATTTCTTAACTGTCAGAAGCACACACGCACACACACACACTCACTCTCAAAAAGCCCAGCCTATTTATTAGTCTCCCCATCCTTTTTCTCTCCTTCTTCCAATAGATCTTTCATATAACTATACAAATAATCATCTTAATACGTGGATTATAGTAGTCCATCCTTCTGCTCAAAAACTCTCCACGGCTCCTTGGAGAGGGGAAGACCTGAGTTCAAATCCAGCCTCCACCACTTACTAGTTGTATGACCCCGGATAAATCACTTAACCTCTGCCTCTGCTTCCCCATCTGTAAAATGGGGATAACAATAGCACCCCACCCCTCCTAGAGCCGTAGGGTGGATCAAATGAGATATCTGCAAAGCTCTTGGCACAATAACTGGTGCACAGTATTACTATTATGACTGTTGTACTGTATTAAAATACAAACTCCATAGCCTCAGAGTTAAAAAATGCCAAAATACAGCTCCCACCTACTCTTCCAGTCTTATTTCCTACTATTTCCTCTCACAGCCAAACTGGATTCTCTTCTGTTTCCCAATTTTCTCCTGGGTCCTCCTACACACACATACACACACACCACCTCCCACGCCCTCCTCATCTCTGCAAAAATCCTTCTCTTCCTCCAAAGCCCAGGCTCAGGCGCTGCATCCTCCACAAACCTCTCTAATTTATCCTGTCTCTATTTTGTTTGTACATTTGTTTTCATGCTGTCTTCCCCATTAGACTCTAAGCTCTTTGGGAACTTTATTTGTATCCCCACCTCTTAGCAGAGAGATTGGCACGTATAGCAGGTGCTGTAAATGCTTGTTGACCGATTCCCTCAGCTGGAAGGAAGCTCTCTCCTCAAATATTCTTACAACGCTTTCTTCTGGATCTTTCCCGGGCCCCGATGATATTTCACCTTGCATCCTAACTACTGGTGCAAATGTGTCCCATATAATCAACTAAATCTTGCCTATAACAAGTAATTAAATACTTCTTAAATTTAATTCAATTGGTGTTTAGCTCCTGTATTTGTAGCCATCACAAAAATAAAACTTTAAAAGCAGTCTAAATGTAAGAGATGCTCCTAGGTCACTGGTCTTTCTTGACTCTCGGTACTACACCAAATGCTAATTAAGAGGCTCATCAGTTCAACAGAGGTGGCATCTAAATTCCAGTAAGTTCAACAAGTCCTGTCAGTTCACTGTAATTTTATGTACAGCCCATAAGAAGTGTAACCTGAGACAGACTTCAGAAAAACCTGGAAAGACTTATATGAACTGATGCTGAGTGAGGGGAGCAGAAACAGGAGAAGTTTAACCTGAGACGGACTTCAGAAAAACCTGGAAAGACTTATATGAACTGATGCTGAGTGAGGGGAGCAGAAACAGGAGAAGTGTAACCTGAGACGGACTTCAGAAAAACCTGGAAAGATTTATATGAACCGATGCTGAGTGAAGGGAGCAGAACCAGGAGAACATTGTACACAGTTACAGTCACACTGTGCGATGACTAACGTTCATAGACTTGGCTCTTCTCAGCAATGCAAGGTTCTAAGACAACTCCAAAAGACTCATGATGGAAAATGCTATCTACGTCCAGAGAAAGAGTCTGAATACAGATTGGGGCAAACTATTTGCTCTTTTTTTTTCTTTTGTTACTTCTTTCTCGTGGTTCATTCCATCGGTTATAATTCTTCTTTGCAACATGACTCATGTGAACATATGTTTAACGTAAAACTATATGTAGAGCCTACATTGGATTGCATGCTGTCTTGGGGAAAGGGAGAAAATTTGGAACTCAAAAGCTTGTGGAACTGAATGTTGTAAACTAAAAATAAATAAATTAAAAGAAAAAAAATGTATAGCCTGTTTTTAACGAATTAGGAATTGCTTTCTCTTAGATAAAAGAAACAGGTAAGTGAAGCAGTTGATGGAGCTCGGGGCCTGGAATCAGGAAGACCTGAGTTCAAACCCAACCTCAGCCACTTACTAGCTGTGTGACCCTGGGCAAGTCACTTAATCCCTGCCTGCTTCAGTTTCCTCATCTGTAAAAAAGGGAAAATAATACCACTTACCTCCCAGGGTTGTTGTGAGGATCAAATGGGGTAATATTTGAAAACAGCTTCATATATCTAAATCCTACCATCATCATCATCATCACTAGATGCAGAAATTCCTAACTCCTCACAGTGTTTTATACTCCCAGCCTTAGCCCTGCCCCCTAAAACAAGGGTACTTAACCTGTTTTGGATCATGGGCCTCTCTAGCAAGCTGATGAAGCCTAGGGACCCATTTTACAGATAGAAAGACTGAGTTTTAGAGGAACCGAGTATCTACGATCACATGGCCAGTTAAGTGGCAGAGAACAGGATTTGTATGCAGGTCTTCTCATTCCTAGAGCTTTCCAGTACATCACATCTACAGTAGATCTTACAGTCCTTTTATTTGGGGGGGGGGTAAAATTTAAGTGATTTAATTATTAAGATACGTAGTCATATATTTATAAATAATCATTACAAATGTTACATATTTGTTACCAGTTCTAATGAAACTACTATATTTTTTGTTAAACATATGTTGTGGTTCCCCGAGTTCAATTATCATTACATTCACGACCACCCTGTGAGTTCGTTACTACAGATGTTTTTAGTCCCAATTTACAGATGAGCCAACTGAGGTTTGGAGAAACTAAGTGGTTTACCCAGTGTCACACAACTAATGAGTGTGCACAAGATGCAATTTGAACTCAAGTCTTCCTGACTCCAGGCTCCAGATGCTATCTGATATATTTGGAAATTATGTCTTAAAAAAATGATGAAGCACCAATGTCTCAAAAGGCTGAGTTATGCCGTGTAATAAGCATTTTGAGAAGCAGATACAATCTTTCACTCTAAAAGCATGCTTTTGTATTATCCTTAGGGTCATCTGTATCAACAGGGCACAGTCCATAAAGGATGCTATTCAATATCTAAAAAAACACATAATTTCAGCACCTGACCCAGGCTTGCAGAACCTTTGACCCTGGCCCCTGGTAGGATCAATAAGAATCTTCTACATGTTTTTCAAACTCAAAAACAAGGAGTCAGGAAAACGTGACAAAGCCAGGAAGCCGAGAGGGCTCACAGCCTACAAGTTTTCTAAAGGGACATACACATGACATGATCATCCTGACAGCTGTGACAAATTAAGCTTCGTTTGCCTGATGGCCATCCATGTTCACTTAACTATGATTACTGATGCATCACAACTCTCGCTCAGGAGAACGCATCCCATCATCCATCCAGACAGTTAAATAAAACGTCCTATACAGACCAAAATGCCAAGATCATTCCTTTGCAACCACATGTTGACAACTGAAAGTGTATCAAAAATGAGAACTCTAAGTTCTATGTACAAGTATATTGAATAGCATTCATTTAATTCTTGATAGTTTTAACAAAATTAGCCTCTTGGCCTTGACTTCTGCGTCTTATCTAAACTTTGCATCTTCCTCAGAACACAGAGCTCTGCCTAAATCAGGCAATTAATAAATGCTAGCTGAATTAATTATTATTCTACCTTTAGGCTCTCTCTTAAAGGGACCCAAATGGGGTATACTACAGTGATGAAGGAAAGGCCTTAAAGAAACTTGAACTTCATCTTTTAAAAAAAAAAATATTCGGTCCTTAACAAAAATGACTTTAAATTTGTAAGTTAAAATTTCTGACATGATGGGAGCAGTTAGCTGTCATTAGAGTCAAAAGGAACTATGCATCTGCATTTAACATTAAAACACAAAATCCATCAAAGGCATTTATGAATCACCTATTACGTGCCCACCACTATGCTATGTGCTAAGGTTCCAAAGACAAAAGACAAGACAAATAGGCCCAGAGATATTCCCTGTTTTCATCTAATTCTACCTAAATTAATTCAACAATCACTTACTCAAGTAAAAGGAGAAAATGGGCTGCAATGGGACATAGCATAAGGCCCACACTGATGAGAACACAGGCCTATCAAACATCAAGGTACCATGGGAAAAATGATAGACTAGGTGCTAAGGATACAAAGATTTAGTATAACAATGGTCCCTGCCCTCAAGGAGATTACAGTCTAGTAGGAGAGGTAAGATCTTTACCCAAATAAGTACAATGAAAGAGATAGAGATTTGAGGAAGAAGAAATCACCTTTAGCTAGAGACTGGGGGAAAGGAAGCTAGGCCAACCAGGAAAGACAGATGAGACTGGCAGTATGGCCTTGGGCAAGTCATCAAACTTCGCAGCTCTCTGAGACTATTAACTGCAGAGCAGATGTTGATAAGCATTTATAAAGGGCATCTTCTCATCCAGAGTTTCCTACAGTACAAGTATAATCCCCTCCAAAACTCAGGACTCCTGAGTTATTTTTGGCTTATCTGGACACTAAAAAAATTCATCTTTAGGAGGTTACATGTTTCCCCATCCCTGACAACGGTATTTTGAAGGCCGATGAGTTTCCCAATCTCCTTGACTGTTTAGACATAAAATGCACCAAGATAAGAGCTTCAGTCCACTTTAAAGCAGGTGGTCATTTTTTCAAAACATCGACATTCCTGATTCATTAGAAACATGCCAATCAAAGCAAAGATTCCCAAATGCTGCATCACCAGTACTGGCAAGAATGTGGCAGGGGCATTGGATGTCTCTTACGAACTGTTGGTTCCACACCAGCTGCTATTCTCCCTCCCAGGGCCTGCAGAAAACAGGTGTCTCCAATAATACTTCCTAAGAAGACATCTCAGGCAACTTCTTGACTGGCGCTCCAACAGCTTGTCAGCATTTGGTGCCTCAAATTCAGGACCCCAAGCCACATTTTATCTAGTCGTATGTAAATTTAAAGAGTTATAATCTTCTTCCAAACCAGGCATTCTTACCTTATGAATGGAAGGAAATCCAGTGGGAGGATGCATGTATTTCATGCAGGAAAGCTGCTCTAGTGTTCCTTCACACACCATCTTTTACCAATGAGCCCAGAATCATGGAACCTCAGAGTGAGAAGAATGGCCCTGAGAAACCATCCCAGTCCAACCCCTATCTTCAAAAGCATCCCATTGACAACATTCATGACAAAGCCATCCAGCCTTTATTTTAGGGCCTCCAGGGAGGAGGAACCAGAGGATCCATTCCATCTCTGGTTAATTCTTTTCTTTTTTTAATTTTCATTTTTAGTTTACAACACACGGTTCTACATAATTTTGAGTTCCAGACTTTCTCCCCTCTCCCCCCTCTCCCTCCCCAAGACGGCATGGAATCTCATATAACTACCACGTATAACTTCGCATTGAATTAATTTATACACTAGTCAAGTTGTGGAGAAGAATTATGACCAATGGAATGAATCATGAGAAAGAAGAAACAGAACAAAAAAAACCCCAAAAACAAAAACAAAAGAGAAGAAAAAAAGGCGAGCATGAAGTGTGCCTCAATCTGCATTCAAACTTCATAGTTCTCTCTCTGGATGTAGATAGCATTCTCCATCGTGAGTCCTTTGGAGTTGTCCTTGCACCTTGTGTTGCTGAGAGGAGCGAAGTCTGTCAGGGTTGGTCCTCACGGAATCCGTATATCTGTGGTTGTGTACAATGTTCTCCTGGCTCTGCTCCGCTCACTCAGCATTATGTCGTGTAGGTTTTTCCAGGTTGTTATGAAATCCGTATCATCCCCATTTCTTATGGCACAATAGTATTCCATTACCTTCATATACCACAGCTTGTTCAGCCATTCCCCAATTGATGGGCATCCCTTTGATTTCCAATTCTTAGCTACCACAAAAAGAGCCGCTATAAATATTTTTTGTACATATGGGTCCTTTTCCCGCTTGTGTGATTTCTTTGGGATACAACCCTAGAAGTGGTATTGCTGGGTCATCTCTGGTTAATTCTAACAATTAAGAAGGCTGGGTGGGTTTCCCCCCTTTATTAAGTCAAAATTTGCTTCTGAACAATTGCTCAAGAGAGTCTGTCCCCTGGTGCCAACTGCTCCTGGTTCTGTCCTTTGGTGCCAATCAAACAAGTCTATTCCATCTTCCATATGATAGACTTTCAAACACTTGAAGACAGCTGTGAGGCACACACTCCTTCTGAACCCTGAACTCTACCCCAAAGGCCTTTCTTTCCCTCTAGTCTTAACATGACCTTCAGCCGATCTTTCTATAGAGCAGAGCCTGTTCCCCTCACCATCCTACTTTGCCCTCTTCAAGACACATTTCATCTACTCACTGTCCTTCCTAGAACTGAATACAGTTCTCCAGAAGTGTACCTCCTTGGGCAAAGAACAGAAGGGCTGGGTTAAATCCACACCAGCAAGGGTCCAGGATCTGGCAGATTACTTGGTTCCAACAAGCAATTCTGGAGAACAGGCATAACTCAACCTAAAAATACTAACCAGCTAATCTCAAGGCAAAACAATTTTGGGTTAAACAAACTTTACAGGTTTGAGTTGGGAAGTATTGCTTTATCCCTAAAAAGTTTTATTGTGTTTTGTTTTACAAGACCCTATTGAGAAAGAAAAATTGGATCTGGAAATGATGCTTTTGACCTAGCTGACAGAGAATACTTATAGGTACACACCTATAGCCTCTTAGACCCTGAGATACAAGGTCCCTGGATCTGCAATTTGTTTAAATTCAGTCAACATTTATTAAGTACTGACTGCGTGCAGAGCACTCTTAGGACTACAAATGCCATAAAGTTCAGATAACATAAGCCCTCATGGAGCTTACAGTCTAGTACGGGGATATGATGCACCCACACAAATGAATAAAGTGATATGAAAGGGGGGAGAGGCAAGAGAAGGTTTACTTACTCTGGGTAAGGAAGGTGAGAGGGAATCAGGGAAGACTTCTAAGAAGAAATAAATAGCATTGGAGGTGGAAGGACTTCAGTTAAAACTAATTTAAAACCTGGAAATGAAATAAGAAGCAAATATGCAGATGTATAGGGACAAACACCTGTATGTATATACACGCATCCCCATGCTGTGCTTTTCAGTACAAGACCATGCCTGCCAAAATGCAAGCCACCTTACGACCGACTAACCACTAGAACACCAATAGCAACAAAACACAAACAAGAGATTCATCATCTTTTCCCCAAAACAGTTCTTCCCAACTTCCTTATTTCTATCAGTAACAACACATTTCTCCCAGTCACCCAGGCCCAAAATTCTGGAGTCACCTTTGATTCATCCGTTCCTCTTTTCAAAGTCTATATACCCAGGCAGTAGCCAAAACCTACTTTTTTCCAACCTGTCCATCTTATCTTATTCGGCCCTTCCTCTCAATTTCCCCTGCCACCGCACTAGCCTAGATCCTCATACCTTGGTTATCATAGCAACCTCTCAGCTGACTTTGCCAATTCTAGTTCTTCCTCCTGCTAATCTAGCTTGCATACAGCTACCAGTCAATAAATCCATCAGCAAGCATTTATTAAGTGCACGGTTCGTGCTGAGCGCATGCTAGGTGCGCTGCCTGGCAGAGACCATTTCTTTCTTATCATCGTATCCCAAACACAATACCTTCTGCATGGCAGAAGCTTAATATATGCTCGTTGGCTGAGTGATTAAAATAAAACTCAAAGAGGCTTTTTAAAAAAAAACCCTATAAACTTCAAATTGTACTATTACTAATAGCTGGCATTTACAGAGTGCTTTAAAGTTTGCAAAGTTCTTAACACTTGATCCCCACAACGACCCTGTGACGTAGGTGCTATTAATCCCCATTTTATAGATGAGGGAACTGATACACAGAGAGGCCAAGTAACCTTCTCAAGGCTATACAGCTACTAAGGGTCTGAGGCAGGATTCAAACTCGGGTTATCCTGACTCCAAGTCCTGAGCTCTATCCATTGTGCCACCTGCCTATCTGTTACAGCTATCAAAAAAGGAAAAGGGCCCTCGGGTCTTAGAAGACATTATATGCAATAAGGAACCCGTACTGCAGTGGCGTATTGTCAAGAATGCACAGCGTGTGGGATAGGAAATGCAGCCACCTGCTTTCTTTACATTTCTCGCATTTCCAGGGTAGCCCTTGCCCTTCCCCAGAGCTCAGAGAGAATGCAAATGGATCACATATCCAACTACCACCATTCGAGGATAAAGCTGAAATCTCCCCGAAATGGAGAAGGGTCTCATTAGAATACTCAGAATCAATGGCTTAGCCAGATGACAAAGGCTCAGAGTACCCGGGGGTGGAGAAGGGCACTCATTGCTTTACCTGACTCCCCCTAATTTGCTGTTGTAACTCAGAAAGGAAGTGACCGACTGGTACACACTGTGCTCTTACCCAAATAAGCGCCTTTGCAAATCCTCCTACCCCTTTGTCCAGGCTCCACTCCCACCCATGCAAACCCAAACACATACTCACCCAGGACCTGAGAGAGAAAGAAAACACACTCATGAGCACAACTATGCAAATAACAACAAAGCACAAAATCTGAAAATGCAAAAAAAAAAAAAAGGGGGGGGGTGGTTCAGAAAAGGCCATGGGAGTAAACAGGACACTGCTGTTACCGTGTTGTTTGAATTAACACACAATTGAACAGTGGCGCTCCCAATCTCGTACATGATTCTGGTTCTGTCTGTGCGTTTCAGTATGTTTGTCACTAGTTACTAAATATAGGACATGCTGTTTAAAAGAAAGAAAGAAAAATGAAACACACTGTATTTCACATTCCCAGAGAGGGAATGGGGAAAAGCTGAATGAACACTGGTCTGGACTCTGGAGATCTCAATCTGATCTTAGCCCCAGCTGTGTGATGCTGGGCAAGACATCAAATACTGCCTCTATTCCCTGTAAGATGGAATTCATCATACCTTGACTGTCTTGCTGAACAGGTTCCCAAACTTATTTGGCCTTCCGCCCCCTTTTCAAAAAAAAATTACTCAGTGCCCCCCCTGGAAATCTACTTTCTTTAACCCTTGAATGTGTTTTTTGTTGGTTTTTTTGTTGTTGTTATGTTTAAATTTGTGTCATTTAAAAAAAAATAATACCTCCCTGGATAGTTACAGCACCTCCCAGGGGGCAATATCATCCAGTTTGGGAACATATGGACTCTAAAGCATAGGATGGTTGTGATAAATGTGCTTTTTAAAATCTTAATTCACTATAGAAACGTGAGTTGTTGCTTGTATCCACAAGGGAGGGGGAAAAAGGCTTTTCTACTAAAGGTTTTTTCAAACGCAGAAAATTGACTCAAGCAGGGATATAACCTATCTTTAGCCTTTATTGTGCCATGGACCCCTTTGGCAGTCTGATAAAACCTATGGACCCCTTCTTAGAATAATGTTTTTAAATGTATAAAATGAAATTCATAGGATTACAAAAGAAACCGATTATATTAAAATGAAGCTCTCAAAACATTATTTAAAATTCTTCTTAATTTTTTTTAAGTTCATGGACTCCAGAATAAGAAGCCTTGATTTAGAGCCTCATGTAGAGTTGTATAAAAGAGGCATCCTTTCCAGGCCACCATAGTCAGGAATGGATTACCATAAATCCCACCTGTTCCTATTCTTTAGTTTCCTGGGGCCACAGAGAGACTATGTGGGAATTTTATACAAATGATGGCTCCCAGAATATACCGTCAGTCAGAAGGGAGCTCTGAGATCTTTCACCCAACCCCTTCCCGCTATAGAGGGAAATGACTTGCTTGCTCAAGGTCACAAACAAGTTAATAGCAGGGATAAAAACATAAACTTGACTTTCCTACTCCCAACCCAGTGCTTTGCATCTAGGCAGCTTGGTGGAGCAGTGAATAAATAGGAGGCTGGACTTAAAGTCAAGAAGACCTGGGTTCGAATCCAACCTCAGACATTTCCTAGGTCTATGACTCCCAAACACATCAATGCTCCTTTCTGCCTCAGTTTCCCTATCTGTATGACAATGATAATAGCACCTCCATCACAGAGGAGTTATAACAAATGAGATAACATAGGCAAAGTACTTTAAAGGCCATATACATGCCAGCTATTATCATTATTATTATTAATTATTCATTTTCCATGACATCATGCTATCTGTGTCTGATAACTTGAAATGCAGAAATAGAAATGAGTCACTAGAAAAAATAAAGGTGGAAGGCAAAGAAAGGACAAATTCTCAATGGGACTGAAAAGAACCATCACAGAGAAATATACATTGTAAGAAAAGCATATTTTAACACTTATTTGAAAGGGTGCTGATGAGATAGTATCTCAAAAATTCTCAACTGGAAACATTTTTGTTTTGTCTTTCTAACCCAGCATCTAACAGTGCCTTGCAACACTGAAAGTGTTTAATAATAGTCAAATGAATTTAAAATTTAAACTTTCGATTTAATGGGGAAAAAAATTTGTGCTAATCTGGAATTTTAAAAGTATCTAGAAATGTCTATATACAGAGACATATATATGGATTAAATTTAAATTTAAACAAACTACATTTAAATTAGAACAAAATGGACCAAATCCAAAAGGATTATTAGTAACCAATGACAAATTCTTCAGAAATGGTCTCCAAAAGACCTTACTCAGAAATAGGTCATTTGATAGAGAGGTGTGTGTGTGTGTGTGTGTGTGTGTGTGTGTGTATATATATATATATATATATATATATATAATTATACACATACATATATGTATATACATATATATATACACGCATGCATGTGTGTGTGTGTGTGTGTGTGTGTGGTGAGGGAGAGGGAAGGAGAGGGGGGGAGAGAGAGAGAGAAAGAGAGAAAGAGAGAGAGAGAGAGAGAACACATGAGTGTGTATATATACTTGGAATCCCTCCCCCCACAATGATGGATGTATTTCCAGCTAAAATCAAGGCATGTCAAAGGAATTAATTAAAAATTTAACCTTTTCTTCCCTCTCTGAAATGAAGCAGGGGCAGGGTACATGCAGGTGATGTTGATGTGAATGGAAAGATGGCAGAAACCAAACATGATGACCTCAGCCCAGCTCGTGGTAGCATGCTTTTTAAAGGGAAGTAACCAACAGATAAAGCTTTTAATTTGCCCAGAGGTTACTTCCCTGTTTTTAATTTTGTTATAAAAGCCCAAAGTATATGGGCTAAGTAGAATCAGAGAGATTTATTGGGTAACCTATTTTAAATTGGGAAGTGAAAGGGGAAGCCAGAGAATAAGACAGGACATTTTCTTCTCTCTTCCCCCATACTATTTCTATCTCCCCTCAAGAGCCAACATCATGGCAGCTAAACATAGGTTTCAGAAATCATTAAGCCCACAACACCAGGGATCTAGCCCACAATATGTCTTGATCCAGACCACATCTGGAAATGCCCATCCCTTTAAGCATCCATCACCACCATTACTCTATAAAATTCCAAACATCTGTTTACTGTGTAGACACTCATGAATTTCCCCTATTGAGGATATCTAAAAACTCAAACATCTCATTTTCGTTATATAAAACTAAATTTTCCAAATAAAAGCGATGTAAAGAAATGGCTGTTGCTGTTCAGTCTTATTCAGTTATGTCTGACTTTCTGGGACCCCATCTGGAGTTTTCTTGGCAAAGATACTGGAGTGATTTGTCATTTCCATCTCCAGCTCATGTTACAGTTGAAGAAACTGAGGCAAACAGGGTTCAGCGACTTGCCCAGGGTCACAGAGCTAGGAAGTATCTGAGGCCAGATTTGAACTCAGGAAGATGAGTCTTCCTGACTCTAGGGCCTGTACTCTATCCACTGCACTACCTAAATGCTCCCTGAAGAAATGGTAGAGTGGAAAAAAATTTTTAATGTTTAAAAAAAAACAATCCAAAATATTTAAGGAACTGACACAGAACACCGGGAGTTCCCTAATAGGTGAGCAGCCAAAGAATATAGAGTTTTCAAGTGAAGTATTTAAGTACCTCTTATATCCAGGCACTGTGCTCAACAATGAGGATACAAGGAAAGGCAAAAACACGGTCACTGCCCACAAGGAGCGCACAGTCTAATGGGGGAAATGACACGCAAACCACTATGTAAACAATACTTCTCTAAGATGTATATGATACTTCTCTAAAGAAAAAAAATGCAAATTCAGCGACCTCATGAAAAGATGCTTCAAATTACCAAGAGCGCTTCAAATTAGAACACCTCCGAGGTTTCAGTCTCACAATGCCATGCAACTTGACACTAAGATGACAAAAAATAGGAAGAATCTATGTTGGAGACATTTTGGGGGGATGCTGGAGGGATCATGCTGCTAAAAATGTTGGCTGAAACATTTGCTGTGATATCAACCTGAAGTTACAAAAAATAGATGAATGAATGAATGAAGCATTTAATAAAAACACTGACGATAGCAGCTAGCATCTATACAGCATCTCAAGGAGCACAAAGTGCTTTACAGATATTATCTCATTTGATCGTGACAGCCCTGGGAGGTAGGTGCTTTTATAATCCCCATTTCAGGAATGAGGAAACTGAGGAAAACAGCAGTTAAATGATTTGCCCAGGGAAATACAGCTAGTATCTGAAGAAGGATGTGAACTTAGGTTTTCTTCGCTGCAGGTCCAACACTCTATCCGCTTTACCACTTAGCTGTTTCTAAGTAATTATTAAGCATTTATTATGTGCAAAGCACTGTGCTAAGATCTGGGGACATAAATGGAAAAGCTGAAAGAGTCTCCAGGAGCCAATATTCTAATGAGGGAGGCAACGCATATGGAAAATATTAGAGGCAAGTCAAATGGAAAGGTCTCGTGGTCCTCAGGGTACAATGGCAAAACAGATGGCAATGCCTCTCCTTTAATGTCATTTCCACCGATATAATCATATATCAGTTTCTGATGATGAGTCAGGGGATACTGACAATAACATGGATAAACTGCCCATACCCTTTACCAGCAATCTACCACTATATCCCCAAAAGTCAAAGACAGAAATAAAGATCCAATAAATGTACCAAAATTTAAATTAAAAAAAAAGTTTCCCCCATAAGCACAGATGGCCCACAGAAGCCAAGAGCATAAGTACTCAATAAATATTTGTTAAGGAAATGATCAGCAAGAAGGGAGAGGGAGTATTTCATTTGGGCCTGTTGCATGACATACACAGAAAACCCGACCACTTTCGTTTCGGCTGTGGGTACAAGGGCATTGCTCATTTCCTGCTGGTACTATCAGACTTACTGCACCAACTAGGAAAACCTCAAACCACATTTTAAATGCATGAGCAGCGCATGACTCCTCGGCCATCAGGCTCTCCTGGAAACCTTATCTCAGCTTCCCTGGATCTAAGATAACGGAGCAAACAGTAGCAGGGGCCATTCCCTTGAATTTATTTAAATCAACTGCCATGTAGACAGCTCCTGACTAGACAAGTCTGAAGCCTGTCTACTTCCCTTATACATTAATAATTCCCATCAGCCCCACTTGCCCCAGCTGGGTGGCCCCAAGAACTTCATCCCAAGCAGCTGTTACTGCCTGAGATCTTCATTTTCTCCCTTCCTCCTACCCTCTCTATTCCTCTTGGACAGCTGCAACCTGGAGTCACACCCAACCTCCCCCAGCCCAGTACAGGGAAAAAAGGAAAACGTGAATCCTCTCAACTCAAGATGACTTTTCCAGATGTAGGACTGGTTTCAGGTTTAACACCCCCAGACCCACCCTCACATAGTCAATAAGCTTATAACAGTGTAAGCATTTATTAAGTGCCTACTGTGTGCTGGATGCTGGGGGTTAGACAAAAAGCAAACATTTCCAGCCCTCATTCTTTTGGAGAAAAAAGCCTTAATTTTTTCCTTTGGGGGGAGAAAACATGTACATAAATATGTATATACAAATTAAAAATAGTCAAATTTTCAAGGGGAAGGGGAAGAAACTAGCATCCAGGGGGAGGAAAAGAAACAGAAAAGGCTTCACAAAGAAAGTGGGCATGTAAACAGAGTTTTAAAGGAAACAAGGGCTTTGATGAGATAGAGACAAAGTGGGAGTGCATCCCAGGAATGAGGAGACAGCTAGTACGAAGGCATGGAGATAGAAAATGGGCGTCCTGGGTGTACCGAGCACTAAGAAGGCCAGTTCGCCTGGTTTGTAGAAAATGGGAAGAGGAGAAATGGATGCAAGAACAGAGAGGTAGGCTGGGAGTACATTATAAAGGGCTTTAAAAGTAAAACAGAGCTTATGTTTATCCTAAAAGCGATAGGGAGCCACTGGAGTCAATGAGTGTGGGAGTGACGAGGTCCGACCTGAATTTTAGAAGAGTCCCTTTAGGAGCTGTGTGGAGAATGGATTGGAGACAAAGAGACTTGAGGGAGAGGGACCTCAAATACCAGTCTACTGCAGTAGTCCGGATGATGAGGGCCTGAACTAAGGTGACAGTCATACAAATAAAAGTGGAGATAGATATGAAAGATAACTGACTGGATCTGGGAGTGAGGAAGAGTGAGAAGTCATGGAAATTGCTAAATCTAGTCAACAAGGGGCCACAAAGAAGAATACTCATGACACTATGCCCATCAAACAGTCATCCAGCCTCTGCTTGAAAGGTCTCAGCTCCTGTGATCAAGTGTTAGGGTGGATAAAGACTATTTACCTCTAAAAATTAGAGAATTCTTATCCCAGTCAATTCTATTCCCCAAACATTCCAACATTAATCATGCATGTGTGATTCTACCTTTCCCTACCAGGTTCAGCGGGAGGGAGAAGGCAAAGAAACTAGTAAGGAGGATATTTCAACAGCAAAGTCGAGAGGGGATGATGAGATGAATTACAGTGGTGCACGGAGGGGAAGAGACAGAAAGGAGAGTTAACGTAGGGTCAGAATCAGCAGGGATGTAAGGAGTGAAGGACATGAAAGAACCAAGAATTATTATGATGTCTTTGATCTGGATAACTAGAAGATTGTGTTACCTTCCATAGAACTAGGAAGGCCTGGAGCATGGCAGGTTTGGGGATAGATGACAAGATCGATTTAGGACATCTTAAGTCTGAGATCCTGATGGGAACAGCCAAGTGGAGATACTCAACAGGATGCTGGAAATGAGTAAGTGGATCATCCCACAGGGAAGAGCTAGACTAGAACAAAATCTGAATCCCTGAGATTACCAAGGGAGGGAATGAGAACAGAGCAGAGCCTTGGTGAAGGCCCATACTAGGGGTCAGGAGGGAGAGGAAGAATCAGTAAGGGAGACCAAGAAGAGTTCAACAAGTAGGAATAGAACCAGGAGAAAACAGCACCACAGAAGCCAGGGAAAAGAAAGTATCAAAGAGGAGGGGATAGCCTATAAAGTCAAAAAGAGAAAGTCTAAGAGGAATAAGGAGCACTCTCTTTGGCAAGCTGACTGGCAACCCTTGGAAAGGGACATTTCAGTAGTGAAGATGGAACCTGGATTATAGAGGGATCTGGAGTAACAGGCCAGTGTGAGGAGGTGGTAGCCTCAGTAAACTGGGGACTTCCACAGAAATGTTGTCACTAGAAGTCTGACAGTAAAGGGAAGGAAGAAGAATCCAGGACAATAACTGCAGGGCACAGCAGAGTCAAGGGAAGGGATTTTTTTTCCCATTTCTTTGTTTTGGCTTTTAAGGATACAGGAGTCCTAAGAGTCCTAAGCAAATTTACAGGCAGAAGGAAAGGAGCTAGTAGATAGGAAGATACTGAAGATTAGAGAGGAGATGATCAATA
Organism: Trichosurus vulpecula; assembly: GCF_011100635.1. NCBI lineage: Eukaryota > Metazoa > Chordata > Mammalia > Diprotodontia > Phalangeridae > Trichosurus > Trichosurus vulpecula. Next base: position 114,224,795 of record NC_050573.1, on the reverse strand, counting down.
GGGCAAAAAGAAAAACTGACTTTGACAACAAGGAAGGTCCCCTCAACTCTGAGACCAGAGGGAAGGAGCAGAAATGGAAGAAGACCTTCCTGGAAGACTATTCTGCTATTACTGTTACTATGGTAATAACAGCAGTAATAGAAGTTAACTCTAGACAGCAATTTAAATTTTGCAAAACAGTTTACATGTATTATCTCATATGTACTAGCAAAAGGCCTTGCCTAGCCATCTTTTTAATAAGATATGTTTTTCAATCAAAAATTTAGGTACATATATTTATCTATACACATATGTACATTCTTATATTTATATATAAATATATTTCTATATAACATAAATTTACCTTTTTTATATATGTACCTAAATTTTTACATATACATATGTAATAAACACAGAGAGAGAGAGAGAGAGAGAGAGAGAGAGAGGGAGGGAGAGAAAAAGAGAAAGAGCAAGCGAGCACTTTCCAAGCCAGAGGATTCCCAGTTATTATTAGCAACAGTGGTTCCCCTTATGTTTACAATCTCCAAATTCCAGTAAGGCACCAAAATGGTGGTAGGAATGTACCCTATTCACTTCAAATAGCATGGTGCTATGGAGCTGAGAACTCAGAGTTCAAGTACACACACGTCTTAAGTTGTTTAAACAATTTTCCTCAAAAGTGAACCAGCATAAAAACTTTTATTGTAAATTCAAACTTTGGACTAAATTCTGCATCATGCATCCCAAATGCACACAAAAAAATGACCATAAGTATCTTGTTAGCATTTCAAAGATGCTAAGTTTTCAATGAAAACAGCTGTGTTCCAAAAATAAAAATAACTCCTCTCTTAAACAAACTCTAACAAATTAGGTTTAAGGGGCAGACAGCAATAACAAACTTACCCAGTCCAAAAAAAAAAAGTGGTTACTGGATTGACTGAGCTTTGTCAATTTTTATACCATATGTATTTCGGTCTCTCTTAATCAAGACAAGATTGGTCTTTGATTAGAAAGAGACTTCAGGTTCAAGTCCTTGTCCCAAAACAGTACCATCAATCAACAAGCAGTTATTAAGTGCCTACTTTGGTCCAAGCAACGTGCTAAACACTAGAGATACAGAGACATAAATGAAAGTTTAAGAAAACATTCTTTAGGACCAAGCTGGATTTACACCTGGGATGCAAGGATGGGTCAACATTAAGAAAATAATCAATACCATGATTTATCAAAAACAAAAACATCTAAAACTGTATGATTATTTCAATAGATGAAGAAAGTTTTTGACAAAGTATTATACTCATTTATGCTAAAAATCCTACAAAGTCAGTCAGTCATTCAGCTAATAAGTATTTATTAAGCACCTACTATGTGCTAAGTGCTGGAGGCAGCTGGTGGCATACTAGATAGGTTACTAGGCCTGGAGTCCAGAAAACCTGAATTCAAATTCAGCCTTGGACACTTACTAGCTATATGACCCTAGACAAGTCACCTAAACTATGGCTGCCTCAGTTTCCTCAACTGTAAAAATGGGAATAATAGCACCTATCTCACATGGTTGTTATAAAGATCAAATGAGAAAATATTTGTAAAAAAGCACTTGACACGTAGTATATGCCACATAAATGCTTATTCCCTTCCTTTCTCTTTCCTGGGGATACAAAGAAAGGTTTAAGAAAGACCCGGGAGCTCAGTCTAATGGGGGAGGGGGAAACATGCAAACAACTATAAACAAACAAGATACAGACAGGACAAATTAGAGATAATCTATAAAGGGAAGGTACTAGCATCATGGCAAATGGGAAAGGTTCTTGAAGAAGGTGCGATTTTAGCTGTAACTAATGGAAAGTCTTGTACAAGAAACACCAAAGGAGGCCAGTGTCACTGGATCTCACAGAGGGTGTGTGTGTATGTGTGTTTGGGGTGGGGTTAGTAAGTAAAGGCAGGAGGTAGGAAAAAGTCAGTTTAAGAAGGCCTCTGAACACCAAACAGGACTTTATTTTTCTTCCTGGAGGTGATGGGGAGCCACTGGAATTTACTGAACGGGGATGAGAGTGGAGTGTATAATCAGACCTGAGCTTTAAGAAGATCAGTTGGACAGATTTTTGAAAGTATCGACCTGCTGGTGCCATCCCTCACTGGGAGATGGAGCTTCCTCATCCAGGGAGTTCTCTAAATCAATGAAGTAACAGGTCCAGTCCCTAGGAAATGAAGAATCAAGTACCTATAGTCTTTCCTCTTCTTCATCTTAGTGTGAAGTTATACAAAGTCGGTTATTTACCTTAGCTTTGTAATTGTCACTGATATCATTGAATCTTTGACTATCTAATTGAATACATGACTAACAAGATACAAGACAGAAAATCTGTATGAACAATGACTGACGTATTATTTTCGATTTGCTAAGGAAAACTCCCTCCCCCTCCCCCAATGAAGATCATGGTCCTTCTTACTTTGTATAACAGTTACTGGTGTCTTTCCATTAATCCTCCATAATAGATTTCATCCACGTAAGCATTCCAACCAACATGCTTGAGGAATTCCTGTGGGTTCTTTGAACATCTCAGCATCCAAATATATATCTTAGACATCTCTTCCTCTAATTATCTATCATCCTCACTAGCCCAATTCTTTTTCCAGTCATGCATGTCCTCAATATCTGTCACATCAGGTCTCTCATGCAAATTGTTAGTAATGTGTTGCATGATGCAGCCCCATGCATCTTTCCATTGCCCTCTGGGAGGTGTATAATTTTTAACTCTACTGATATTGTGGTACTCTTTGGTTTTCAGCCATATGCCATGACCTGGGGAATAAAGTGTTAAAGAGATGGGCTTTCAGAGCACCAAATAATTTGGGATAATTAACAGCATTATGCACATACTCAATTTTGGTCTAGGTCGTGGTCCATCAGTTCTACCTGTACAATCTGTATATATAATTCATAGAACTTTATAGGAATTGTAGAACTGTATAGGCCGTCCCTTCAGCTTGCTCTCACAACGCCACTTGCATTCAGTAGGGGGCTTAAGACTATTTACTGAAATAAGTAACAGAGCCTGAGCAGTGTGTGTTTTTTGGCCACGTTCTCTTTTGCTTATGTGGCTTTGACTAAAGAAGCTTTGTAGTGTTAATGGGCCCAATGAGCATAATACAAAAGTACATACCAAGAGGAGCATTTAGAGATTCCTATCAGTAATTTTTGTTTGTTTGCTTGGCCTCTGCACCTTCCAAAATATTGCAAGTTTCTTAGCAGAAAATATCTCCCCGTGTTATACCTTGCTTGATTTTGATGCCCAGCAGATCAATGACAAATGTTATCTCCACAGTCACACCTGTTTACAGAGAATCACGTAACTGTAGTGTAAATGCGAAGGACACCTCCTTTGAGGAGATGCTTCAAAGATGTATTTTGTTCACATGAGTCAAGTTTTGGTTTTTGGTTTTGTTTTCTTTTTTTAAACAAGAAAAAGATCCCTTTTCACCTCCATCCTCTCTTCTAATACAGTCTCTGTTCTAACCAGCTGATGGTCCTATGGAACAGAAAACATTCTGAAATGAATGCTCATCCAGTAACCAGCTATGGCTCATCTTTGAATATCATCAATTTTAAATTTTTACAGGCATTCAGTACATGCTACATACATTGCTTTTTAATGCTCTTCTCTCGGTCCTCACAGCGGACTAGCGTGAGACTTCTGAGAAGCCTACAAAGCCTTCGAGTCTCTGTCATTTCCTGACCTTGAACCATATTTTCCAATGACGTTTTTACTTGTGTTCCCTATGCTCCCACTCGCAATGAAGTCACTGAGTATTGAGATGTATGCTGACTTAGTAGGGCAGATCTTATCCAGTTCTTCATAAAAATCTCCCCACTCCATCATCTGCTACGGATGTTGGCACATAGGCTCCCATTACCTATGCAATGGTCTTCTGCCAACTTATGGTCCTTAGACAAAGATCATATGTTCAGAGTAGGAGATGTTAAATTAATGCTTGTAGACAGAGTCTGTGATCCTTACCATCTTCTTTATTCTTTTCCCCCAAAACTGTTAGTAGCAGAAATAGCATCCATATAAGCCTGAGGTCCATTTGGGCGTTCTGTCTATTTCCTGGGCTGCTATGACCAAAACAATTCATTGTCTAGTAATGGGCCTTTCCATATTTATTTGGCTGATCCTTTGATAGGAAACACAAGTCTGTCACCAGGCCCACACCTAAAGCCTTTCCAGCTAGGCAGCACCTGCCAAAGCCTGCCTTCTGTTGGCCTAGTCTTTGAGGATTCATATCATGAGGAGGCGTCAGTGTGGGGCTTTGGTGGGAGAATCACATTTACTTAAATGCCAAGCTGAACATTAAATTGTTCACATATTACAACCACAGCAGGTAACAATAAGGGGTAGTATTTCTGGGGCATTTTAAGGTTTTCAAAATGCTTTGCATACATTCATATGAATTGAGGACAGGGACTGGGATAGGGTTTGGAAACACGGCTTCGCTGCAAGTCTTCCCCACGCCAAGCCTAGCTACTCTATCTGCTACAGCATATTGCCCCAATGTCCATAAGGTCAGAGACTACCATCAAATAATCTCAATGGAAAATGTCAAGGCCTAATTTGTCTTACATAAGCTAAGATCAGAACAAATACACACACACACACATACACACACACATACATATTTATGTATGAATACATAAATGTGTATATATACAGGGTGTCCCTAAAGTCTGGACACATAGGAAAATTGGCGGCAACGTGGAGTTATTGCATCGAGTTCATGTGAATCTTGCAAAGTACATCAACCTTTGAGTCACAAATGTTGGAAATTATATTGAAGATGTTATTTGTTAATATTCCAATTAAATAAAATGTGGCTGAAAATTTCATTCATTTCTTGAAAATGTGCATTTTTGCCTGTGTCCAGACTTTAGGAGCACCCTGTATATATGAATATAGACACATACACTCACACAGCTGTGTAGTTATAGGCAAGTCACTTAAACTTTCTTTCTGTGTGTCCCAAACCACTCTCTAAGACTATAAGTGACAGATGAATTGCAGATCTGCCACCAGTAAAGGAAATTTCCAAACTTGAAGTGACCTTCAGGGATGACATCAATCTAGAACAAAAAAAATCCCACCATATAGTGGATGCATATACATATATACATTTGTGTATATATGTCTCAAAATGTCATAGACCTGTAATTTATCAGTGTAGGAATTCCCACCACCAACAAAAATCACTACCTATCAATAACTAATGATCTTTAATACCTGCCAGGGGCTCTGAGAGCTTTCTCATGGTCAAAGTAAAGACTTGAATGCAGGCCTTCCCAATTCCAAATCCATCAACATTGCCTCCATAATGCCTATACACACACATACAAATAGAATACTATCTCTTATTATTATCAAGAATAGGATGAAAGAACAAGGAAGTATGAATTAAAACCCAACATCTTTCCCTCTCTTTGAAATGAAGAGTACAAATGAGAGTTTCTAGCACACACCTGTGACCTCTGTAATGGAAACTATCCCCGATGATGATAAACTAATTATTCCCAGATAAACTAATCTAACACTGAGCGGGGAAGTCCAATAGGATGCATCATCACTAGGTCTAAACTCTTGCTTAAAGCTCTGCTTTGCAATGAAAAAGGAGAAAGAGAAACTGGGGCTATGGTGGCCAAGTTTGAGGCTTTTGAAGGAATCTAACTACTGGGGTGACGGATACTCACTCTCTCCCAAAGACTTCATCTTACTTATTCAACTGACCCCATTAATCAGAAGGTCCCTAATGACTCTCATCTCATCATCCCAAAATGTTTTACGGAAATATTAGAGGCTGACTTCTGAGCACCGCGGGACAGTGATGCTGTTCCCCACCAGCCATACAGGGGCTGTTGGGAGATTAATGATTAATGTTAGTAAAACAGCACTAGCCCTGCAGATGAAAGGGATTTTACAAGGGTTTTATTTCATCAGCTCCCAACAACCTGCTCTTCAGGTTTATTTGGCTACAATTTTCTCCTGTTAGGAGAGGTTCAAGAGAGGCCTGAAGTAAGTACTTGCCTAAAAAAAAACCTTACTTCTACTGAGCTAAGCCTTAAATCAACAAGTGAGGAGTTTCTCACAGGAAGCCCGACCTGGGCTTTTCCTCCCCACAAAGCCTGGCTGACTGCTGCCTGCCAGAAGTGGTTCCCGGGTATAAACAAACAGAAGATCAACCTTTCTCAGCTCCCCCATCCATGACCAAACCAGCTTCTGGAGGTGGGAACCATATTTCCCGGGGACATGTTACAGGAGCAGCTTGGCTGTCATCATTGGGAACAAGCTTCTGCTTGTAACCCAGTTTGGGGCTATGTTCATGGGAAACCTCCCTTGGAGGCTAGTGGGAACCAGCTCCCTGCCATTCCTGGGGTGAGGAGGTCACTGCACACCAACAGCCTGTCCTCTTTCCCCCAATCCAGACTGAGGTTAAAGGAAGCCAAAGGCAACCCTCCCAACTTCCTCTATACACACTTCTCCTGCAAAGAACACCCAGTACTGATCCACATGAAAAAGAGGGGAAGGGGCTTGAGCAAAGTAGAGACAGGACCTGTAATCTCATAAGGAACTCACTCCCAGGTGAGGAAACCCCTTCAGAATCCTCTATGAAACTTAGCAGCCTTAGAGTGTTACCTGGATCCTAGAGCACTGAAAAACTCAGCCCCAGCTCAGCTCAAAGAGCCTATAGGAGTCAGAGACTCAAGTCTGTCTGGCTTCAAAGCCTATTCTTCACCCACTCCACCAAGGTAAAAGGCAAAAACTCAAGCAGAAAAATATTTTGATTACAATAGCACAGGTGGAATACATACCATGATGAAGTCTAACATACTCAGTGGCCCACTCTGGTTTTGGTTCCATTCCACAAGATTCCGGGCTTCAACAAGCTAGATGTACTAGAAAGAATGCTGGATATGCATTCATAAAAGAGGGTCCTGGAATCTGCTACTTCTGAGGCAATCCCTGAACTCAATTCACTTCGGCTCAACTCCATTCAGTAGGTATTTTAAATGTTGTGCTAAATGTCAGGGATCTAAAGACAGAAGTAGAAAAAGGTCCTGCCCTCAGGGAGCTTAACCTTTAGATCTGGGAGCAGAGGGCTTGAGTTGAAGTTCTTCCTCTCCACTTCCCTCTGAGCCTCCACCTCCTCATCTGCGACATTAGTGCCACCGGACCAGAGCAAGTGCATCACAGACCATTTTGTCCACTTGAAGTCTAAGGACTCCTCAAAATAATGTTTTAAAATGCATAAAATACGTGAGATTAAAAAGGAAACCAATTCTATTAAAACATAGTTATCCAAGTATTTGCTTTTAAAAAAAAAACCAAGCTTACACACTCTAGGCTAAGAACCCATGGATGAGACCCTTAAGGTCTCTCTCAGCCCTACATCTATGATCCGAAGAATGTTATAAATTATCACGGTTTCATAGGGCCACATCATTCATCTATTTTTAAAAGCACTCTATGATAGATGGGTCATGTTTAAATTTTTATTGAAAAAAGAATCAGCCTATATATAGTTCTTGTAGCCTATTTACCACTCTTCTAAATAAAATCTATTCCCCACCCCCTCCCATGCCCTGAAAAAAAAATTGTGGCAATGGAACAATCCTGAACAGGCTGGTTTGCCCACCTAGGCCTCAGTAAAATTAGGATGTAGAACCTAAGTTTCTCTAAGGTCCCCTCCAGCTCTAAATTGCATGACACTAAGAACTCATATCTAAACACAATCATAATAGTTACTTCTCCCAGAGCAACAGAGGCCTTGAACGTGAACCTCTGTGACAATCACCCGAAGGCACTAAGGTATCTACTTGCCACAGTCTACAAAGAATCAGACTTGAAACACTAACTTAAAAAGATAAAACTCTTTCATCTGTTCCTCATTTGTATGAGTCACAAAAGACTAAATGGGATAAAAAACAGTCAGGGTTCTCTGTGCTTGGGAAAATTATTCTCCACTATTTAGGGATGTCTAAAGTCATTAAAAAACAAATCTAAGGATACTGTAACCAGGATACGGAAGAGATCTATAGCTTAATTCCCCTCTGAGATTCCTCCCTCCATTGCTCCATGTTTCACTTTTTTAACTAATCTTCACTACATGAACATAGCATTCCAAAACCAGGCTGGGCAGTCAGGGCCCTAAAGACAATCTGGTTCAAAGGTGGGGATTCTTAACTTTATTTGGGTCACAGATTCCTTTGACAGTCTGGTAAAACCTACGGATTTCTCAAAATAATGTTTTTAAATGCGTAAAATAAGATACACAGGATTATAAAAGAAATTAAATGAAATTCAGTGATTAAAATATTTTTTAGAATAAGTGCACAGACCCCCAGGTTAAGAACTCACATTCTAAAGGATCTATGAAAAGATAATAAATGTTGCTTAATATTGATAAAGCATTTTATCTAGAGTGTGCTACCTGCAAAACCAGTCAGAATACAGATGAAGGTGCTTTCTGAGCCAATTGCAATTAAATGGGTGTTTTATGATAAGGTTTCATTGAAACCTAGATCAAAACTGTAATATCCTCTTCCCTTGCAAGAAAGGGCTGTTGAATAATAGAAGATGTTATTAAACCCAGAGGTTCCATGAGTGTCAATCAGGACAAAATAAGAAGCCCCTATAAACTGTCATACAGGCAGCTAGGTGGCCCAGTGGATAGAACCATGAACTTAGAGAGAGGAAGACCTGAATTCAAATCCAGTCTCAAATACTTACGAGCTGTGTGACCTTGGTCAAGTCACTTAACCTACTTCTGCCTCAGTTTCCTCATCTGTAAAGTGGGATTATAATAGCACCTACTTCCCAGGGTTGTTGTGAGGATCAAATGAGATAATATTTGCAAAGCATTTTACAAAAAAAAACTTACAGGACTATAGCAGCGCTATTACTATTACTGTTATTAGTTTGACAAAATAGGATTATAGATTTTCAAGCTAGATGGGACCTTAAAGATCATTTATGTCAAAGTTTCTAATCTGGGGTCTATAAACTATGTTTTAAAACTTTTCTCAGTATAACTGACTTCCTCTGTCATCCTGTGCATTTTATTCTATGCATTTAAAAACATTATTCTTAGAAGGGATGAATTAAACTGATTCTTATGACTGTCAAAGGGGTCCATAACACAAAAAGGTGAAGAACCCTTGATCTCGTCTAACCACGTCGCCCCATTTTACAGATGAAAAAACTGAGTCTCACAGAGAAGATGATACGCCTAGGCAATTCTAACTTGGCAGAGTTAACTCAAAACACATCACACTCTCTTGCTGGCAATTGAAAGCAATACTTCCTAGGTTATGAGAGCTGGAGCGCTCAAACTTCCACAGAAAGAACACTTCACCTTACACTCCACGGTCTTGAATTTACAAAGCTCAAGTTTATCCAAGAGCCTTTTTTTTTTTTTTTTTTTACAGAGACAAGAGCCAGCGGAGACATCTGATTTTATAAGCTTAATATAAGGATGCATGTAGAACTCGCTATCACTAATGACACTAAGGGATGTGTGGCACGAGTCGCCTGATCAACCAGTATTTATCAAGCATCTGCCATGTGTGCAAGGTGATGTCACAGATCAGGTGTTCCTGAAATTCACGATCACTCAACAACAGCCAAAAAAATCAACGTGAATTTCGTTCTCACGGTCCAGGTTTTACAGAAATGGTCCATTCCATTTCAGACTAACGTCTGGGTCTGAAGAAGACCCGGGGGCCATAAATGCCTCATTGTTAACTGATAAAACAATCTGCCCTAGACATGAAAACCCAAACTCTAAATATTCCTCGGGCAGATGCAACATCGTACAGAGGGAAAAGTGCTAGTTAGACTGGGGATCAGAAATTTGCCTCAGTTTCTCTAACTGTAAAATGGGGATAGTAATAGCACCTACTTCCCAGGTGTTGTAAGAATCAAATGAGACAAAATTGGTGAAATGCTATGTGAATGCCAGTTACTGTTATTATCCTACCTAATACCCTACAATTCAACTATGAGCTTCTAGTCAATTCATTTAACAAACATCTGACCGCCTAGTAACAATAAATTCACACACAGTACTTTAAGACTTACAGAAGCTCCTCAGTAACTCCAAGATGCAGGTAGTTGTCCCTGTTCAGTCATTTCCAGTCATGTTTGACTCTTCATGACCCCATTTTTAGGTTGCTGGGTTTTTTTGGGGGGGGGGGTGGCAAAGATACTAGAGCGGTTTGCCATTTCCTTCTCCAGCTCATTTTACAGATGAAGAAACTGAGGGAAACAGGGTGAAGTGACTTGCCCAGGGTCACACAGCTAGTAAGGGTCTGAGGTCACATCTGAACTCAGGAAGTAGAGTGATTTACTTTGCAAAGGCTCTTACAGGCAGGAAGCAAACAATATATTTGGTTCCTGGCACATAGAAGGTGCTTAGAAAATGTTTATTGACTGATCGAAAACTTAAGTTTATCTACATGTAAACAATGTGCTAAAGTTCTTTTAAAAGTGTTACATTTAGTAGGTTAAACATGACCCCAACAATCTCACCGTGTAGCCTGGTACCGCTAGGTGACAGAGCACTGGGCCTGGAGTCAAGAAGACTCATCTTCACAAGTTCAAATCCGACCTCAGACCCTTACTAGCTGTGTGACCCTGGGCAAGTCACTCAACCCTGTTTGCCTCCGTTTCCTCATTTGTCAAATGAGCTGGGAGAAGGAAATGGCAAACCCCTCCAGTATCTCTGCCAAGAAAACTCCAAAGTTGGGGTTTGGATATGACTGAAAACAAATGAGCAAAAACAAATCTACGGTACCTGCTCTGTGGTCTGGAATTATCACAGATTCTGAATCAGTGTACTCCAAATTAGTAAGGCTTAATAAATTCTGTAAGGGTAAAAGTTCAAGGTGAAAGTTCAAGCACCAGCTTCTCAAATGCTTTTATTTGCTTTTTTTAAAGACAGTCATTCAATAGATTCTCATTAGAGACTAGGCACCGTGCTTGATAGGGTCCATGGGGGATCCAAATGTATGGTCCCTGAACTAAAGACGATTAACTAGTAGGGAAATGAACGATGTTCACATACAATGAACACAAGGCAGTATGATGAGTGGACCATAAGAAACTGGGTGAAAACACTCTACGAGAGACTGTAATTCCATTCCACAAATATCTCCTTACTGAGCACAGCAACATACAGGGGAATGAGCACTGGACTTAAGAGTCAAAGAATACAGAATCTCAGAGTTGAAGGAGACCTTCAGAAACCATCCAGTCTAATCCATACTTGTACAAAAATCCCTCAGTAAAATATCCAAACACAGTTTACTTAAAAGCCCCCAGTGATGGGAAATCCAATGAGGGAGCCTACCAGGTCTTCAACCCACTTTAGAATAGTTCAAAAGATCTTTCTCAAGTCATGCTTAATTTGCCTTCTTCCATGTTCCACCCATTGCCCCATTTTGGGCCTCTGGTGCCACACAGAACAAGACTAATCCCATTTGCTTATGCTAGGACTTTCAAATGCTTGAAAGCGACTATCCTAGTCCTTTCCCCACTCCCCACCCCCCACAGGCTAAGCATTCCCAGATCAGTTCCTTCAATCAATCCTCATATGGTATAAACACAACCCCCTTCACCCTTCTAGCTGCCCATCTCCGGATGCTCTCCAGAATGTCACAGTCTTTCCTAAGATGTGGCCCTCAGAATAGAACATGATATTCCAGATGTGGTCTGACCAGGGCACGATAAAGCAGCAGTCCTGGACATGAGGGCACCCTCAATGTAGACTAAATTCTCACTGGCTTTCCTGGCTGCCACAAATCAGGAGGAGGAAATGGCTTGGTCTACCCTTTCCCTGACTCCTCACTCCACCCCCAAAATAGATAGTCTTATCCTCCACACGATTTATATTAGGTAAAAAATATCCCCATACTCACAATGACATACAACGTAAACACGAATAAGTTATGTTCCACCCAATATGATTACCCTGAGTGAGGGTCAGAGATCACAGACTCACTAGAAATGCTGTTCAAAAACTCTGCAAACATTAATTGGCAAATTGTCATAACTTCCCCTAAGGAGGCAGCAGAACTTCCTAGATGGAAAAAAAAAAAAACAAAACGCCCTTTTTCATGATTTAAAATAAAATAAAAAGTCTGAGCTGAGGTGATGTCTTAGGCAGTCTACATTTTACTGCTTTCACTTTAGGAGAGGAAACTCTTCTGGGATTATTTTACAAAAGTCTAAGAGTAGAGAGCTAAGGTAAATGCCATCTTTATAAATTTACCAACTCTCAAAAAACTGAGCGCTTCAGCTATTCGCCTACGGGCATGGACAAACAGCCCCAAGGAGAATGTTTTAACTCATTTTTTAGAACAGGAGGTTTTTTTAACCTGAGATCTGTGAACTTTAAAATCAAAATTATCAGAATGTTTATTTGAAAACTAGGGAATTATAAAGTATAACATTAAGGAAATTCATATGGAATTATGTGTGGCACCAGGCAAAACAGTTGCCCTAACAGTAACAAAAAGAGAGGTTGAGTGACTTGCCCAAGGTCACACAGCTAGTGAACATGTGACAACGGATTTGAACTCTAGTCTTCCTGAATCCAAGTCTCACACTCTATCCACTGTTCCACCTAGCCACCTCCACAAAGGAGAATTTGAAGAGGGTGGTGAGCGAAGGTCATTCTAGGATCAGTCCCCCTCTAACAAAAGCAGCCAAGCATCTCTAGTGCCCACCTGGAGGGTCTGTCCAATCTTACTCTGGCACTTGGACTATAGATGCTGACCCATCTAGAGCAGATTTTGTGCTCAGTCATCACACACAGTTTTAAAAAGACATTTAAGTTACGCATCAATGCTGTTATCACAGTAAAGGAGACAAATAAACCTACTCACAGGAGGGCCTTGGAAGGCAGACCTGTCCAGCTGGGTCTAACAGCAGTGTGTGGCTTCACAGAGGGTGGGGAGCCAGGCATCCAACCTCAACACACACCTCTCCTCTTTTCCAAAAAATAGCCATCAAATATGTATGACTTATCATATTTCACATGTATGATTTCACATGTATCATTGTTATCACATTGATTGCCTTCTAAGGAAGACAGGGGAGAGGAAAGGTGAGAACTTAGAACTCAAAATATTGTTTTAAAATGTTAAAAATAAATAATAAAAATATTGGGGAGAGAGGGAGAACAGAAGAATAACCACCTCAGTAGCTGCCCCATCAGCTGCTTTACGTGACAGAGGAGAATATGGTCCTAAGCCACTTAAAAGTGGTCTTTTAAAATTCATTCAAGGGGTCTGAACAAAGAGCAAAAAAAGGGGGGGGGGGCCAGTGGTTCACCCTGATAAGGAAAACAGGAGGAAAAAATGACAAAGACATGGTACAGCTCACACCCCTACAGCATTTTTTAAGGGTTAAAATCAACCTCTAAGGCAGCAGTGCCAAGTATTATAGGAGAACAAACTAAGGTTCAGAGAAATCAAGGATCTTGCTCACAGTCTACACTGCTCATGCCCTCTCACTGCCTGAGCTAGGATCTCAACCCACATTTCCTAACTTTGAGTCCTGCACCTATTTCTCTACAAAACACAGCCTCAGAAATAAGCAGGATTTCCAAGTACATAAAATTTCCTGAAAGGAACAGTAGCAGCATGGAAGAGAATGGGGACCTAAAACCACCCTTGGGCCTGGAAGAAGGGAGCCATGAAATTGGATGGGCTGAGGAGGCAATTTTTTTTTCTGGCCTTCTCAAAACACATGTCCTCCATGGCACAGTCAGCTGGACAAGAGGAAATGAGTTAGATCATGAGTCAGCCCAATTGACAGATGGATCCCTGGGTAGAAATAGATGATTCTCCTCTTGCTCAAGCAGCAAGAACAGCCAGCAAAGACATAAAGATTTCCATCACCCCTCAGACCCAATGTCCAACACTCCTGCTGGTAACCACCTCAGGACACGTGCTGTATCCTTACCTGCATACCAATACACAAGCATGGGTGCAGTGGTTTACTTGTTAGCTTTTTTTTTTTTTAGTAAATAGTATTTTATTGTTTCGATTACATGTAAAGATAGCTTTCAACTTTCAGTTTTTTATAAGATTTTGAATTCTAAATTTTTTCCCCTCCTTTCCATCCCCCTTCCCCAAGAGGACAAGCAATCTGACATAGATTATACATGTGTGATCATGTTAAACATATTTCCACATTAGTCATGTTGTGAAAGAAAAAAGCAGAAAAAGGAAAAGCCATGAAAAACAAAAAAAAAAATGAAAACAGTTTGCTTTGATCTGCACTCAGACTCCATAGCTCTTTCTCTGGATGTGGATAGCATTTTCATCATGAGTCTTTTGGAACTGTTTTGATCATTGTATTGCTGAGAAGAGCTAAGTCTATCATAGCTGATTATTGCATAATGTTGCTGTTAATGTGTACAATGTTCTCCTGGTTCTGCTCACTTCACTCAGCATCAGTTCATGTAACTTTTTCCAGGTTTTTCTGAAATCTACCTACTATTATCATTACCATGAAACCTCAGAAGTTGGAAATATTTCCTGTACCATTATCAGTCATGATAATCTACGGACAATGCCTTTTCATGCACTGAACTGCAGCTAAGACTTGAATAATCAGAAGAAAAACAACTTTAATTCAAGTCAACTCAATAAGCATTTATTAAGTGCCTGCTAATGTTGGCGATATAAAAATAAAAATGAAACGGTGCCTGCCCTCAGGGAGCTTAGGGGCTGAAATGGAGTTCACAGGGCCTTGGTTTACATCTCAGTTCGGCCACTCACACATTATCGGGGGTGGGGGATTAAGTCATTTCCTTCTTTAGGTTTCCATTTCCTCATGCCTAAAATGAAAAAGTTGAACTAAATGATCTAAGGTTTCTTCTGACCCTTAAACCCATATTGTAAACAAGTGAAACGTAAAGGAAATATAAAAAGATTTGAGAGAAAGGGCATGAACAATTAGGGGAAGTCAGGAAAGGAAAGGCTTCCTGTAGGAGGTGGCACATCAGCTGGGTCTCGAAGGAAGCTTTGGCAGAAGTGAAGAAGTAGATTCCATGGATGGAGGGGATGGCCTGCTTTCCCCCCTCCTCCCCCTTCCTTACCCTGACCAAAATTGTCTTCTTTTTTTCCAGACCATCTGAGATGAAAACATTACCTGTCTGCCATTTTAAGAACAGCTACAGGACCCACAAAACCAGCCATAACCCCTTCTGCTTGTACTGTGCTGGTCTACAGCTAGAAGATGCTTTCCCACCTATTATGTCCCATTTGGCCTTCACATTTGGCGAGAGCCGGTATTACATTACCCTCTCTTTACAGATGGGGCAGCTGAGGCTCACAACACATGCCAGTGAGTAGCCAAGCTTCGATGCAAACCCTGGTCTCCTGGCTCCCAGGCCAAGCTGTTTTTTCTGTTATTACTCTACGGTGCCTTCCAAGAATCAGCCTCAGAGCACAGAACATTAACTACAAATTCTACGACAGATCACATCAATTTAGGAACTCAAATGTATTAAAGAGTGAAAAGCCATTAAGCTTTCCCCACTGTTTCTTATTAATTTAAAGATGGGAATCTTAGGAGTGGTGCTTGTTAAATGCCTTCTCTTTATGCCGTTCATATAACTGCCCATTCTACATGGGTCAGAAACCAGTCATGAAGAGCCTTGTCAACGGTGACCAATCTGGGTCCAAAATGTATATAATAAAACAATAAACAGCCATTACACGCTTAATTCATTTTGGTCCTTTTAGTAACAGATTTCCCCAAGTAGAAAAAAATGCTAGGGAAGAAACAATAAGATTTGATTTTACTTTGACTGACAAAGCAACCGGTGTTAACAACCAGAGGCAGCTAGGTAGTGCCACAGTACAGAGAACCAGGCCTGAGTTCAAATTCAGACTCTCTCAGCACCTTGGGCAAGTCAATGAACCTCTGTCTGCCTTAGTTTCCTAGTCTTTAAATGGGGACAATGAGAGTACCTACCCCCCAGGGTGGTCGTGAGGACCAAATGAGATTACAGCTGTAAAGGCGTTCAGCACAACTTCCGGCACACGGCAGCCAAATGCTTGTTCCCTTCCCTGACCTTTCCCAGCCACCTGGAGCATTATCAGAATCACAGAACCTCAGCGTTGCAAGGTCCTCAGGAACCAGCTAGTCCAACCTACACTTGAACTGGAATCCCCCCCCAAAAAGACTGGTCATCCAGACTCTACTATTTGACTTCCAGGGATGGAGAACTCACTTCTTCCCCAGGCCACACTGGGATAATGAGAACGTTGAATTCTTTTTTTTTCAGTCCTGTCTGCCTCTTCCTGACCCCAGCTGGGGTTTTCTTGGCAGAGATACTGGAATGGTTTTCTATTTCCTCCTCCTGCTCATGGTATGGATGAGGAAACCAGGGCAAACAGGGTTAAGTGACTTGCCCAGGATCACACAGCTGCTAACTGTCTGAGGCCAGATTTGCAGAGTCTTCCAGACTCCAGGCCTGGCATTCTATCCACTGTTAGAATTTTTAGGAAGCTTGTCTTTATAGCCAACCGAAATCCACCCACAGAAGGTCATTAAGGTCCATGTATGGATGCATCGCTCGTCTTGGGAATCTGACCACGTGGGGAGGTTGACGACAAACCATCGAGGGACAAAAGCTGCAATTAAAGAAAGGGGTGAGTACAGGCTAATGGTTAGGGACAAGGACTTGACACTGGTAAGTCACATGGATGAAAAAGCTGACTTGGGTAGATAAGAAGTTCCCAAAAGGCGTTAACAAAGAAAACAGACCAACAGTTATCTATTCCTCCAGTGGATGCACTGACAACTGTGGTTTCCTGTTCATCCAGTCCATTTTACTATGTCATACTCTTCTTTAAAAAAAAAAAAAAACCAACAATCCCCATGATGCTGCATGATGAATTCTCAGTAACACTTCAGCTGGAAATGCAGTCATATTCTGGGAATATTCGTTCACCTATCACTATCTATCTCACACCGTCTCTAAGAAAAAGTCTGATGAATGGACTGGGTAGAGGGAACTTGAACTTAGATGACTTCTAAAGATCCTGTCTAATGTGAAATCTTTGTTCCAATGACCACCATCCCAACTGGCTATGTCTTGGCAACACCTACACAATTCCCCTTTCTGTGATTACTTAAAGTACAACACATACAGGTATTTCAGGACAGGATGTGGGGGGGGGGGGGGCACAGAATCTAAAGAGAATCAACAAAATGCTACCCCGATTCCAACAAAGCCTTAAAGTGTAAGTAAGCATCACTATATGTGGCAGATCAAAAAGCAAGCAAACCCTTCCATAGCACTGTGGCTAGTGATGAATTTGGAGGCAGGAGGACTTGGGTTCAAACTCTGCCTCCACCTCTGTGTGACCATGGCATGAGTCTCAGTTTCCACATTTGAAAATGGGGGTGACAGGATCAAAGGACCACAGATAGACACTATACACAGATCACAGAAAGAACACTGAAACTATTCTGGAGGAGTATTGGGGGCGGGAGCAGGGGGTGTGTGTGGAGAAACCTTATCAGCATTGAAACTTTGGATTGGGGGTGACCCTGGAGGCCATCTGTTACAACATCATCATTTTACAAATGAGGAAACAGAGAGCTAGGGAGGTTAGGTGATAACGTTTGTAGCACCAAGCTCAAAAGATTACTGCAAAGAGCAAATGAGATAATATCTCTAAAGTACTTGACAACCCTAAAGAACTAAATAAACGCAATGTTTATTAGTTACATTAGCATTACCACTATGCCTTTTAAAATGGAATGTTAAAAATAATACGTAACTAAAAGGCTTCATGATAGACAGGGAGGATCATACTTTCATTACAACCTACAAGGTCAGCCATAGTCTATAGCACCACGTGTTTTAAACTCATCAGATCACAGAGCATAGATTTAGAACTTGAAGGAAGCTTAAGGCCCATCAAATCCAACCACCTCAAGTTTCAGATGAGGAAACTCAGGCTCACGAAGGTTGAATGAATGGGCCATGGTGGTGGTGGTAGTAGTAGTGGTGGTGGTAGTAGTAGCAGTAGTGCTGGTAGTAGTGGTAGTAGTGGTGGTAGTAGTAGAAATAGCAGTGTAGTACTAGTAACAACAAAAGCTAGCATCTAGTACAGAGTAATTTAAGGTTTATTAAGTACTTTATAAATATTATCTCATTTGATTCTCGCAACCTTGGGAGCTAGGTTCTATTATTATCCCCATTTTACAGAAAAGGAAACTGAGGCAGGCAGAAGTTAAGTGACTTGCCTAGGACCACTTAGTGGACTACTTAAGTGTTGGAGGCAAGATTTAAACTTAAGTCTTCTCCTGTATCCCTTAGATGCCTAATAAGCATCGGAGATAACATCTGAACTCAAGACTTGCTAACTGCAAGTCCAACAAGCTTTCCACTACGCCCGTCCTCTGACAGAGGTAACTGGATTTTGTGATTTTCTGCAGACATATGGTCTAAGCCTGGGGGAACATTAGAACGAAACCAGAAAATTTAGCACAGTCTCCCACACAATGGCAGACAGAGATTGCTAACCCACTCCCTCCCCAAAAAGGAAGCTTCATTACTGTAACTTTAACCCACATTGATATTTGCCTCATATAAACTGCCTCCCACTGTATACCAAAGAGAAGATTGAGATTTAGTTCTGGATTCTGTATAGTCACAATATTTCTACAGACTCTGTTCCGAGTGTAGGTGATACTTATGTTCTTAAATTCTCTCTGAACATTGAGGCAACTTGTACCCAGAGAGAGTGAGTGTGTGTTGGGGGCTTGGGGGTTAGGGGGCAGGGAAAAGTTATTTCAATCCCCAGACTGTTGCAGTGACTTCTGCCGTTTCCAGACCTCCTGATTCCTTTTCTGGCTTCAATTTTCCCATCCATACAAAGGTGGTGGTGGTGTTGGTGGTGGTGGTGGTGGTGGTGGTGGTTTGTCCTTTTTCTCAAAGAGGACCATGACAGAAGGAAAGTAATGCCAAGACTTGCAAGTGAATGTTGGCGAAGACAATTCTTGAGGTCCTCTCCAATTCAGCTGCAGTGCTATTGTGGGTGGGTTCGGTTTTGTTCCCCCATACTCCCTTCCCCAAAATGATTTCAGTATTCAAGCAACACCCGTTCAAGAGTGGGGGAAGGGGTTCCTCCCAAGAGCTCAAGGCCTTTGCACAAGTAGTCCTTCATGTTCCTCACCTACTCCTTGTAGAAGGCCTACCTTCCTTCAAAGCAGAGCGTCTATGCTAGGCTCTTCCTTATTACCAGTTATTAAGCATGCTTTCTTTCTCTTTCTTTCTTCCTTTCTTTCCTCTGTGGCTACTTACTCATTCACATATTGTATCCCCAAGTAGAATATAAGCTCTTAGAGGGCAGGAATTGATTTGTTTCTGTCTTTGTATCCCCAGAACCTACCAGAGTTCCTGGCACATAGTAGGCATTTTATAAATATTCAATTGAATTGAGTTCTCTCTATGTGAAATGTCAATCAATAAGCATTTATTTATTAAGCATCTACTATGTGCCAGGCCACTATGCTAGGTTCTGGAGATACAAAGACAGAAACAAATCAGCCCCTGCCCTTAAGGTGCTTACAACCTATCTGAAGAAACAACACACACCTACCTAAGTAAATATCAATAGAGATAAAGTAAATGTGCAGTCTGGGGGATGGGAATGTCAGCAGAGAGGGTGTTCCTAGCAACTAAGAGGATCAGGAGAGACTCCATACAGGACATGACACTCAAACTGAGCTCTGGAGCAATCCAGGGATTCTCAGGGACAGAGCTGAGGGAATGAATGAAAACATGCCAAAAAAAAAAAAAAAAGGATAACTGATATTTACATAGCACTTTAAGATTTACAAGGTGCTTTACTCAAAAGTCTTAGTGCAGATTTAAGCATTAAAGCATGAATGATCTAACAAAGCTTTAATAATAGCTTAAATCTGTACTGAGACTTTTGGGACACCCTGTATTATTTAAATCTCACAACTTTGTGAGGCATTCATTTTTTTACAGATGAGAAAACTGAGGTTGAGAAAAATTGTACGAAGGCACCAGCTACTAGGAATGTAGCACCAAGAGAGGGATTAAATAAGGAGTGAGAGAACTGGTAGCTCACTTTTATATAAGGGTCGTGCAGTTAACAAAGTACTTCCCAGCCTGGGGAATGGGTAGGAGTGAAGGGGAGGTTTCATCGTCCTGTGCTGGACCATAAAAGATGTGCAGGGTTTTGGCCTATTCCCTTAAGATTTTCAAGACTTGCCCCAAACTCCAAAAGCAGGAAAGATGTCAACCCTCCCTCCTCAACAATACCCACAACTTCAGCTGCGACTCCTCCCTACAAATCAGGCATCACCCCAACACACTCAGAAATACACACATATACCCAATTAACTAGGACAAATATTCTCCACTGAGTGTCAAGGCACAGTCTCAGCCATGAAAGCATTATCAATGTAGAGGGACAAGATACACCATAGAGATGAAGAAGTAAAGCACAGCACGATGGGAATACAGAGGACCACATTCTGACCTAAGAGAAGGTTTGCACGATAGCTTGCTGTTTGATGGTCTTAATCAAGAGAAGAATAGCACAGGGGAAATCATGCTGGCCCTGCAGTTAGGGGCCTGGGTGCAAATCTGCCTTCTGATGCTCATTTACCTGTGTTACTTCAAGCAAATCATTCCCCTTCTCTGGGTCTCAGTTTTCTCATCTATAAAATGCATTCATTTCTAATCTCTTTTTGTTGACTCTAAATCCTATGAGTCCTGAAACAGTACTTCATGCCCCTACTCTCTCATTCAGAGATCCCACTGCTAAGCATATACTCGAACATAGAAAAGAAAGCAAAGCAGATGCCCATTGATTTGGGAATGGTTTAACAAAGTAGGGTACATGAACGTAATGGAATATTTCTGTACCATAACAAACAACAAATGTAAGTACACAGAGGGACAGGAAAACTTGTAGGACCTGATGCAAAATTTAAAAAAAAAAACAAACCCAGAACCAGGGGAAAAAAATGTACACAATGACTACAACAATGCAAATGGAAAGAAGCCCCACAGAAATCAAAACAATGCTCTGTAATTATAATGAATCATGGCCTCGAATAAGAGAAATGAGAATGCATCTTTCTCTCTCTTTTTGGCAAAGGGACTATGGGTAGGGAACACAGCATATACTGCTGGACGTGGCTGATGTACTGATTAGTTTTGCCAAACTGCTGCTTTTTTTCCTTCTTTTTTTATCCTTTGAGGGAAGGTTTCTCTGGGAAGGGGAAGAGGGAGGAACATATTAAGAAATGAAGGTGATATAAAAATGAGTTATCAATAAATTTTTAATATTTAATTTAATATTTAAATTGTTTTAAACATTTGAATTATTTTGTACAATGACCACAAAAAACATGGGCCTCTTTTCTTAAGCCACTCTTCTTTGAGTTCCTATAAATAAACTGAAAGGGATGCACCACCTCATTTGCCAGGTTGCTCAGATAAAATAGCTGTGGGCCATTTCTGACCACCTGCCTGCAGCCTTCTGCAGGAACTAAGGCAGGGTGGAACTGCAGCCAAATCCTTCGACCCAACGATTGGGGCCTTTCACAGACAAACAGCAACAGCTACCTCTGTCCACCCCCCATTTGATGCTGTTATGCCAACAGCTGTGGTACTGGTTTTTGGCACAGAAACTAGAAGGGTAAATTTAGATTCCATTTTTAAGCTTACAAGGATTTCTCAGAAGAGAGGAGGCTTCCTGGACTCCAGCCCGAAATGAGCACTTGGGTGTTTATACATTCTACTACAAGTTTGCAGCCAGGCCACTCACTAACCTTGCTGACTAAAAAAGCCCAAAGCGGCACAGACTGGTGAGAGTTAAAGCTGGAACAAGAATTTTTAGATTTAGTCCAATCTTCTCATTTATAAATGATGAAACAGAATCAGCCCAAAGAAGGGAACTTAGACAAAGTCACCTGAGGCGTCCCTCATTCAGAAAGGTTTCTACACTGAGCTCTGGACACACATCCCCAAATGAAAAGCTGCCACATTTCTGCCTTAGAAAAAATGGATGCCCCAACTCTTTCACATTCCCCTGCCCTTGGTGGGAAACACAGATTTATATCTCTGTGGAGATATAGATCTAAATCTCCACCATCTCTCATATATATGTTTATGTGTGTGTGTGCATATATGTATGTATATGTCTGTGTGTATATGTGTGTGTATGTATATGTAAGTATAGGTTTTTATCTCCATTGTGCTCATCAGGGAAAGGATAATGTGTAAGTAACTAGGTAAGACAGATAAGACAGATGAGGTATAGATATGTGTGTGTGTGTGTGTATCTATGTATATATGCATGCATTGTATATAATACACACATTACCCTTCCCTATTAAGCATGATGGATATAGATTGTGTATGTGTCTGTTGCCAGATAGATAAATAGATAAATATGTACATATGATATATATCAAGCTTACCAGGGAAAAGGGAATGTCTGTATACATGAATGTATGCATACACATACATACATATGTAAATTTCCTCATCCTAGACAGAGGAGTATGTTAGAGTTGGGTTCACATATACTGAGGCATGAGCACCAGAAGCTGTCCATCTGATAGCGTGGTATATAACCTACAAAAATGCACAAAAGACTTTTTTTTAAAAATCCATTTGGTTTTTCCTGTGTGGATGGTCAGGCCAAATGCTTTTGAGTGGCTATGGTACTCTTCCAGGAGGCTTTGAAATGTTCCAAGGCTCAATACAATCAGTACAATGTCAAATAAAAATAGAAGCAAAGGATCTCATTATCTATAAGGGATCCCTCAGCAAAATTTAGATTCTATGCCAAATAGCCTACACAAGAGTGTCAAACACCTTCGTGTTCCTCTCCCCGTTTGATGACCCGCCTGAGAGTTAGGATCAGAGGGTTGAACAAAGTTACCTTGGCCACCATCTTTTGAAAAAGATCAGATCATTTTAATGGGCAGATGGGAGATACTTTGCTGGTATCAGCTGCTGGTGCAGCTTCAAAGGCAGTTTCACTCTATTAAATCAAATGGTTCTTTTATAGTGCACAAACAAGCACAGTAGAATCTTGTATTATTTTTCAAGTAACTGTGGGGTGGTAAAGAAGTAGTCTTACTGTGGAATGGCCAACTACAAAAATATGTCCAGTTAATAATAATGACGACAATGATGAAGACAGCGGCTAGCATTTATATGCCGATTTAAGATTGGCAAAATATTTACCAACATTACTTCATTTTATTCTCAAAATAACCCTGGGAGGTAGGTGCTCTCCTTAACCACATTTTATAGATGAGGAAAACGAAGCAGACAGAGGTTAAGTGACTTGCCCTAGGTCACACAGCTATTAAGTAACTGAAGCAGCATTGGAATTCAGCTCTTCCTGACTCTAAGTCTAGGCCACCCAGCTGCTCTCCCAAGGTCCCTTTAAACCTATGGTTCTAGTTTTTCCTTGGGTCTTGCATCATTCAAATTTGGTATCGTCGGAATGAAAATGTTTGGGACAGCTGGAGGTGGGGGAGCTTGTGCACAGTGGGGCTGCTTGTTTCAACTACCCCAGGGAAAGCCCTCCATGTGAGGTGGCACATAACTCAACAAACGTAACTACACATTTATTTACTCTTTCTCACACACTCCAATCTCATCATTCCTCCATATTTTTCACCAATTGTCCCCCGTGGCTGAAATTCTCTCCTTCCTCACTGGTGCCTCCTGGCTTCTTTCAAGACTTGGTTCCAATCCCTCCTTCTGCAGAAGACTTTTCCTGGTTCCTCTTCCCACCCCTAGGCACCCCTATCCTACTAGTGTCTTCCCTTCAATATATATTTTATCCTCTGCGTTCAGTAGACGGCACAGCAGATGGAGCGCTGGGCCTGGAATCAGGTCTTCCGGAGTTCAAATCTGGCCTCAGACACTTCCTAGCTACGTGACCCTCAGCAAGTCACTTCACCCTGTTTGCCTCAGTTTCCTCATCTGTCAAATGAGCTGGAGAAGGAAATGGCAAACCACTCCAGTATCTTTGCCAAGAAAACCCCTAACGGGGTCACAGAGTCAGACACGACTGCAAAACGACCGGACAACCGTACACTGTCGTTTGCATGGGGTCTACCTCCATCAGATTGTGTCATCATAAGGACAAAAATGTTTCCAACCCTAATTAAATTCACCTTTGTTACTAGGTTGGCTCATCTTTTGATAAAGAATATCTTTTTGATGAACACCTCACTACTGAAAGCACAACAGCCACTTTTTTCCAAAGTGGCTTCCTATGGGGTCTCTAATTTTGTAGTGCCCAAACATTGCAATTTGACCCTAACCATTTTTACATGTATATTTTTAAAATGTCTAACCACTCATCATGAATGTGTAAATCAGAGAGTTTAGGGCCACAACAAAATTAGAGACCAGAGTTTAAAACTGAGCTATTTACTTTGTTCCCTAGTTTTTTGGTTTTTGTTTTGTTTTTTTTTTAAAAGACTGGATCTCCTCATCCCACCCTGGTTAGAAGTGCAGAGGTTATTCATGGGCCAGTTCCACTAGTTACAGATGCTCTGACCTGATCTGTGTCCCTTGCCCGTTGTCAGGCAAATTGATGACCTTCCATCCATTCCATGAGTCTTAGCACACTGATACCAAACTTAGCATGGGCACAAAACCTGCATAACCTAATGCAGCTCAGAACTCCCGAGCTCAAGAGGTCCACCAGCCTTGGCCTTCCTGGCAGCTGATGCTACAGGTGTTACCACCCCACCCGGTCCCCAGGATGTTAAAAATGATATTACTATCTTATTTTATGGAACTTTTAAATGGATGGAGAAACTCTGTATTCAGCAATGAAACCATCTCTGAGAGGGAATAAAGACTAGATTGAATGTCCAGAGACCAGTATTGTAGTCAGAAAAAGGAACAGCCAGCCTTAGGCAAATCACTTCATACCATTCAGGCCTTAATTTGCTCATCTGAAAACAGGAAAATTGAACAACAAATACCAAATTCTCTTCCCACACTAACGTTCAATGATTCTCTGTATGTAAAAGGCAGCTTGGCTTACTCATCTTAAAAACTAAGCAAACAGCTTTTCATCATAGACTTCCCCACCCAAATTTGGTGTCGTCCTCCCATTTCAATGCTGTATTCTTGCTAAATTAATTTTTCTTTCTTTGTCCTCTTCAGGTATCGTTGGTTGAGCAATACTATTCCCTGTTTATTTTCTGCACGGACTTATATTCACAAAAATTCACTTATGTAACCTCGGCAAATCCAAAATAAAGGTAGAAAGTTAAAGCTGTAAAGCTGGTTCTTGTTAAGAATCTATGGTTTGCAAATTCCCACTAGAAAAATTACAGAGTTTAACAAAATTTAGTTTAAATTTAATCACACATGAATAACATACTTTTCTCCTGTATTTGAGATTCCCTCTAAAAAGAACTTTCCCTATATACAGAACACCATGCTAACGGGACATTATTTTCCATATGATAACAGAATATTTATCAGATGATGTAAGTCTTCTCACGTGAAGGGGATAAAAGATGTACTTTTGTTTTGAAGTTATCTTGCATTAAAGTAACACCTGAGAACTGAAGTAGGCTTCTTCAAACAGCCATCCATCTAATCAGCCAGATATGTATAAAATTCATTAACTCATTAATTCATAAATCATGATAATTCCCAGACAGAAGCTAAACTGAAGTTTATATCTGCATAGCAGACGCTTTTATCTAAAGGAAGTACAAAGTAATGGAACATCAAGATTTTTCAACATGATGGGCCCACCTCGTTTTAAAGACCCCCAGGTATCTCCTATCTTATTTCCAATTTTACCTTAAATGGCCTTGGGATAATTTAAAAGTCTCATGCAAAGGTTTCTTCAAAGTCCTTTTCCCTCCATTGCTTTTTTGTGATGTGTTTCATGATGTGCTACTGCTCATCACCTTTCACTACTCTCCTCATAAGATTCTGTAAATTAATTTATATTCTAAACCAGTATTGCCTTTAGCTACCTCAAGGAAAGCATGAGCTCACTGAAGAAGTTTCTACGTTCTTTTTGTTGATTGCTTTACATCAGCTAAGTTTGCACTGGAAACAGCAACGGCGTATTCAGTGTCTGTTCCTTTATCCTTTTCCTATTTGGGGGAGCCAATAATTTGTTTAGAAAGATCAGATTGGAGCTGTTTTAATTTCACTTTGTTCTGAGGGTTGCAGTTAACCAAGATTTACCATAGTTGTGCATGACTTGCTCTTTCTCCTTCCCTTCCTACATCCCCCTCCTCCCTACCAGATGTGACAAAGTCCTACTATCTCTCCTGACACAGTCTGCCTCACATTAGAATTATTTGCACGTGAATATAAGTGACTGTCTCACTTTTGTCCCTGTATCCGCAGCAACTAGCACAATGCCTGGCACATAGCAGGTACTTAAAAAATGTTTGTTAATTGATTATTAATTCCTTGGAAGCAGAGGATGCATCTCTGCCCAATGTGTCTGGAATAAGACCCTGAACATTGTTAAGGGCTCAACAAATGTTTTTGAATCAGACTAAGTTATACTACAAATTATTTTAAAAGCAGCTATAATTAATTACTCAGGCAAGGGTCAGTAAGCCAGTCAAAAAGCATTTATTAAAAGTTCATCACTGACACTTAAGGAAGAAGCAAGACACGACAGATTCTCTCCTAGTGAATCACCTCATAGGGTATTTCGTGGGATGGGAACAAGGTGGAGGATGTGGAGAAGAAAAGGTTGGAGTTCAGACTGATAATCAAAGTGCAGACTTGCCACAAGTATAACATATATTCACGACTTCTGAGTAAGCTAGAGTATAAAATAACCAGAACCCGGAGGAGTAAAATGCTTTTGATATTTTCCTCTGTTTCCTTTCAGTTATATAAACACAGTTCCATGGGCAGGATTTATCAGTCACTTTTACTTTTGGCTTTGAACGCACAAATATCTTCACATGGAATGATTCCGTAGACAAGTTGAGCCCAGAGCATTGAAAAGTGGACCCACAAGTGCATTAGCACATCTGACTACCAATATGGTAGAACTAATCAAAGCCCACCCCAATCAAAGCTCTTCTTTGCCTATAGCAAATCAGTATACTTCTGAATTCTGATCTATCGCAGCCCATACTCCATATACAGAGGCATGAGATCAGTTAGATTGGAAACTTGTCAGCCTCCATTTTGTTTTAAAATAGCAACCCGACACACAGAGAGCCCAAATTCACAAAGTAACGAATTGAATTAAAGTAAGTCAGATCTTTCGAGTGTCATCATGGAACAGCAGCACCAAAAAGCAATTCAACCGGAAAAGAATACGATGGAGCGCTTCCAAACAGTCAGAGCTCTCTGTAAGTAGAATGGACTGATTTGGGAATTCGTGGTACTCCATTACTAGAGGTCTTCAGAAGCTGAACGAGTATTTGCCAGGAACGTTATAATGGCAGGCAAACAAGGCAATACAGTGGGTAGAGCACCAAGCCTGGAGTCAGGAAGACCTAAGTTCGAATCCAGTCTCAGACACTCATTAGCTGTATGACCCTGGGCAAGTCACTTTACTCTGTTTGCCTCGGTTTCCTCATCTGTAAAATGAGCTAGAGAAGCACACGGTAAACTACTCTGGTAGCTTTGCCAAGCAAAGTTCAAATAGGGGCGCAAAGAACCAGACACGACTGAAACAACTCAGCAACATGTGCCAGGCACTGTTTGTACTAAGAGAGAGGGATACAGAAACAAGCAAAAGCAAAAACTGTCTCTTGCCCTCAAGAAGCTTACATTCTAAAGAGAAAGACCACAAAGAAAGGGGCTGAAGCAGAGAGAGAGAGGAGGCAGAAGATTATACTGGAGCACAGGGACAAAATCCAAAGTCAGACACATAGTCAGCCTAGGTCTGTTCCCTCTTAGAAGGAACTGAGGAAAGGGACAAGGGGGCCAACAGAGCAGAGGGATGATCCAGTGTATGGAGATCCCTTTCCAAGAAAGGGCTGAAACAGATCACCTCTGAGGTGCATTCAGCTCTCAGATCATGTGAAATTTTGTCTTTTTGGTCAGACAATTCAAGTAAGCATTCTTTTTTTAAAGGACCTGAAAATCTCATGAGTCCAAAACTCTATTCTTAGCCACCTTAAAAAGGATTCTCATCTACTTTTATTCCCTGCCACTAGAAATTATAAAGCAGACTTGTACAGGTTTAGCAATTCTAGCTCTCTGAGCACACACAGCACTCTATACCTATGACCTGAATGAAACACCGCCTGGCATACAAGCCTATGTCATACAAATCCTATATCCCTCGGCTCCACCGGTTCTTTGACGCAATGGGTATTTGCTGAATGAACACCAACTCCACTGTTTAGACAAACATCCTGATTGCATCTGGCTAGTAAAGTCTCATTGCAAAATGTGTTTACTGCCATAGGCTTCTGCTTTGCTTCACTGGAAACAGTGAGCAAGAAATGAATCTCTCTTTAAACAAATAGAAACAAAATAAAAACACGCCACCCAATGTGCCTTCCAATATTTAGAAGATCACGATAACATGGTACAATTAGGGAAGGTTTCAACCCAACATTTTTTTTTGAATTGTATTTTCTCTGCAGATACTTACTCATTTTCTAATTAAACAAACAATTAGTAGAAGGCACAGCATGAGAAACTGCGTAGGTGTTACTAGCTATTTCAACCACAGTAAGAAGCTCTGACAAATGATGTTAATCAAGTGAACAGTTTTATTCCTAATTATTTGCCACCCAAAAGAGATGACCAAAGCACCTTCTATTCAGCATGCAGTCCTCTTTTAAGCTGAATTTTATGCTTATAATTATCATTATTATTATTTGACCTAAAAGGGTGATCTTTTTCCTTTTGGTGAAGATGAGTAATTTCTGATACCGATGTCATATCACAGAAACTTTTGATATTATGGTTCAGTAGTTAGAGTCCTAGATACGGATTCAGCAGAATTCCGATTCTTACTAGCTGTGTGACCCTGGGAAAGTCACTGATCCTCTCTGGGCCTAAATGTCCTTACCGGTAAATGAGGATCTTAACAGCACCTACTGAACTGGGCTATTGTGAAGATCAAATGAGACAATGTATATAAACTGCTTTATAAAACGTTAAGTGCTATATTAGTGTGAGCTAGTATTAATAATGACAATGGGCACATATATAGCAGAGGAGTTCATAACCTGGTGCTCACAGACCTCCAAGAGACTCACAGACTGATTTCAGAGGGTCCTTGAACTCAAACTGGGCGGGGGGGGGAGGGGGAAGAAATTATATTTTTATTTTCACAAACTTCTAACTGAAATCAAGTGTTTCCTTCTCTTGTGATTTTCGGCAAGAAAATAATACTCTGATAAGGGGTCTGTAGGCCTCCTCCGAATGCTAACACAAAAAAGTCAATAACCCCGAGGCAGAACTTTAAAGTTTAGGAAATTCTTCACATACATTATATCTCACTGAATTCTTACAACTCGGTCGGGTAAGTACGACAGATAAGGTAAAATTATACCCATTTTACATATGGGAAAGGCCAAGAGGTTAAAGTGACATGGTGAGAGAACCCCCCCCCCCCAGTGGCATCTTCCAATTATCAATCTAGGGCTCTTATCTACCCACTACTCTACACTGTCTCTAAAGCTAAAGCACTGAGATAGTTAGATATACGAACGTATGCTAACATTACAGGAATGAAATCTCTGGGAGACAGCATCCGAAAGGGTGAAGGGATTTGGAATCAGGAGTCGTGGCTCTGATATTAGCTATGTGACCATGGGTGGGTCACTTCATGTGCCTGAGACTCAGTTTGTCAGTATGCTTCCCAATAAAACAGGAATAATATTTACCGCTCGGGGATATTCGGAGGTCAATGCTTTGTAAGAACTAGGAAACATGACCTATCACTATCAATCATAACGATTATATTACGCCATCAGGAAGGAGCCGTAATGACAAGGTACTTAATCAGTATTTAACTGATTAAACATCACCCTAAATCTATATTCGCTCTGGAGAGGAAGCAAAGCGTTAACCTTTGGTAAGGCACAAGCTAAACATCTGACTGAGTAAAGTTAATTGGTAATTAAATTTTTTGAACTTCAGCACTGGCAGAAGGAAATGGACAGATTGAACAGGGGAGTCCTCCAGTGCCCTCTGAAGAGCAACGACAAGGTGAGTTTCCCTCCCTCCCTTCTTGACTGATTAAAAGAAGGGCCAATTTCCAAACACACACTCCCACCAATGACCACCTGCCCTCCCAAGAACACATAAAGTACTTTAACATGCTGGTACCCACCACCAAGGGGAAGTCCCCAACTGTAAAGCATGTATGCACATACACGCCTAGCTGGAAGCAAATACACAAGGGCAGAGTAGATTACTTACAGACAGCTATACTATGGGAAGGGGGGAATGAGGGAGAAGGACACAGTCAAGAGCAATTCCTAGATTCTTAATTACCCAGTAAGCAACTCATCCAGGCTCTAAATTGGTGAAAACAGAATCCTCCAGAGGCCAAAGAGGAGGAAGTCAATTTCTGTGCTATTCCCCTCTGTGGACTTCAAATTACCTCTTTAAAACTGCATTAATCGTTGTGACTTGGGATATGAAAATTACAAATAGAATGAAACATGATCTCAAAAGGAAAAATAGAGCCACCATTTATGAATGTAGAGCTCATTCAAACAGCTTTTGTAATTTCATTTATCTCTTTTGTCTTTATATCACAATCATTTCTTATTCTGTCCCACCCACCCCAACACACACACACACACACACACACACACACACAAAACGTTGTGATACAGAAACACATATGAACCTACAGTTGTGTCTGACGATATATATAGTATTCTCTCCTCCTAGTCTTTCACTGGTGAAATTCTTCTATGAATGCCTTGATATAATTTGGATGTTTCTTTCTGTCTTTGACTTCCCTGGGTTAAAAGGCATCTGGATGGTTTAGCCATTTTTCTTACAGAATTCCAAACAAATCCAAATTTCACCAGTATGTTTGTCATTTCACAGATCCTCCAACACTAATTGGTTCCCATTTCTTGGCGCCTTTACCAATCTGCATTGTATAAAATAAAAAATTGTTTTAATTTGTGTTTCTCTTAACACTAGCATTTTGGAACATGTTTTGTGTGGTAATTTGGAGTTTGTAATTCTTCTAAAAATTGTTCATATCTTTTAACCACTTATCTATTAAGGAAAGCCTCCAGGTATCATATATTCCAATTTCTCATTAAACATTTATTAAGTATCTAATGTGTGCAAAGCATTAGGGGAAACACAAGGTTTAGATGAAACTCAATCCCTACCCTCATTACTCTTATAGTCTAGTAGGAGGATGGGCCACATATATAACCATAATAAACAATATCATAACAGAAGAGCATTAGAAATCTGCAAAATAAAGTACTATGAAGACTGAGAAAGAAAAGTCATTAGCCATGGCATTAAAAATTCCTGTTTTCAATTAAGCTTTAAGTACTATCTCAGGGATAGCTCTGTTCCAGTGGTGCAAAGCCAGAATTCAAATAAACACTCTCCTGGAGACTAAAATTCCTCACTGCCAACGCCCTAGTCCAGGCCTTCATCACCTCTTGCTTAGGCTACAATGCTCTCCCCGAATTCCAGCATCTTTCCACTACAATCCATCCTACACTGTCACTCTTTAAACCAGGGGTTCTCTTAATCTGGAGGCCAGGAACTTGGGTTGTTTGTTTTGTTTTTATTTTGAGCATTGTATTTCAACATAATTGATTTCTTTTGTAATCCCAAGCACTGTATTTAATGCATTTAAACACATCATTTTGAGGACTCCATAGGTTTTACCAGACAGCCAAAGTGGTCCATGATACAAAAGAAGGTTAATTCAGAATCCGTGCTTTAAAAGCACATTCTCTTTTAGCCATAGCTCAAAAGCTTCAGTGGTACTGGAGAGGTAAATGAAAACTCTTCTGCTTGCTTTTTCTACCCTTTATCCAATCTTATTTCTTACTGCCCTCCAAGACATCCATCCTTCCAACTCTAATCAGGTGGCATAATTAGACTTCTGACTGTCTCCTAGACATGTTACATGCATTCTAACCTTCATACTCTGTGCCTCAGTTTCCTCATATATCAAATGAAAGGGCTGAGCTAGGTGACTACTCAGATCACTTCCCTGCGCTAAAAATGCCACGATCCTAAGACCTTTCCTCACATTGTGCCCCTTGTCTGGAGTGTACTGGCCTACCCAAATTCTTCCCCATTTTTAAGGTCCAGCTCAATTGCCCTGTCTTCCACAAAGCCTTCTGTAACTATCTGAAATCTGATTGATCGTACTCTATAAACTCCTATCATGATTATAACAGGGGTCTTTATGTTCCAAAAGAACGACCTTTCTTTGCCCTGAATGCCTAAATGCCTAAAATCACCGGGGAAGGGGGATAAGAATGCAAACGTAAGATCTAGCCACCTACTGTTAAGGACCTGGTAGTCACAATTCTAAAGGAGAACCACATCTCTGGGGATCCAAGGATTTAAAAAAAGTGCATTTTATGATTATCTTAACCAACACCAATTAACCAGCTGTACTTTCTTTAGCCTATGTAATAGAGTGACATAATTAGGTATAGCCAGAGCACAAAAGGCATGAAGGCTATTAACAAGTTATTATCCCTTTAGACTTCTTCTAAGAATGTGGGAGGAGGGAGGGAAGAAAGGAGAAAGCAGTTTTAACACTCAATGCCCAGGTGGATATTAACCAAGTCCCACCTTTTATATCCTTTTCCTTTCCTATTAGACCTTGAAAACCAAATGCATAACACTCAGTGGATTCTCACCTCTTTGTCATCATAAATGTGAAGTGACACCGACCATAGCTTGTAGGCAGTAGCCCCAACGTTCCCTCAATCTGCAAACCTCTCACATGCACTGCGGTGACACGTTCTGTCAATCTTTCTTTTTTTCCTAAATGCTACTAAAGTGTGTGACAACAGTGCTGTAGTAGCCAGTGAGGGAGAAGACCCATAGAAATAAAATGGCCTCAGTGGGAGACCCCATACACTTTATGTGCGATGTCCTCCTTTGAGGAAACTGATGCTAGAGACAAAGAGAGAGATGCATTGAGAGAGGGAGGGGGAGCAGAGGGAGAGGAGAGAGGGACAGAGGGAGAGGGAGGGGAAGGGAGAGGGGGGGGGGAGGGAGAGAGAGAGAGAGAGAGAGAGAGAGAGAGAGAGAGAGAGAGAGAGAGAAGGAAAGAGGGAGGGAGAGAGAGAGAGACAGGGACAGAGAGAGAGATCTTAAGTAAAGCTGCTCCCAAGTACATTCATGGCCCAGATGTTCTTTTAGGCATTCTGAATGTATTGCCAAGATTCCTAAATCCTGCAGGAGGGGACCCAGGGGGAAACAGGAGAAAGGAGTCTGTTCTCAGCAATTCCACACTGCGCTAATTTAAGCAGTGTGACTTCATCCTTGTTTGTTCTGAAGCGGTCCAGATGGAGAGCATCAATTCCTGTTACTCCAGGAAGATAAGGAGACCCCATTTCAAACTGGTCCCCGTGCCTTCCCTGCTTGAGACTTTGTGAATCTGAAACATTAACACATCGAGCTGAATGAAAAGCCCTCCTACACTACTTCCTCTTAGCAACCCTGCATCCAGGTCACAGAGCTAGTGAGTGGCAAAGCACAGATCTGAACCCAAGTCTTTCTGTTTCAGAAACTAGTGGTTTCTTCATCTAGGTAATAACTTATTGTATTCTAATCTGCATTGTATTTTTTTTTCTGTACATGTCTCATATCCCTTTAAATTAACTCCTTGAAGACCAGAGACTATGTTTCATTTACATTTGTGCCTGATGAGATCTCCCCTCTCCCATTTCCCAGCATAGCTCCTCTTTGAGCATTTTTCACACCTAAAAAAAAAGCTTCTTAAAAATGGGAATTCATTCATGCATTCACCAGGAAAAAAAAAACTGCAAATAATCCTCAGGTCTGGATCAAAGCTATCAGGAGCTAACAGGGAACCAGTGCAGTAGATAGTATGATGGACCCAGAGTGAAAAAAGACCTAAATTCAAATTCAGCAGAACAAATCATTTATCTCTTTATTTGCCTTAGTTTCCTCTTCTGTAAAATGGGGATGAAAATAGTACCTACCTCTCCTGGCTCTTATGAGGATCAAATAAGATAATATTTACAACATGCTTTGTAAACTTTAAAGCAGTATATAAATGACAGTTACCATTTTTATTATCCCTAAAATTACAGTAGCTTGAATACCACTGAATATATAATCTGCATAAAACTGGAAGTTTTATATATATAAGGGCACTTTTCTGAAAACGACACTGTCAGAAGACTAAGGGTAAAACCACATCTTGAAAGATACGAAGAACTCTCAAACTGCTTCTGCTCAACCCCGGAGGGAAGAACTGAGAACAATGGGGCGCAAAGAGGCAGATTTCAGCTCAATACAGGGGGAAATTTCCCAACAGTCTAAGGCTATCCCAAAAGAAAATGGGATGCCATAGTGGGTTTCCTCTCATTGGAAATTTCCCAGTAGAGATTAGAAAACAACTCCTTGGGGTGAAGCTGTAGAATCGATTTGTGGTCAGGTACAGATCCCTGCCAACTATGAAATTTTATAATTCTTTAGCTCTATGACTCATCCCCTTTATAGATGAGCCACCTGAAGTACAGAGAGATAAATGACTTCTATGAAGTCATACAGTTAATAAGTACAACCAATGAAAAGATATATAACCTAAGGCTTTGACTTTTAAGAAAAGTAAATAACAAAAACAATTTCTACAATGAAATGCAATGTTATTTTGAATTCTCTCCCTATAGTCGCAAGAGAGACCCACACAGTATGATCTCATTAAAAATAAAAGAGTTTAGTCTTACTTTAGGAAGCATTGTCAAATAGTGTTAACGTGAAAGATGGAGCTGGTACCTTTCAGGCACAAAATAAATAGAAAATGAATAAGAACACTGCAACTTTAAATTCTTTTATTTTATACATTCTCTTTGTTGGTATATATGTCAATCAAATGAGCATTCAAAATATTACACCCCACTTTGTGGTGCTGGGGGAAAATTAGGCCGTTCAAAATTTAACAGGTATCCTGAGTAGAGCCAAAAAGGTAGGAAAGACTGATTAGCAATGTAACTCTCGTTAGTAGACAATACAATACCTAGTATGTCCCTTTTAATCATCAGAGTTTGTAACAGTTGTTACTCTATTTCTTCTCTCATTTCTTCATTTCTTTTCTTTCTCCCCTCCCCCCTTAATTAGGAAACAATAATCATCAGAAAAGGAAAAAGTGAAAAGATTCCTTCTTAGTTAACAAAGCCAGGGCATTTTTCAGCAAAAGGTAAGGGAAACAAATTCTCTCGAATGCCAGAATCACAACAAAGGCCTGTCCAGCCTCACAACAGGCAAGCCCTCAGGAGCGGAAGAGATCCAATAGGTCAGGCTGCTGTTGGGAAGACTATTAGGACGGAGGTGGTAAGAAGCCCATTCTAGCAGTCCCTCGGTAGCTTTTTTCTTTAACTAATTATTCTTGCTAACTAAAAGCTAAGCTATTTCTAAGCTGTTGAAAAGCAACAAATGCTATCAAAATCCTCTTAAATTTTAGGCCCTGAGACAAAGCCCCATTGTGCCACCCAGTTATAGCTTCAATACCACCAGCCTTCTTCCCTCTTCACTGACTTCCTCTATTTGCTGGTCCCTGTCTCAAGTAGAAGGAAGTTGTAAAAAAAAATCACACACTACTATCTAGAAACATCAGCAACGAGCCATTAATAAAGCTTTTTTTTTTTTTAAAGGGAAAAAAGGCTAGCCATGGTTTAGGAACTCCTGTCTATGAAACCATTTCACTCTCTATTTAGTGGGTTTTCCTAGGAAACTCTCCAAGAAGAGGCAGAGAGAGAGGCAGAGTAGTAGACTTGGGCGTCAGGAAGACCAGGGTTCAAATCCCACCTCTGACACTTACTATCTAGGTGACCTTGGACCTTTGTTATATGGTGCTCCCAAGCACTTCAGCCTCAGTTTCCTCATCTGTAAAATGGGGAATGGTTAGATTATTAAACCTTTCAGTTTCCTTCCAGCTTAAATCGATGCCACTATGATTCTAAGTTGTAGAGAAGGTATCAACTTGCATCTGTAAAGGGAGTTTCCTCTTCCAGAAGTTCCCCATGCTAATGGAATCAGATTTCATTCTTAGCCTTGTCTTTTGTTCTTGTATCATTTCTAAAAATGTTCTTCCCCCCTGCCCCACCCAACCCAGGGAGCCCTCCTTTATAACAAAGAATAAACTCAAAGGGAACAGTTTCTGACAGTATATGTGATATTTCACACCCACAGTCCTCCAGCTCTTCAGGAAAGAAAGCACTTTTTAACAGTAAAGTGCTACTCAAATGCTATTCGATTGGTTTCCACAGGTAACCAAAGAGTCTGACTTTTTTAAGCAAATCACTGACAGCACAGCCTACCTGCCAGCTGAACACTGGCTTGAGCCACTGAACAGCGCCCAGTGCCTGCTTACTCTGAAAAGGTGACACCATAGTTGTGCCTAGAGATCAGGCTCATCTTTGTATTTGGCCAGCAAAAAAAAAAAAAGGATGCAGGAAATCCTACATTTCTGTCAAGCTCTTTTTGGTCACAGCAGAATGACTGGATATAGCAGATAAAAAAATTGCAAACACACACATCCACAGACTGAAATGCCTTTGGAGACTGAAAGACAAGGAAAGCTTCCAAACACAGTGATGGGCCCAATGTTTTACCTATTTTTAACCAGCTGATGGGGGCAGCTAGTTGGCACGGTTGATGGAGCACCAGGCCTGGAGTCAGGAAGACCTGAGTTCAAATCTGGTCTCGTCTCAGGTGCTTACTAGCAGTGTGACCCTGGGCAAGTCACTTAACCCTGTTTGCCTCACTTTCCTCTTCTGTCAAATGAGCTGAAAAAAGGAAATGGTAAACTACTCCAGTATCTTTGCCAAGAAAACCTCAAATGGGGTCACGAAGAAGCAGACACAAACCGAACAACAACAAACCAGCTGATGCCTCCCCGTTCCCCTTTTGCCTTCATACAGCCAAAATGGTCCCCAGCAGAAAACTCAAACCATCTTCAGACCAGAGCAAACTTGTAAAGTGAAACTTACTAGCCACATAGACTGCCATGAAAAGAATGTCCCAATGCTTCACTGGGACCGTGTGGCGGTGAGGAACTTTGGAGGGGCGTATGTGTCCACTGGAGGTAGCCTATCATGAAGGGAAATTTCGGCTGGGCCATGTATAGGATGACTGATGACAGACTGTCTGACTTACAGATCAGACGCCACTGGACCACAGAAAGACTTCAAAAATAATAGGATGCACAAATGGTCGGATAGAGAAGATGACATCGAGAAAAGGATTGTCGATTCTGATTTCTAAAGGCAGTCTGATCATGTGAATAAGCAAGCATCTCTCCATAACTTACATCACTTGAAAAGCATCATAAACCATGACACAAGAGTCACTCCAAATATGAAATAACGGATTTTCTCATTTTAGAGAGAAAAAAGTCTTTCAGAAATATAATTAGGACTACTACAGAAGCCTGTTCTCTCTGGACTGGGGGTGTGTGTGTGTGTGTCCTGTTAGATTATGGGCTCCTTGAGGGCAGGGACTATCTTTTGCCTCTTTCTGCAACCTCAATACTTAGTATAATACCTGGCACACAGTAGGCGCTTAACAAATGTTGACTGATCGACTGATTATAATTTGAAAACTTAAAAATTCCTGACATTTTATAGCACGTTAGGGTTTGCAAAGCACTTCACCAATTTAATTAGAGTAGCGGTTGCCATTCCTGGAAAACGATACCTCCTACATCTGCCATAAGGCCCAGGATAGACAGTTTGGAATGCCTCCTAGGCTCTGGCAGGAGGGCAAATTCACACAACATTCTGCGTAGGATTTAACTGGGGCTGCAACCCAACACACCACAGCAAACTTCCAAAGAGGGAGTGACTCACCAAGCCAGCTGATTTCAAGACTTCAATAAAGAGAGCTATTACTCAACCGCCAACAAATTTTTTTTTTAAATTTAGTAAACACTACACTCCTTGGAAGTCCTTGGATAATTTTTTTTTTCTGTCAATCTCTGAAGTTATCCAAATTGGCTAATTGGATTCACTTATTCCTGTGCTTTTATTGAGGGACTTTGTAACTCCCACTTACATAATGCTTTAAGGTTTGTGACACACTTTCCTTACGCCAGTCCTGGAATCAGAGGAAGTACTTTATGTAGTCCTGGAGTCAGAGTACTTTCCATAAGCATTATCATTCCCATTTTGCAAATGAAGAAACTGAACCTCTGAGAGTGATATGCTCATGGTCACAGCACTAGTAGGTGGCTAAATTGGGATCTGAATCCAGATCTTCTTACTCCATGGTGGAGAAAAGGAGGGTGAAAATGAAATAACGGTGATCTATTAATCTGGAGTTAAAAAAAAAACAAAAACCTGTTCTATCAAACTGTCTATAAGCCAGACCACCAAATCCTAAACACCTAAGAGATACTTCAGATCACTCTACTGGGCCCCAATCCTCTGGTTTTAAGTGTAGGAATGTAGGGTCTCAGAAATGATTACAAGTGTTAAGAGGGAATGTGAGCATGATGCCAAAAGAGGCATTGGGCATGGAGAGAGCAATGCAGACAACTTAAATAGTTTGTGTTTGTTTTTACTGGACTTCTAATCTTGTGGAGCCATTAACAGCCCAGTTGTCTCCTGAACAGTCAGCCTATTATAGGGGCGGAGAATGACCTTGGGAGCTAATCCACCAGAACATGATGAACTTGGAAGCTGCAACAAATAATGTCACATGGAAAGATCGTCACTTGTATTGGTTTTTGTCTATCACAGGGGATTTTAAATGGGAAAGGATCAATAGTATAGCAAAGAAAAACTCCAAATCCAACCCTAAAATGTGACCTTTCCGTTTGAAGTGAGGAGTAACAGCCCAAAGGCCAAAATTTGTCACGTCCTTAGGCAGTAACCACCATCCCAACCTAAGTACCTCAAGTAGGGACCCTAGGACTTACAGCTGGTGGAGAATTTTAGGATTATCTAGTTCAAATCCCTCATTTTGCTATAAAGGTTGTGATATGCTAAGGTTGAATAGTAGAAGGATTCAAAGTAAAGCACACCCAACTCTGTATCCAGTGCTCTTCCCACAAGCCCATGCTTCCTATCAAAGTCTGGTCACCACCACCCCCAAACCCCCTCCTCACCCACCCAATGTATGTGTGCTAGGGAAGAAGGAAGGTTTTCCTGACTCTTCCCTCTGCCACACAAGTTTGGGTTGGATGAGTTGGCCTTTCAAGTCTCTTCCAACTCTGCCGATGAAATTCTGACTCTTACCTATCTGGGTTCTCCTTTTAGTCTGAGAATAGAGAGAATATCAAAAACAGGAAAGTA
The DNA here is from genome assembly GCF_011100635.1 of Trichosurus vulpecula. Taxonomy (NCBI): domain Eukaryota; kingdom Metazoa; phylum Chordata; class Mammalia; order Diprotodontia; family Phalangeridae; genus Trichosurus; species Trichosurus vulpecula. The sequence continues at coordinate 114,185,250 of NC_050573.1, read as the reverse complement.
AATTAATAGAGACTCATAGAAGCATAGAGACCCACTGGAGAAATACTGCCACCCTCTAATTCAATGATATTCCAATGGAATCTCTTAAGACCTAAAGAATTCCTTCATGTACAACCAGTGACTTTGAGGCTGATGATTTCTATATCAGAATGTTATGCTAACTATAACTTACATGGACACTCTGTCCATAGTCACCTGGATCCAATACCATTTTCTCTGTCCCTATATAAGCACTTTCTCAGCCTCCCCCCACCCTTCCCCCCCAATTTTTTTTTCATATTTATTTGTGTAATTTACCACCCATCCCTAGGTATTTTTATTCTAAAAGGAAACACTGAGGGGGGTTTTTCACGCATGTTCATTCGAAGGAGGGATGTTTTTAGAAGCAACTAGATCCCCCACCACATTTAGCCATCTGCATTCATCTCTGAGTGTCTCGCTTTCTGTTACTCTGTGACTCTCACAGGGTTATACTTCGTAGCTTGTGTGCACAGAATTAAGTGGAATTTGGAGCTTAGCATTTCCACCTTCGGCAACACCTCACTGCATAGAGAAAACATACACATACACATCTGCCCTGTGTTTTTCAGGAAGATCTGAGGATCTGGAGCTGGAAGTGGCCTTAGAGATCACCCACGCCCATCATTTTACAGACAAGCTCTAGGGAACAGAATTGGCTTCACCATGATTACACAGTTAATAGTAAGTAGCAGATCAGATCCATTCTGATTGACTGAATCGAAGTGTTCACATTGAAAATCAATTTTCATTGCTCAGCATCACCTGGGAGAAAAGGGATAGCTCAAATGAACAAATCAATCAGCAAGCATTTATTAAGCACCTACAATGTGCCAGGCACTGTACTAGGTGGTGGAGGGTACAAAGATTTAAGTGATCAGTCCCTTCTCTTAAAGAGCTTCCATTTAAATTGAAGGGTAAGGCTTGTGTGTACAATTTCCTGCACATTTGGAGCATAAACAGCTTTGGTTCAGACTGAGGACAGAGGGTGAAACATAGCTGGGTAGAACTGAAGAGTGAATGCTGATTAATTCTCCCTGATTCAACGAGCAAGAAGTACTTGCTATATCAAAGCAAAAGGAGGGAGGAAGGAGAGAACAAAAGGAAAGGGAAACTATAAAAGAAAATATTTTTCTTAATTTTCTTCTAAAATGGGCTGGGAAAGAGTAAATATCAAGCAATATGGTGAGTTGAATTTGGGCAAGAATACTTCTCAACCTACCTCTAAATTAGCATCATCTACCAACCTCCTCCCTTCAAAAAAAAAAAAACAAAAAAGATGGGTCTTGACCTCATCAATTGACACACTATAAAGTCCTCGAACCAGGAAGACCTAAGTTCGAAACGGGTCTGAAACATTTACTATGTGACGCTGGGCAAATGACAATCTATGCCTCAGTTTCCCCGTCTGTAAAATAGGATTGAGATATCTCTGAAGCAATTAACACAGTGCCTGGCAGCACAGAGTGGACACTTAATGAATGCCTGTTTCCTTCCTTTCTTCCTTCAAGGCAGCTAGGTGATACTGCGGCCAGAGTGATGGACCTGAAATCAGGAGGCAATCCTGATCCTTATTAGCTGTGTGACCCTGGGAAAGTCACTTAATCTAAGCCTCCCCTATTGGTAAAATGGGGATGATAACAGCACCTACCTCATAGAGTTGCTGTGAGGATCAAATGAGGTAATAGATTCAAACAACTCTGCAAACCTTAAAGAGCTATTTAAATGATAGCTTTTTGGTTTGGTCCCAGCCCTGGGACACCTTTACTAGTTCTCATCTCCGGTCTCTCCTGTTGTCTAGCTTTTCTTTGTTAATGCTTTCTAAAGCAGTGAATCAACAGTAAGTTGAACTGACTGGCCTCATTTTATCTCCATGCAATTTAAGCCTGATGTGTTAATGTTTAATGTTACTGTACTGCCATTTGCATCAAGGAAAAGTTACCTACACAGGAAGGCACTCAGTTTAAAAGGGGAAATGTTCGAGCACTCACTGAAATAATGAAAGGGAAAGGTACACTTCTTTGCTTGAGGAAACACACACACACTCTCTCTCTCTCTCAAAAATTGACACACCACTCCCTTGCTAATAAAAGCATAAATTACATTCCCAATTGAATAAATCACATTAGCCCTGCAGATGGCCTGGAAAGCAGGACAACACAATTGAGTCTCTTGACCAGGCAATGCCAACCTGAAGACCTGAACTTTTCCACAAATCCCAGAAAAGAGAACAGTAGTGACAAGAGAGATGGACAATGCATCCTTTCTTAGGAAAAGTAAACTGAATCATCCCTTCCAGATCAAGGTCAATATCCTCTGGCAGCCAAGAACACACAATGTAGTGTGGCAGGCGGATGAATTAAGTCATTCAGTAAGCTAACCTATAGTAAGTAGCACAGACAAAGTCAGCTTACAGAATGTCAGGTTTGATCCCTGAACAGGGGGAAGGAGGAAAATGATCTTTAGAGGGACTTCTATACATGAAACTGAATTCTCCAAAGGTCATTATTTAACAAAATTCAACACAAGATATAGTGAAACAAGACAGAAGAAAACTAATTTCATAGCATATTTCTATGACAGATGCCTCATGGGCTATGGTGAACAGAAGAAATGAAAACAAACCAAAGTTTTTTGGTTTTTGGGTTGAGACCTGCCAGTGGAGTGGAGAACTCTTGGTGAGGAAACTCATTCCACAATCATAACTCAAGTCAGACAGCAGCCTGAGGCTTAAGTGAATTGTTTGAGGTCACAGAAAAATCAAAAGTAGCACCTGAACTTGGCTCTTTCTGACTCCAAGGCTACCTTGCCTGGCACACAGTAGGCACTTAATAATTGTTTATTGTTAGATAGTTCACGTGGGTTCCATCTGGCAGTATGCTGGCAAGCATTTAATCAACCAGCTCTCCAAGAAAAGAAAATTTGCACATGACACACTGTAATGGCAACCACACTGGCATACCCAGGATGACTGCTAGTTCAGGTTCTTTAATCTGCTTTACTAGGAAAGCAACTTAAAAGGGGTCAATAATCTTCTTTAATTAAACAGAAAAAACACAAAGAGGAGAAATAAAGACCAACAGACAGGGCTCCACTGGCTGAATCAAAGCTTTACATCCACCACTGAATGTAGAGAGCCTTTACCTATGAGGAGCTCTGAACATGTGGCCACTCAGAGTCTGGACCAGGGAATCACAACATCTTTCTCACAAGCGAGCCCCCAAAGCAAAAGTTCACCTCTCAGAATATATACTCTTTAGGCTCAGTGCCTAATTAGAAATTAACAAAAAGTGTATAAGACTTCCTACAAGCAAGCAAGCTTCCCTTAATGAGCTCCACATGAGGCCTATTGATGGATGGGGAAGATCTTATGCCCCATTAACCTTACACACACTTTTAAGTTTAATGTGCATTTTAAAAACTTCCTCTATCATTTTCTTAAGTCTAAACAATCGGCAAAACAATAAATTAACCCTTGATTTGTAGTATGTGCCAACTTCCAAGGTGTAAATGCTGACATTGAAAACTGAACATAGTGATGGCTCTATCATATCCTTAGTTATATAGATCAATATTTACCATATTAGAAACCAGAGATCAGAAATTAATTAGAATTAAAATTAGAAATTTAAAACTGATAAAATTTTAAATATGTATTAATTCATTTAAAAGAACAATAACAAGCCCATTACATGTCAACATAAATAACATTTTTATGAGAAATAACTATTTTCTTAAACAAAAAAAAGTTAGTGAGAAGAGTAGCACTATCTTACATATTTCTGCAAACCCTTTTAATGTCTGGCTTAGTAGAAGTCGTCTAGATTCTCATGTCTTTTTCAGTTATTGAGCTGTTTCAAGGTGCTATTCTGGTTGAAGTATATAATCCAGCCTCACACAAATATGTTGTTGAAAAAGGGAGCAATATCTTAACAGGTAAATAATCTTTACTATTATTATGCAAACACTTTTGACCTTATATACCCCTTGAAAGGGTCTCGGGCAACCAGAATGGTTCTCAGCCCACATATTGAGAATCTTGGACCTAGACCAATGGGAAGTCACATGACTTGCCCAGGGTCAGAACTTAAGCTCAAATTTTCCTAGTTTCAAGGTCAGCTCTATCTACATGGTCTCTCATTACAATACAATACCTTATAATCACTAATTAAGTCTTTGTGGAAAAATAGGATGAGATAAACCCAATTCTTCCTGTGAGAAAATGTTTAGACTTGTCACTTTATAAACAAGAATTAATAAACCATAAATAACACTTGTCAAACCCCCAAAGAAGATCAGAAAGGCTCGCTGATTATGAGCACATTCAACCTGCCCTAGGAGACCATTTCTGAAATCATGCTGCATTTGATCAAGGAAGAATAAAATTTGCAAGTGGTTCATGGGAAGAAAAGGAATTTGAAGGCTCTAATTGAGCCAACTTGATTCAAGGCAACTAACATTTATTAAACCATATAACAACATACAATTTCAATTTGATTCAATTCAATAAATATTTATTAAGCGCCTATCTTGTGCCAGGCACTGTGCTAAGCACTGGGGATACAAAGAGAGACAAAAGGCAGTCCCTGCCCTCAAGGGGCTTACTACAGACAAGGTACACTGGGGACAAAACTAACACATTCCCTGTGTTAGAGGTCCTGCCATTCTGCTAGGGTGCTACAGCATGAGCACTGGTAAGTATAGTTCAGTGTTAGGGACTGAAAAGGGCAAAAAGAGAAACCAAAAATGTTCATGAAATATCTGAGGAAAGATAAAAGAGCTAATTAGGTGGGGAGGAGGAGGAACAGGGAAAACTCTGCGGAGGATGTGCCATTGAACTGAACAAAAGATAAGGTGAAGTGAGGAACTGCATTCCAGGAATGAGGGAGGGTCTGTCTGAATGTAAGGCATTTCAAGCAATAAATTAGGGTAAGAGATATGATTTTTGACAACGAGAGAAGAGTTTCTCTTGGTGGCTAACACCTGAGTGTTCTACAAAAGACCATATTTTTGTTTCACCACCTACATTTGGAAAAATATGTGTTCTACATTTCTGAATATGCATGTAAGATATAACCCAAACAGAAGAGAAAACTTCAGACTGAGCAGGTTGATCCCAGCTATGGAAAAGGATAAATTAACATGAGCCAAGATCATTCCTCTGATTTCAGTGAGGCATTTCCATAAGAAATGCAAACCCGAAGCTAACCTCCAAATAAGTATTAAAACATGTTTTTTTTCAGTGCAATTCACTCAGAGAGAAATATTTTTTTCGGCAAACGAGATTTTAGCAAGAAACTGTAAGGGGAGTGTTCGTATTTCACAGGAATCAAGATGGAGTCATTACAAAATGGTCAGTGTGTAGCACAGAGCCTTGCAAACAATAGGGACTTAATGTTTGTTTAATTAAACAGAATGCAGAATAGTTGTGATGTCGTTGTTCAGTGGTGTCTGACTCTCCATGAAACCATTTGGGGTTCTCTTTGCAAAGATAACAGAGTGGTCTGCCATTTACTTCTCCAGCCTCTTTCTTTCCTTCCTTCCTTTCTTCTTTCTTTCCTTCCTTCCTCCCTCTCTCCTTCCCTTCCTTCTTTCCCTCCCTTCCTTCCCTCTTTTCCTCCCTTCCTTCCCTCTCTCTCTTCCCTCTCCTGTGTAGATAAACTATAAACACATCCATGGGAGAATAATCATCCAGAATAACAACACCACGTTACATGTGGGTCTATCTTCAAAGTGCTTTCACATACATTGTCCTTTTCTCTAACTGACTGGCACAAACGTTATCCAGCACTTACCTTTGATAGCTGAATGAATGAAAAAAAGCATTTGATAAGCCAGTCAATAGTCAGCCAATAAACATTTGTTAAGTATTTACTATGTGCCAGGCACCATGCCAAGAATTCTGCTTGTCAAAACCTTAGTCACATCATATGTTCGGAGTGGACAAAGATGGTAGCCGTGTCCTTAAAAAGCCCGTAGTTGAAAACTGAGCACTCTAAGCGGGTTTTGAGAGAAGAGGTTTAAAAACACACACACAAATTGTCATATGTTGTGTGAGTTTTATGGATTATGCCTCAATATGACTTAATGAGAGAAGTGTTAGACAAGGTGTATTCTTGTGGTGTGGAAAAGGCCTAGACAGAGAAGTAACTTAGGCTACCTCAGTTCAGCCACTAATACTAGGTGAACCTGAACAAGCTATTTTCCCTCTCTCAACTTCCATTTCCTCACCAGGAAAAAAAAAAGGGAATTTGTCTGAATAACACAAACACCCCTGTGAGTTCCCCCAATCCACGATTTGCTGCTCTTTTCAGCATCATGTGCACCAAATATTTGTTTTATGTAAACTCATTTTAAAAACAAACACTCAAGCAACAGGCATCCATTTGTATACTCCTGTACCAAATTCTCGTGCTTTGGCAAACCAACCGGATTAAGCAGATGTCACGACAGGTTAAATGCCTGTGTCTTGCTTATTATGCCTGTGAGACAACCCTCTAAGCATGTTAGGATAAGGAGCCTACATATCAGCAGAGACAAAAGCCCTTATTACATCCTCATTTTCACGACCTCCTGGTTTCAAAACATTCCTCCCCCTCTTTTTACCTTCTGTCTTGGTAGTAGCCTCTGGGCTGCCCCATTTCTGACACATATACTTCAAAGGACACATACAGTCCTTCAGTACATACACTTTAAAGGTTCTCAAATCTATTTCAACACAAGCAACATAGTCCAATCTTATCTATTCACCAATCTGTGTCCCCCCCCTTCCTCTCCTCCAAAAAAAAAGAAAGAAAAGAAACACACACACACACACACACATACACACACACAACAGGACTGCATCGAACTGTGAAATACGTTCAGATGCAGCTCTAAAAGAAAGTCCCATCCAGCTTCTGGATATTAGTTTCCATGGTAACCCAGGTCCCTAGGCCCTGGCACACAGCAGGGAATAGAGCAGATTTCCATAGCAGTATCTGTTCCTGGAAATAAAGAGTTACATAGCAATTTTGAGCATTTGGGGATCAAAAAAACCCCTCAAGTAGATCCCTAAAATTCAGCTGCATTGCAGATTGGCAACAGAATTCTAGTTCCTTTCTTTTGGATGAACATACACATTTCAACCAATTAATGTTACTTCTGGGAGGGAGGGGGAAGATTTCTCCCTACAGAGATCCTTAAGAATCAAACATGTTTGTATATTAGGAGCAAAGAGAAAGGAGAAAATGCCCCAGGAGAAAAAATGTGATAAAGCATTTTCTGCAAAGCAGAAATTATTCAGACATTTGTCTGCTTTTTTTAAATCAAGTAAACCGCCATCCCTCCCCCATCCCAAACCTCAGAGTAGCCACTGTCACCTCAAAAGAGAACATGCTTCCACATCGAACAAGGAGGAACTTGAATCAAATGTTGGTTATTAGCTTTGCTCTAAAAAAAAAAATCTATGCTTCAAAAGGAATAGACTTTAGGCTCTAAAGAGAGGAGTACAAATCACACTCAGATAATTCAATTATTTTAAACACACTGGGAAAGTCACCCATACAAAGTGGGCCTGAAGTAAGCCCTTTTGTAATCAGAATAATCACTTCCTATGTTATCTGCCTTTTAAGTTACACCAACTCCTTACTGCCTACTAAGGAATTCCAAGGAAAAGTTTAAAGCTCCTGTAGGCATTCAAGGCCCACACCATCAAGCGAGTGATCCTACATTTTCAATCTGATTTCATATTACTCCTACCACCACACATGTAAAAACATACACGCATAGACATACACACACACACACACACACACACACACACACGCTATTCCTCCTCCACTCCAAGACAACCTGGACAACTTTCTATCTCTCCTAGAGAAACTGGAGCTTCACACCTTTTTTTCAGGCTGGTCCATGTGCCTCCATGCCTCCTCCCCTTCATTTTGGTGAATTCATACCTATCCAGGAACAAGCCACTTCACCTCTGAGTGTACCCAGGCAATTCTCTGACTCTAAATTAGGAGCAACTTGATGATCTGCACTGAGAAAAAGGAGTTTCCACATAGGGAGTTCCATACCCTGGTAAAACCACAGCCTCAGACTTCCCTCATACACACACATAAACACACACAAACTAAGCATAGTAACTATCTGTCTTTGTGTTTTATGCCCTTAGTAGGCTAATGTCTTTGCTAGGACCATGCACTGCCTTGATTCTGTATTTCCTGCTGTGGAATCCTTTGCATGCAGGACCATAGATACAAAGCTGAAAGGGCCTTTAGGGGCCAAGCCCATCTTCCCATGTAGTAGTAGGGGATTCTTAAGTATGTGCTATATTCATTATATTGTACTGCAAGTTATCTTCCTGTCTCTGGTATAGTAGGGAACAATTGTCCTGTTACATGAAAAGTGTGAAGTTCAAACTATTTTTTTTAACTTTTCATGTATCCTTATGGCTTCAGGCTCTTCAACCAAACAGAGGAAAGGGAGAACAGACATGTGTCCTAGAAAAATACAAGTCGACAACTTCAAGTGGCTCAAATTTACATCTGCATTCCAAACAGATTATTTTTGTCCCAACGTGGCCAAGCCAAACCAAGTCAGTGGCTCAACCAGAAGTTAAAAGTCAGCATGAAAACACCTGCTCAGAAAAGGGAATTACTTTAATTATGAATTTAATCTATATTGTTTAGGCAAAATGATTTTAGTTTTAATCTCTTACTCAAATAAAAAGTTTTAACCAAATGCTACAGAAATTTCGGGGGAGGGAGTTACTAAGCACAAATATTCAACATCTAAGAAACAAAAATCAAAGCTAACATTATCTACTAGGGAGCAGGATGGGGAAGGCAAAAGCCCCCTTTGAAACAAATAAAAAAAGCACAATATCCTTTTTAAGCTGGAAGTCTACAGATGCTGTGTGAATCATTTCACTATGCAGACTGCCTGGTGGAATATAAATAACCCTGGATTCAGTCACTCATAGAAAAAAAACACCACACACATACACTCTTCACCCCCCACCCCACCCCCTCACCCCTTGCCTCGGGTGATGATCTAGTAAGCAGGCACTTTTTGTAGCTCTCAGGGTGAAGGGCTCCTTTTACCATATGGGAGAAACACATTATAGCAGAAAGGGAAAAATCCCAGCTAAATAAGATATCTAAGAATTATTTCTCCAGTTTTTTATGTACTTCCTGTTTTGTTCACAGAATAGGTAGCCCAGTGTTTCTGCAAAACAAAGAACTTGGAGTCCAGGAGATCCAAATTCAAATCCTACCCCAGATACTTATGAGCTGTGACCTTGGACAAGTTATTTAATTTGGTTTTTGCCTCAGCTTCCTCAACCAGTGAAAATCAGGATAACAGTCACAGGGTTGCTAAGAAGATCAAATGGGAGGATATCTGCAAAGGACTTTGCAATGTTGAAGCGATATATAAATGCTAGCTATTATGAACTATTATTTTAATAAAATTTTAAAATTACCTTCCAGTGACAGGTACACTTTACCTTGAATGCATAATCTCAGAACCTTTTCTCCAGGGTGGGGTTCTAAAACATTTAACAGCATTCCCATCCCATTCAGTCTGTACACACACACACACACACACACACACACACACACACCCCAAGCTTTCAAAGTACAGTTCAGGTTTATTTTTCTCAAACTAACACAATGACTTCTGCCTTCTGTATGTGCTTTTACAATGACCTGGTTAAAAAGAGAACCAGCACACAGGCAGGTATGTTGGTCAACCACAATGGAAACAGTTTATCTTTGGTAACTGTGACTACCCAACTAGTCAGAGACTGATGTAAAGAGTTCTCCTGTTGGCGTTACAACAGAAATGTTGCTAGGCACCAACAATTTCAACACATCAAAAGGAGACTGAAGGAATCAGAATAAGGGGGTTTCACGCCATTTGAGACATGATGGAGGGGGATGGGGGGGGAAAGCCAGTTTAACACTTCATTTGTGAACCATACCTGAAACGGTATTTTAAAGATCACACACCATTTAACTGTCAAAATCAGTCAACTAAACAAAAGGTGAATTTCCAAGATGACTAAAAACAGTTTTTCTTTTTAGTAAATAAAACACAACCAATACAGGTGCATTTTCTTTGCTGTCCATCCACAACAATTCTTGGGATTTGTGGAAAGAGAATTCATTTACCACTACCCTAACACATTGGTGCTAAAAGGGATGGTTACCCCCACTCACCTCCTTTACACTAAGAACTTAACCTCCATAATGGATTTATATAAAGAGAGAGATATGACCCTCCTTAGTTCCTTGAGGGCAGAGACTATTTCTTTTTTTCTGTGTATCCCTGCCCAGCACAGTACCTGGCATACAGAAGGCACTTAATTCTTGTGACTGATGTTTGCTTTTTCTTCTTTTTTAAAGGATGACAAGGCAAAAAAAGGTACACCTCTCAGACTGAGATCAATTATCTGCTCTTAATAAAGGAATATATATTAGATTAACCACAATGTTCCCAAAGGTGTAAGATGATTACCAATACAAGGTGTTCCAAAAGTCTTAAACTTTTAAAGCATAAACAGTAAGTAGTCAACAGTGGCAAAAACCAAGTAACAAAATCTATTAGCAAAATGTCTATTTGTGATTCCCTAAAAAACAAGAAATGGAACAGCTAGGTGATGCTGACTACAAATCTGGCCTCAGACACCTTCTAGTTGTATGACCCTTCGCAAGTCACTTAACCCTATTTGTGTTAAGTCACTGACAAATCTGAACTGAGGTCTTCCTGACTGCAGGCACAATGCTCTGTCCACCACACCATCTGGCCACCTATAATTCCACCTACTAAGTACCAAGGAGGATGAGGTTGGTGGATCTCTTAAACTCAGGAATTCTGAGCTGCAGTGGAGAGTGTCTATACTGAGTTCAGTAAGCTTTGAGGAGATGGGCCACCATGCTGAATAAAAAGCCACGTCAGAAACAGAGCGGGGCAAAGAACCGGGACTGAGCAGGCCATGAGTAGCCCCTGTTCTTCAAGCATGGGGAAATACGAAGACTCAATCTATTTTTTTTAAGAGAGAAAGAATGAACAAGAAAGAAAGAATGAACAATTAAGAGGCAAAGTGGTCTTGAATGCACCTGAGCACAACTATTACTGAATCCTAATTTACCTGTTGTTCAAACCAGCTGCCAACACCCTTGCCGTGCTCAAAAGGGCCCATCCAGCAGCTGCTACTACAGGGAAAAGCCAGAAGTTTCCCCTCTTACCGAGGAGGAAAAACTTCAGTAAAGGATGCCATGGGCTTGGAGCCATATTGAATGGGGCAAAATGCTACATCATAAGCCCCTTAAGAGAAAAACTGCTTGAGGTTTGAGATAAAAGTTTCAGGTCCAAATTCTTGGTCAGGCAAAGCAATCCCCTGTCTGGAACCTCTGCCAGGTTTCTCCAGGACGGCTCAACAACACAACAGACTGAGATTTGTTTTTAGGTTAGTCACAGATGACCTAATTAGGAGAAAAATAATGGCAGTGGCTGCTGCACAACCAATTATCTGCTTGAACACATGCACTTCAAATGCCCTTATATTTTACTACCTTCTTTCCAAATACAGTAATAAACTTTTTCAAAGTATATCCGCCAACAGCATACAAAGCTCATTCTTTGTTAGGCTTCTAGATCAGAATCCACATGAACCAGAAACAAGAGGAGGAGATCAAAACCCTGAGAATTAAAGGCTGGGAAGGTTTCTGGGTCATCCAGAACTTCGAAGTCAATCCAAGTCCATTTTAAGAGGCATTCCAGAGATAACCTTCATGTGTACTTTCTCAATGAAGACTCAATTCCTACAATGGAGAACTTTAGAACTGGGAGGGCTATTAGAGGCCTCATTATTTTGGAGGCAAGAAAACAAGAGCCCAGAGAAGTTAAGGGATCCACTCTAGCTAGGTTATGGAGTTAGTAAGTGATGGAGCCAGGCCTGGCATCCAAGTCTCCAAAATCTGAACTCTCCACTTAACTCTATATCACAGCTACCTAAAAGTACTTCTCATGGATGCAGAAGAAAAGTACTATTTCAAAACTGAGTTGTTGGTGTAAGCTTCTGCTTTTCAAACTACATTCTGTCCTAATTTCACTCAGAAAATATCTTCCCTCATTGCTTACTGGTATTCAACGGTTTGCCAAAACCTTACAAGCTATTACTAGTTTTGATAGGTACGTTCAGAGTTTTCCTTGGCAGCTTATCACTTCCAACCTCACAATACTATTTCTGAAGCATCTATTAAGATTTTAATGCATCTATAAAATAAATAATAGCTTGTTAGTGATATTGATTATTAATAAAATATTGTTAATTATAATTTTATTGATAATAGTTTTAAAGTTCACAAAAAGCCTTCCTTAAGATAACCCTATGGCACAAATACTATTATCTTCACTTTACAGAATAAGAACTAAGACTCAAAGAATTAAGTGATTTGCTCAGGGTCACAGAATCACTTAACAGATAGAGCTGGAGTTTGAACCCAAGTTTTCTGATCCTGAGGATCAGCATTCTTTCCAGGTTAGCCTGAAAATTCCCTTAGAGGGTAGAGAATATTACAAATAAAATATATGCCTCATGGTTATAAATGCATAAAAATGCATATGCATATACATGTGAAAAACTGAAAGATAATTTGAAATGATGTCAGGAAAGAAATGTGGGTGAGTTTAATTTCTATATACAATTGCATTTTTTAAAAATCATGTACCATAAATATTGCATTATCTTTAAAAAGTTAGCTACACTATCACTGCTTTTTAACTCTCCATCATTGTCAATGGTACCCCATGTAACAGTACCCTATGAAATGTAGAATGCAAAACTTAAGAGTCAGGAGGAAGCTGAGTTTGAACGTGCCCTCTTACATTGACTAGTTGTGTGTGACCACTAGGAAAGTCACTAAATTCCTCTGAGCCTCAATTTCTCATCTGTAAAATGGAAATAAAAATAGCCATGGAGTTTGGCTTGCAGGGTTGTTTTAAGGTCAACTGGGATTTTTTAAACTAAATAAAATCCAACATTTATGATAGCCTACTACGTGCAAGACACTGTTCTAGACACTGAAGACACAAACAAAAACCAGTCTTTGCCTTGCATAGAGCTTACCTTCTACTGTGGGGAAGTTCCATGACAAGTAAATAAATACAAATATAACTGGGGCAGTGAGGGGAACTCCTAATTGGATCTTGATACAATGGGATGTACCTCTGTTCTGGTTCCTCTAATCACTCTCCTGCTGCACCAAGCACGCAGCAAGAAGGAAAGAGAGGAGGTAATCTGAAAAAGTCTCACGTAGGCCAGGCTATCTAGGCTTGCTTTTGAAGGAAGACTAGGATTCTGTACAGCAGATAGGAGGAGGCAGTGCACTCCCTCCCCACCAGCGACTGCTTAGGCAAGGCCATGGAGGTGGGAGATGAATTGTCATTAAAGTGAAACAGCCAGAAGGCGAGTGTGACTAGACCAGAGCTCCTGTGACTGTGAGGGATATGAAATAAGACCAGAAAGGCAGATGGGAGCCAGAATGGATTAAACGTCAGGCTAGGCAATAGGATGTGCATAAAATACTTTGTGAATCTTAAAAGTGCCATCTAAATGTCTATTGTTGTTGTTAGGAGAGGGCAAAGGAAATAAAGTGTCAACATACGTCATCAGGTCCTGATGGGTCATCCTCTCCAACGCCTCTCAGATTTTCTCCATTAGACTATGAGCTCTTTGGCGGTAGTGACTGTATTTTTGCCTTCCCTCACATCCCCAGTGCTTAGCACAGCGGTTGGCCCACCGTAGGTGCTTAATAAATGTTAATTGACTACTCTTGAGGTGGTATGGTGGACACAGGCACCTCTTGTCAGGAGACCCGACCTGGAGTCCTAAATGACGTTTGGTGGATTACACACGTTGGACGAGTGACTTTAAACTTTCCAAACCTCAATTTCTCCAACTCTGCAAACTGCTACAGTATTTGTACAACCAGCTCACAAAGTCATTGCAAGGGAAACACATTAAAATGTGGCACAGAAATACAAGCTGTCATTCAGCCTTTCTCCAGCCAATTGTTCGTGCCTCGATTACTACAACGGCCTTTTCTAACTGTTTTCCCTGCTTCTAGAATCACTCTAATTCAGGCTCTACACAGCCCCCGGAATAATCTCTGCAAAACACACGCTCAAGACAGGGCCGGCCGAACCCCGCCATCACTAAGCAGATCAAATCTATGCCCCTCAGCGTCTGTGCTATTTAAAACCTTCCATTATATGGCTCTCTTTGAACAATACAATTTCATTTTCCAATACTACTTACCAACAACTAGCTCCTTTATACCCTAGCAAGGCTGGCCTCCTTATATCTTGCATGTATTCTTGTCTCCATGACATTTTCCTGGCTTGGCATGGCCTAAACTCTTCTCCTCCAGTCAATAACCAGAACCACAGAGTCTCAGAATTAAAAAGCACGTCAGAGGCCACATAGTCCAATCCATGCCAAGTCAGGAGTCCCCTCTACCACACACCCAACAAGCAATCATCTAGCCTTGGGTGGCAGCTCAATCATCTTTAAGAGATGAAGCATTTATTAATACTTTACTATGTGTCAGGTACTGTGGGTACAAATGCAAGTATGCAAGGCAGTCCTTGCTCTCAAGAATCTTACATTTTTATGGGGAAAGACTCCACATAAAGGGGAGCTGAAAAGGAATGGGGAAGTATAGACCAGCAAGTGGGTTTGGAAATCTCCAAAAAATTATGGAAAGGCTTGGTTCCAAACAAGATAGGTAAAAACTCACCTATCAGAACCCAGCATCTCAGGGGCAAAGTCCAAAGTTCTAGGGGAAGGAGAGTGAATAATGAAAAAGATAAGAAAGATGGAGAGAGTGCAAGTGGTAGGGTTTGAAATTGGCCAACTTAGCTCTAATTGCAAAATCTTTCTTCCATGGAGTTTAAATCAACCTTCTTACAATTTTTCTCCCTTACACCCCTACACCATATTGCTCCAAATTCTGCTCTCTGAGGACAAGCAAAAGAGTCAAATTCCTTTCACTCTGCTAGTCCTCCAAGTAATCATGAACCCATATCACTTCCTTTACAACTCATCCTAAAGTCATCTCTCCGTTGGGTATAGCTTGGAGGTGATTATCTACAACTGGATTTTCTTCTCTCATTGTTTCTTATCTGTTTTTACATTTTAAGTGACTCAAATGTAAGCTTTTAGAGGAGGAAACAAGACCTTGGTTCCTCTTTCTTTTGTATCCCTCTCCCTTCCCCCCACCCCCCAAGAACACTTGACTGATACAAGAGAAGACATAGGCACTTACACTGGGTGAATGAAGAAAAGGAGTCCTACAGGCCTGAGCTTGCTAAAAGAAACAGAGGTCATTTTTAAGGGTTTGCCTAGTAACTAATAAACACAAACACAGGACTCTTACTCAGCCACATATTTGTCAGCATAACTTTCATGCAATCAACTCTCACTTATTTGAGGATTATCCAGATGGTTGATTATTCAGCCCCCTGAGTCCCTCCCTTTCCACTTCTACCTTCTTTTCAGTAATTTACTACTCATTAGCCTTTCACCAGGGGGTCAGAGAAATAATCCGTTTGGCCAACATTTACTGAGGGTCTCCTGAGTTGCACTAGGTTCCTGGGAAGATACAAAGTTGGGATAAGACACACTCCCTTGTCCTCACAGCCTAGGAGAGGATGAGACACAGAGAACTGTAAGACACACTATTACAAGATGAATCCATTAGAAAGTTGTTTTAAAAGGTTTTAAGTAAAGTGAAATGTGTCAGTATCTTGCCCATTTATCCTCATTGTTAGTATTTCCCAATTACCTTGCATATATTTTAGATTTCTTTATCGGTGTATGTATGTTTACCCCATCCCACCCCAGAGAGGAAAATGTTAAATTCCTTGAGAACAAGGACTTTCATTTTTATCTTTATCATCCCCAGGCCTAGTACAGTGCCTAGCATATTTCTGTTGTTGGTCAGTCTTTTCAGCTGTGTCTCCATTTGGGATTTTCTTGGCAAAATACTTGAATGGTGAGGAAACTGAGGCAAACAGGATTAAATGACTTGCTCAGGGTCACACAGCAAAATAAGTGTCTGAGGCCATATTTGAACTCAGGAAGATGAGTCTCCCTGACTATAGGCCCAGAGCTCTATTCACTGAACCACCTAACTGCCCCATCCCTGGCATACAGTAAGTATTTAATAAATGCTTGTTGCATTAAACTCAACACGATGGCTACTAAACTACTTGCTGACCAAACGATTCATTAGAAACATCAACTTCCTTTTGCCTTCCCTGTTCTGGTATCATCACCTATCAAGAATCATGTATTTTAATTGAAAAGCAGGCCTACAACATTATCTATTTAAATATATAGAGAGATATATGTGTGCATAACACATACACACACACATATACACACATATGTGTGTGTGTGTGTATATATATATATATATGTATATATATGGACATCCTCTCAAAATAGATATCCTCTTATTATTCAATTAATGTTCTATTTGCTAACACTCATTCTTTGAAATATAATTGCTAGCTCCAGGCTAAACTGTTTAATTCTTGAATTTGTTTTTCATAAGACTTCTCACTGAGGGGCAGGAGATGCAAGTATCTTTAGAACCTACAGTGAAATTCTTAAGTATAGACCTAAGGAGTGAGGAACAGAATCTAACTTAGCAGCTCCCATCAAAGAAACTAGGTTTTTCGTAAACCTCACAATAAAGCTTATTATGAGTCAATGATGTGTCAGAGCAGCTGAAAAAAAAAAACTAATGTTTTAGGGAGCATCAATAAAAGCACAATATCTAGAATGGAGGAAGCTGCAGCCCCTTTATACTGCGTTCAATGGGCAGTATTTGGAGTATTGTGTTTTGTTCTAGGTACTAGCTCTTAAGAGGGAAGTGGATGAAAATGGGCAACAGCTCATAATTCAGTCTGCCTGGAACACAATGTGCATTAAGGGATGTACCAGAAAATAAATCTGGAAAGGTAGGAACAAGACAGATCGTGCCAGGGTCTTAAGACGCCTGGGGGGAAAGGGGAGGGGTGCATTTGGGTAAGTACAGTACAGGAGAAAATACAAGCAAGGAGATGAGGAGGTTCAGACAAAGTGTTCTAGGAAAACTTGAGGAAGAACAACACATGTTCAGGTGGCTAGTTCAGGGATCTAGCCAGGGATCTTTTTCATAGAAAAGGAGGCCCCTGGGTTGAACCTTAGAAGAGAGAACATTTTCTACAGGCACACGTGAAGGAGAGGTGCATTCCTGGCATAGAGAGCAGCCTTGCAAGAGGCAGGGGAGCATTGCATAACAATGGAAATACCTGGGTTCAACTGAAAGGTAGAATAAGTGAAGCTGAGGAGGAAATGAAGCCAGAGAGACTGGTTGGATCCCAGACTTTGACAGGGACTTACAAGACAAGTTGAAGGGTTTTTAAAAAAAAAAAAAGATTAACTGAAGAGTTTCCATTTTTTTCTGATAGGCAGTAGGGAGTTATCGAAGGTTTTTGAGCATGAGATTATCTGTGCATTAGGAAGACTGCTCTGGCAGCTATGCAAGGAAGGACTGAAGAGAGTCACTACTGGCAGGAGGTTATTACAACAGTTCAGCCAAGAGGTAAAAAGGTCCTGCTGCTGGTAGCCTAGGGGGCAGACACAAGATGTATCGTGGAGGTAGAATCAAGAGGATTGTCAATGGCTTGGATGTGAAGGGAAAGAAGGAGGAAGAAATCAAAGATGATTAAGTTTTCAAACTAGGTGACTGAGAAGATGACGATACCATCAACAGAAAAGTTAAGAGGTGGTTTTTTTTGGGGGGGGGGGCGGGGTAGGTTTCAGAAATGCTGAGTTTGAGAAGCCAGTAGAATAACCAGGTGGTCAAAGGACCAGATGGAAATAGCCACGGAAAACTGAAGATAGACAGAGATAGAAATATGTGTGTATGTGCACACATACAAACACACACACACACACACATATATATATACACACACACACACACACATATACATATGTGTATATATACAAAAATGGGGTAGAATGTCAGAAAAAATCTTATTCATGCAGATAAGCTCTTCGTTCTACAGAGAGAGAGAGAGAGAGGGAGAAAGAGAGAGAGGAAAGGGAGGGGAGGAAGATAAAGGAGAGAGGAGTGGGGGGCAAGACTAGCTCAGAGGGAGGTACTAGAGACAGATACAGATTTGGGAGTCATCTACATAGAGGTAATAATGGAGCCATGGGAAGAGAAGAGATTGCCGAAGGAGAGAAATAAAGAAAGGAAGGGAGAAGACAAAACAAAGAGCCTTCCTGGGAGTAAAAGTTGATAGTGTAGCAGTAAAGACCAAGAAAGAGCTCAAACAGGTAGGAAGAAATACAGACAGGAGTTTCACAGAAATCCATAGTATTTGAAAGGAAAGAATGGTCAACTGTGTCAAATGCTATAGAAAGTTCAAAGATAAAGACTTAGGAAAGGCCATTCAATGGGCAATCGTGAGGGCTGCAGTGAGCTTTGAGAAAGCTTTTTCGGCCCAGCGGTGGGGTGAAGAGTCAGACTGCAGGTGACCAAGGAAAGAGTACATGGTGAGGTAATGAAGGCAACAGGAATCGATCAATTTTCTAGGTAGGAGCTTAGCGGTGAAAGGGAAAAGAGAAGGAAGAAGACAGTGTACACCAAAGGGACAGCTTTAGATTACAAGATGGCCAGGTGGTTTAGCAATAACAAAGAAGGGCCATCTCATCATCTTGTGACCTAAAGCAAAGGACAGGTGTGGATATAAACATAGAGAGGTTTTAAAGTGTACAAGATGAGAGACAAACTCATGATGGGTGGCCTCAACCTTTTAGTGGGTGAGGCCATCTGATGAGAGAGGAAGGTTAAGGATAGAGTGGGGCGCTTGAAGAGAGACACTTGGCACAGCCAATGGGGGTAAGGGGACAGCATAATTACAGATGAACAGAAGGACTGCTATGAGATGTTAAGTAGCACGTTAAGTATAAGAACCAAGAGCAGGAATTCTTAAGTCTGGGGGGGGAATTTAACTTAATAGAGTTCATGCCAAAGACACAAGTTTTAACAGTTCAAGCACAGTCAAGAGTATCATATAGCTGTCTAGAATGAGGATTTCATACATGCATATATATATATGTATGCATGTTTACATATGTGTATATACATGTATGTGTCTTTCAGCCCTTTCAAGTTAAGACTTTTAAAAACATAAATGAAAGCTCAGGTTTCAAAAACTGAAATAAAAATATTTACACCAAAATTTTGTGAAATGGAAATCAACTAATTTAAGCCACAAACGGAAAGCTGTAAAATTGGAGGAGAGTTAATGTGCCTTACATAAAACTAATAAAAACATGTTCTTTACTGTCCAAAAAATTTCTATTAAAATATAGCTTTTAAAAAAAATTCTAGCCTGTTTGGAATCCATTTTCCTCTTATCTTAATATTTAAAATCCCTTGATAAATATTTGACTTCTAGAAAATTGTGATGTCATATTCCCAAACATCCCTGAGATGCCAAATTTTTTTCTAGCCACCGAAGTAATTCCAAATCCACATAACAATAATAATAGTAATAAAAAAACCACACAGTATCTTGTTTTTCAAAGTCAATGCTGACACAAACAGATTAGCCAGTAGCCAAGAGCTACTGCTGAGTAAAAGACAGCTCCATCCCCAGTCTTAATAGAACATACTGCTCACCATAAAACCTAAGGTCCTAAAGATATCGGGGTGCACATTCTGACAGCTTCAGTCATATCATCTCTCCATGAGTGGAGTAACTCACTTCTCCATTAAGAATCTGAAACTGCATTTTGCAAAGTCTGAAGAAGATGTAAGAATACTGGCCATCGGGACACCCACGGACAGCCCAAAGCCTACTTTATCATGACCAATACCACATGGCATAATAAACAAATAATTTTAAGGAAGAGGCAGCAGGCAGAGTGCTGGACTTGGGATCAAGAAGACCTAGGTTCAATTCTTACCTCTGACTCTCACTACAGGTATGACCATGTATAGACCAGTCTC
The DNA here is from genome assembly GCF_011100635.1 of Trichosurus vulpecula. Taxonomy (NCBI): domain Eukaryota; kingdom Metazoa; phylum Chordata; class Mammalia; order Diprotodontia; family Phalangeridae; genus Trichosurus; species Trichosurus vulpecula. The sequence goes on along the minus strand of NC_050573.1, from coordinate 114,165,160 downwards.
TACTATTTTGAGCCTCAGTCAACACTAGAAGACTTCAAAGGTTACAGATGGGTTGCAATTCCTATCAGTGGAGACTTTCTACACCAAGTACTCCTGAAAACCAAGGAAAGCACAGGTCTTTGACATAATAATAATGAGCTGATATTTACTTGGCCCTTTAAGGCTTCCAAAGTGCTTTTTATATGTGGTCTCATCTGAGATGTGCCTTTACATTATAGATACAATTTCATACCCACCCAGAAATTCAAAATTAACCAAGAGGAAAACACACACACACACACACACACACACACACACACACACACACACACACATTCTTCAGACCTTTCAAATTAAAGACTTTTTAAACCACAAGTACAACTCAATTTCTAAGTTCATTAAATTAAATATTCACTTTGACGCCACACTGGAGCTAGTTCTTTCCAACTATTTTATTTTTTTAATGAAAATATTAGTGACCTGTTACCACATTTTCCACTGCTATTTAACAAAAGGGATAAAATTATGAGGGGTAAAGGAATTAACTTTCCCCTGATATGTGCTTCATTTTTAAAATAAGCTTTTCCCTAATTACTGCGCTTTTATCAATTTATCTAGACTACAATATTTGCTTAAAAAGGACAAATGTACGGGAGTGCTGCTTCCTGTTAGGAAACTGTGTAAAATGCTAGTATTTTGGAAACCAAGGGATCTGCGAGTCTGAAATATTGAATACTTTCCCAGAAGAGACACAGTTTAAAGAGTTTAAATTTCCTTCTGTAGTTTCCACTGAGAAAACATTTTTTTAAAAGTCTGAAATAAGATTCTCACGGTGTGATAGCCCTAATATAAGAAATTTTCAACAGGCAAAAGGCAGCTATTTCTTCTGTGCATAAATGAAACTTCATCTGTATTGCTTTAAACAGCCTGAAGGCAATCCCTCAGTCCCCATTTTCTGGATAATGCAAACTCATTGTTAAAAGTCAAGTCTAAAGCCTTTACTTGCTGTGGGTTCAGCAATGTTCAAACTCCTTTTTCTCATCACTTCTGGGGAAACAGGACTTCACTTCTGCTAACAATACACTTTTCCAAGTGACTACAGACAGATCTTGGACAAGTCATTGCCCTCTCCTGAGCCGTTGTTTCTGACCTGGAAAATGAGGGGGATGAGCTAGCTGATCTGAAGGTTCCTTCCAGCTCTAAGATCCTATGACTAGGTCATCTCAAAAGTCCCCTTTCATCATACAGGGAAGCAATATAGGGACTCAACAAGATAATACACCCAGAATTCTGTAAAAATCATTTTCTCAAGCAGGTGGGCCGTTTCACTGACATCAGTGACAACGAACTGTAACAAAAATATGTCAAAGCACATCAAAATGAGGACGGATATGTTAAGTGGTGTAGCATTTACGGATTCTTCTGTCAAAAAGACCATTCTCAGGACACCTGCTCTCTCCCCATCACTGCATGCTGTCCATTCCAGTTTCAAAACATCTACCAACCCTGGTCCTCTCTCCCTCCTCTTGAGTTTCTCCTTCTCTCCCTTCAATGAACAAGCAAGGGTCTCCACGTGAACAAAGCAGCCTCCAAAGAAACCCCCGCTATTCTTCTGGAAGACCTCAAAGATACCTTTTAAGACAACATCCAATCTGCGGCCCATCTCTCCTGAGACTCACAAAAATTCTGTTCTGTATTTTTGCAATTTCTTCCTCAACAGTGGTACGATCTTTGATTTTTGTATGTTCCAAATGCTATCACCAACCACAGAAAGGATAGGATGTGAATACATGCAAGTCCTGAAAACAATTAGAAAGCTGATGTGCTGAGTTCAAAATACGGCTGAACCCACACACAAGGAGCAAGAAAATTTAACCGGGATGAAGCAATATGTTTAAGTAAATGCAGTCTTGCGTAAAATTAATTTCCATCCTCACGTGAGGATTCAATGGACTAATTCTAGCTCTGGTTGTACCACTTACTGGCTGTGTGACCTTAGGCATCTCATAGCCTCTCTGAGCTTCCACCTATCTCCTCATACATAAAACAGAGCTAACACCTGTCCTGACACCTTCATTAGGTCTTTGTGAGGGACCAAAAAAGAAATCAGGCAAAATTGCAAAGCTCTACAAAAGGTAAGGTATTGCCATTAATGGTACTATCCCATATAACTTTCTGAAACGGCTATATCTACAGATTAATGTAAAGAGGAAGTAAACACCGTGCTACGGGTATATTGACCAAATCAATCAGATTTGTGCCCAAGAGTAAGAAGTTTTTCACAGCGATTTACTACCTAAAGATAGCATGCAGCAATTACTGGGCTTCAGAAGCAAGGAGGATTTGAGCATCCCAAAGGTCTGGAATGAAGTAAAGGAAAAGGATACTCTACCCCATGAAGAAAAAACAGAATACCTCTCAAGACTCTCTGACATTCTGGGCATAAGAGCAGCAGAAAAACTACTATCATTGCATATCTAAGAAAAGACATTTAAGAATCTCAAAATCCCAAACTGTGAAATGCTGGTGGAAAGAAAACAATTATTCAAGGGAACTGTGGAGAAACTGGAAAAGGGAAGGCTAGGAAAAAAAAAATGAGTTTATAGTAACACCTCATACCATATACAACAATAAATTCCAATTGTCACAATAATCTAAACATTTTAAACAATCATTTTAAATGGGAAGAAAAGCAAGCTATCCATCTGAATTGTGGAGAGGAGAAAGTTTTGTTACTGAAAAAACAGAATTATTAAGCATAAAAGAGACAGCTTTGACTACATAAAAATGAAAAGATTTTATGCAACATAAACCAGACATAAAATAATAAAAAGAAAACAAAGAGTGTGGGGGCAGAGGCAATACTAACAATAAGCTTATCTAACAAAATCAGAATTTATCAAATTCTTAATCTGGGGGCCCACTAACTTGTTTTTTAATATTTTGAAAACTGTTATTCTGATGCAATTGGTTTCCTTGGTAATCTTATTTATTTTATGCATTAAAAAACATTATTCTGAAAAGTAGTCTATAGGCTTCATTAGTCCATGACACAAAAAAAACACTAAAGAACTGCTCATTTGTAAGAAAGTCATACAAATTCATAAATAGAACACCTATTTCTCCAATGGATAAAATCATCAAAAAGATGCGAAGGGCAGTTTTAGAAAGAGAAAATTCAAGTTCTGAATAAATACTTAAAAAACTGTTCCAATTTCCTATTAATCCAGGAAACAAAAATAAATGTAACTTTGAAGCACAGACACCTTAAAACTCAAATTTTCCAAGAGAGTTACAAACCATAAAGTCTAAGAAGAGTGAGTGCTAGGGAAGAGACATTCTATTCCATTATTGGAGAAATTGGAAATTGATGCCATCTTTTTGGGAAAATAACCTAATGATAATAAGTAATAATGCCTGGATCTCACTGCTAGGACTCTACGTTAAAGATAGCTCTTCTTCAATGACTCATCATGGTGGGGAGATAGGCCTGCTTCCCAGAGGCTATCCCAGCAAAAGACAACCTTTGTCAGATTCTAACATGCTGGAAAGACACGGAGTCCTGACAACAAACTATGTCTGGTGTCCAAAGACCAGTCTAGCTAAGTACAAAAAGGCTCATAACTAGCAGGCTGGCTACCAACTGATAAATTCTTTGGCCTCTGCAACCCATCAAACAAAAAATATTAGTATTATAAAAAGATCCACCTGTATAAAAACACTCATGGCAGTTTTATTGATAAGAACAGAAAACTACAAATAACTTAGGTGTCCCAAAAGCTGGGGAATGGTAGAAACAATCACGTTTTATCAATGTAATGGAATAGGACTGCCCCATAAAAATGATGGCTATGTGGGATGAAAAGAAATATGATGACTATGCACAAAGTGATGCAAAGCAGAGAGGCAGGATTAGAAGAAAAAAATGCACATTGGCCATCACTATTTTAAAAAAAAAAAAAAGCAGGAACTTTTTAAGCACACAGAGAGAAAAGAAGGAAGAGGACAGAGCAAATGCATTTTTTACATTTTTATCTATCTCTTACTTTCAATGAAATGTAAATCATGCAGATTATACACTTTTTATTTGAGAGCTTATTTCTCATTTAAGGTGCTGTTGCAGGTGAAAGATGAAATGACTGAGGAAACAAAGGTTCAAGCTTCCAAGCAAATCAATTTATTAAGCATTGCATGCCAACTGCCTAACAAATTGGGACCGAGCTCACTCAACTTTGACATTGGACCCTAGATACAGGCGGAGACAGATTTTCATGCATAAATACAATTAATCAAATAAGACCAATTAATTAAAGAAAACAATTAACCAGCATACAAAATTAGATAATCTGATTTCTAATTGGAAGAAAGATTAGGGGCTTTCCTCGGGAGGAAGAGAGCAAACAAAGTGCAATTCCCTGGAAGTTGTCCTATTCCCTACCCCCACCCCACTCCCTCCGCACCAAGTGTCTGTGTTCAATCAAAGGAACATGGAAACAATAAGTGACTGACCAGTATGGGGCCAGTTTTCCAATAAGACAAATGGGTTGCATGAGATGTATAATTAATTTTGAGAAAACTCCTTACAACCATCTTTGGATCTGACCAGGTTTCTGGTCAGCATAACCCAGGTCCTTAGTTAAGGGTCTCTAAGCAACAGGTAGAGGTGGTCCAGCTTCTCAACCACATAGCGTTTGGATTCAAACAATGCAATAAAGTTTTCTCACAATTCCCATAATTGAATCAAGTTTTCTCACAAGACAGAAATTGGACTAGACCCATAACTGAATAGAAAGGGAACTGAGTCTAGCTCAAGAATTGAGTCACAAGATGAAGTCAGTGTGGTTCACTCAATTCCCACAGTACAGAGAGCTGAGGTTATTAAGTTTCTAATAAAAATTAATAGAAAAAAAAGTTCATGCGAGGGTAAAAAAAAATTCAATTTCTAGTCAGCCAACATTCATTAAGAACCTGGGACATGGAAAGTTCTGGGCTACACAGGATACAAAGACAGAGACAACCCATCATTAAAGGTAACAATTAGACAACACTGTGCTTAAATGACAGCTATTTTAGGCTTTTTCACTTTCACTCCTTAGTCCCTCTCTCTTCACATGCTTTTGATTATAGCACATGCCTCTTATTAAGGAAATTTCCACAGCTGCTTCTCCTGACATCCCTCAATCCCACAAAGTTTTTTTCTTGTTATCGGGGCTTTTTTAAAGGACAGCAGTACAGCTAAGAGCCCTATGGTAATAATTTAAGCGGCAGCTTCTTGTAAAACCACCCAAGGGTGAAGAATCACATGAGGAACTCAGTCCGCGCTAAGCTTCCAGCCTGCATCTGCTTACCACGTGTGTTGGTAGCCATGTCCGCCACTTTCTGAAAGGCATCCAAGAAGGCAGCTGCAGCTACTACTGTAGTCCTGAAAGGCAAACAGATAACAAAAGCATGAGGAACGTCTCATTCCAGCGACTGCATCTCAGCCAAAAGGCTAAAGCCTTCACAGTCCAACCAGAGCGAATTTCTGCAAGAAAGCACTGAAATGGCCTTTTTGCATCACCAACAACGGATGGATGGATGGATGGATGAATGAATGGATGGATGGATGGATGGATGGATGCACGGACGGACGGAAGGATCAGTACATGGATAGAGACAGAGATAGAGAGATGGATAGAAAGACTTAGACATACACAGAGACAGATAGGACAGGATAGAGAGATAGGTAGAAAGACAGACAGATAGATGAATAGAGACAGGGAGAGAGAAAGACAAAAGTCATACAGAGAGATGAGATAGGTAGATAGATGGATAGAGACAGAGAGATGGATAGGGATATAGAGACATATGGACAGATATGGATAGAGAGATAGAATGGATAGATATATAGAGAAACGGATACGTAGAAGGAGAGTCAGACATACAAGGAGAGACTGGATGGATAGACAGAATAAGCCTTTTTAAGGTTTGCAAAGCATTTAACATATATATGTGTGTGTAGATATGCATATATATATACACATATACATACACATATATACACATACATATACATGTGTGTGTATATATATGTGTGTATATATATGAGAAAATATATATATATACATATATATATATATTTTCTCATAGGAGATACAATAACCTGTGAGGTAAGGACCCCTGATTTTATTATTTCCATTTCACAGAAGAGGAGGCTTAGGCTCAGAGAGGTTCTTATCTCACTCACTACAGGACTCCTTTTAAATGGGACTATTTTTGTGATGGCCAAAAAAAAAACCAAAAAACAAAAACTGGATACTAAAGCTATGCCCATGAACTGAGGAATAGCTGAATAAATCATGGCATATCAATCGATCAGTAAACATTTATTAAGGGTCACCATGTTCCAGTCATTGCGCTACCTGCTAGGGATACATAAAGAGGTAAAAGACAGTCTCAGCCATCAAAGAGCTTACAATCTAGTAGCTATATGGGTACAATGGAATACTACCATGCTGTAAGAAATGAGGGAAAAGGTGGTTTTAAAGAGTTTATAGAAAAGATTTGTATGAACTGATTCAGAGCAAAGCTGGTAGAACCAGAAAAAATGTGTGCTATAATATTAGTATTATAAAAGTGAACAATGAGGAAGAATTAAATAAGCAGAACCAGAAAAACAATTTATATGATAACACTGCACAGACAAACAACTTTGAAAGCGGTAAGAATTTTGATCAATGCAATGATGATCCGTGATTCCAGTGGACTGATTGTGAAGCACCCTATCTAACCTCCTAGAAGTAACAGACTCAAGGTGAAGAATAAGACATATATTTTAAAAACACAGACTATGAAGGAATTTGTTTAGCTTAATTATACATATTTGTATAAAGGAAAAAAGTAAGTTTCTGTTCATTAAAAAAATAAAATTTAATTAATAAAAATGGGGTTATATTAACGCCAGACTCAATAGTATCAGACTGTCAATGTAAGCCAATAAACAATTATACTTGGTACCCAATCTCACCTAAGCATTCGGTTACTAAAATACAAAATTGAGGACTGAGATGGAAAAGATGGAGTGCTTCAAGAGGTAGCAAACTTCCCCATAATGGAGGTCTATAAGCACAAGTAGGATGGACCCCTGTGACCCTGTCACAGAGGAAATTCTTTAGGGGTTGGACTAGATGGCTACTGAGCTCCCTACCAACTCTGAAATTTCATGATTTTGTGGTTAGAAATGTTAAAACAACAAGTCTCTCTCAAAAGATCCTTGTTTCCATGAGATATAAACAACAGAGACAGGGAAACTGAGACAGAGACAAAACCAGAGAAAGAGAGCGAGAGCAAGAGAGAGAGAGAGAGAGAGAGAGAGAGAGAGAGAGAGAGAGAGAGAACACAGCATGGAAGAGAGAGAATGAGAGACGGACACAAAGAGGGAAGTGGGAGACAGAATGAGAAAGAGAGAGAGACAGAGGCAGGGACAGGGAGAGACAGAGAATACCACAAATATACAAGTACAGAATGCTAAAGCTGGGGGTAACCTCAGAGATCATATAGTCCAATTTCCTTGTTTTATGGAGAAACTGGGACCCAAGAATTTAAATGGTTTGCCCAGATCACACAGGTAGTCAAGTGAGGAGCCAGATATCAGCCCTAGGTGTTTGATGCTGAACACAGAAGTACTTTCACAGAAGGAATTCTTAACCTGGGCTCTGTGAACTTGTTTTTTAAAAATATCTCTTTTAATAACTTCATTGCAATAGAACTGATTTCCTTTGTACTTCCACCTATTTTTATTTTGTGAATCTGGTTCCTAAGTTTCACGAGGCTGCCAAAGGGCTTCCAAGACACCAAAAAGGCTAAGAATCCCTGCTTTACAGAATGGAGTCATTGTAGCTGGGAATGAAAACTGGGACAGGAAATAATCTATCACTCAATGACCATGTGTTTGAGGAGTTGCACCGGAAGATTTTTTTTTAAAACATTAAATCTTCCAAGGCCAGGAAATGAAATCTGTGATACGATTTTTCAACAGAGGGCATTAATTACAGCATCACCAAACACATGACAAAGGATAACAAGAGAGAAAAATTTTTAAATCTAACATGAGAAAAAGGAGAGATTATTAGCCTAGACTGTCAGTAGTACCTTTTAATCAAAGATTTTGAAACACTCAAAATAAGCATCTTGATGGTAATCAAAAGAGGTTCACATAGGATTTCTGGTGCTCGAAATATTATGCCAAGTTTGTTTGTTTTCCAAAATGGTACCCAGAATTCACAGTGGGAGCAGAAGTTCGGGGGCTGATCAATTAATCAATCAACCAATAGGCATTTATTAAGCACTCAGTGCATGCCAGGCACAGTGCTAAGTGCCGAGGATAGCAGGAAAAATCAAAGTCAGTTTCTGACCTCAAGGACCTTACAATCTAATTGGAGAAAGAATATGTACATAAGTAACTTAGATCGATACAAGATACATACAGAGTAGACCGAAGATAACCTTAGAGAGAAAGGCATTAGCAATTTGGGGCTGGGGTGGGGGTGGGTCACTAAAAAAGACCTCCTGAAGGTTTAAGAGGTGGTGTATGAGTCTTGAAGGAAGCCAGAGAGTCTAAGAGGGGTTGGCAGGGAGGGAGTACTCTAAGCCAACACCAATGCACAAAGATGGGAGACCGAGTTCCATGGGGGGATGGGCGGGCAGGCAAACAAAACAGTATGGCTGAACCATGGAGTATATGGAGGGGAGTAATGTGTTAGAATGGAAAGCTAGGTTGTGAGGAGTTTATATTTAATTCTAGAGGAAAGGGGGACCACTGGAATCTACTAAATGGGGGAAAAGGGTGGCATGGTCCTATCTACACTTTGGGGAAATTACTTTGGCAGCAGAGCAGAGGTTGGACTGAAATGGGGTGAGACTTGAGGTAGGAAGGCAATAAAGAGACCACTGCAGGAGTCCAAAGGAAAGATGATGAAAGGATGAACCATGCTGGTGACTGTGTGAGTGAAGAGAAGGGGACGTATGTGGACATAGTAACAAACTGTATGACCAACACTGAGGATTTGAAGAAGGAAATTCAAAGACTAGGAAGAGTTAGAGAAGGTCCATAGAAGAAATAATCTATAAAGATGAAGGAAATAAGCAACATGGCCTGTAGATCCTAGAAGAAGCATTGTTCTACATAAGAATGGCAGAGTGGGGTGGGGGTGCGCGCATGGCAAGCAGTCCCCAAAAGAAAGCTAAGGAAGAGTTATATTAGAAACATGCTTCAAAACTGAGTCCTTCTATTTTTAAGCTGGACAAGAAGCTTCCTCAAGATCAGGGAAAAGCCTCATGCTGAAGCAAGAACAAAGTAAGGGAACAGAAGATGAACATCACACAACACAAAAATACAATCACCCAAAGAACGTCTATTATTTTTTTAAAAAGGAGAAACTCTTCGAATACAAACAATTTAGTTAACAAAAACTGTGGACACGAGAAAGCTTGTTCAAATCTCCATCATTTTTTCTGGCACAATGGCTCAATTTATTGTTATTTAAGTCTTTGCCCATCATTTAAATTTAATTATGCAGTTCTACAAGTGGCATGGGCACTATCTTTGTGGTTGTTGTTGGTTCCTTTGTTTTCAAAGAGGACCAATGGCCTCACAGGGTGATATCTTGACTTGCTGTTGAATTGCATTTAAGTGAGGCAGAATTGCACAAAGTCATCAGCTTCACGCTGTCTTCCAGAGTCACAGAAGTCCAGGGGCAGGACGAAGGTCACAACAACCGGTGATGGCCCAGGCTATAGCGGATGACCTTGGTGCCTTCAATGTCTAACCAGGCTACAAGCGAGCGATGCATGGCACCTGCTTCAGCCACCTTCGTGCCTTTGGAACAAACTGCTCTCATCCGCTCATTCTGCCAGGGGAAGTCCTCACGTGCTTGGGGTAGACATCCCCCTAACTCACTGATGGGTCTGCAACCTGTCAGTTACCCCCAACCTGGTTTAGCCCATCTGCCAGGATGGTTTTACCAGGGTGTGGCCACTGTGCCTGCTACAGCTTCTTGAAGCCACAGGTGAGAGTTGGATCACAGATGGACACCAAAGGTGAATGAGCAGCACTGAAAAGGGATCTCAGCAAGCCCTCACACCAAACCCCATACACTCCATGAGCAATGTATTTGCGCTGAAATTACCTAGGAAAGTTAGAAAAGTCATTCTGAAGGACTGAGATCTTTCAAGTGTCTTAGGAAACAAAAACCCTCTACTCTCGGGCCCAACAGCAAGAGGCCTAGACTCAAAGCCAGGAATCTGGGTTCAAGTCTCAGGTCTGCCACTAAATCCATGTAACCTTGGGCACTAAACTTCTTTGGAAGTCAAGTTTCCCCATTTATAAAACAAAGTGGATGATATCCAAGTCCCCCACGCCCACCACCAGCACTAAAAATTCTGGGTAAAGACAAAGTGGCATCCTAGTATAATTGGACAATGAAGCTAGAGCTAGTCACTGTACTTGAAAGATGTGGCCTTGACCTAACCCTCAGTTTCTCTATCTGTAAAATGAAGATAATGGTATTTATATTACCTATCTCCTGGGTTGTGGTAAAGAAGATGCTTTGTTAATCTTAAAATGCTATGGAAAAAAGTTTTTTTAATTACATTTTTTAGAAATGCTACTGAAATATGCACGATGGGACCGCATATATGCAACAGAATTGTGGGAGTCAAAGCAGGCAGTTGGCTCCTGAGCCTGAGAAAGAAGGCGTCTTGTTCCAAACTTGCCTACATTTACTTGTTGCGGGTGGGAGGGGAGATGATTTAACACTAATAACTGTATGTTTCACAGATTCTATTGTCCAAGCACTGATTTAGCTTAGTTCAGAGAGGCCAATCACCCCAAAAGTGATCTGTGACAACTGCAACTCTCAAAGACCTAAGTAAGTCATGGAGGGGTTGTGGTCTATCCTATACCAAGAGAGGGAGAATCCACATGGATAGAATCAGAGGTCCTTGAAAGACTGAATAAAAATTTACCTTTTGTTAAGCTATTTTTCTCCAGTAAACTTGAGCCTTGACTTCCTCCTGGGTTCCAAACCTGGCCCTGTCATCTCTACTCACATAACTCTCAGCACTTCAACTAAATGTCTCTAAGCAAAATGGGGGGGGGCGGATTAAGGTACTAGATAATCTCTAAAGTCCTAACCATCTCTATAGCTAAGAACCAACAAATCCATGCCCTGGGAAATCGGGAGCAGATGTAAACTGTGGCCCAACCTGAACCCAGAGAGGTCACTGGAGCCAGTAACAGGATGTGAGATGGGTGTCCTTGGCTCACTGGCTCCAGGGTGTGTGTCTGTCATCTGAGCGCTGCCAAAGGCAAGAAGGAAAGAGATACCATCTAGAGAGCCTAGGTTTCAGAAGGAGTAATACTTGGAGCAGCATGGGGACTCGAAACTAACGGAGGGGAGGGCCTGGGCCCCTGGGGCCTCTAGAAAGGAAGGGAGAGCCAAATGCCATCTAGGGCAAGAGGGAGAGGACCAGAAACTTCACTTAAAAGGCAGAAAGTCATTGCATCTGGATATCAGTTTGATTCAAGGAAACTAACCAGAACACGGAGGAAAAATAAATCAGCAAAATTCACCAACGTATCCACAAAGCCTGGCATCACATGCAGGGCTCCACACCCATAGTCCCTCACCTCTACAAAGAAGGGGCAAGACTCTTGTAATCTCATACCCTTCTCCCTATTTTCCAAACATCTAAAATAGGATTGTGTACTATTTTTAAGGCAACAGAACAAAGGGGAAATGCTGTCTTCTCCTGAAAGCAAAAATGGAGGTCAGAAAAGTGGGGGCGGGGGTGGGGGCAGGAAACCAGTAAGGGGAAATTTATGGAGCTGAGGCCTGGAGATTACTGGTGGAAGAAAAGGATGAGGTCCTGGGATGCAAAAGACCCACGGCACCACAGGAGTGATTGAATTTCAACCTATTATATTGGGAATTATTCATGTCCTTCCTTATATCCTACCCTCATTCTTTTACTAACATACAAAGTCAGCTCAAAAAGTATTTAATGAGCAGCTACCAATGTGCCCTTTTGCACTGCTGTATAGGATGGAGTAGAAGAAATGCTCTCTGGCCCCCAGAAGCTGAACCTTGTCAGGAAGACAAAATGTGTCTTGTTTCTCGCAGGTACAAAAAAAAAATCAAATCCAGTTTCTCTTTGTGTTATAGGTTATACGGTGTTAATAAAAGCCCACTGAAATCTGGGGTAGTCAGAAAGGGTATCAGGGAGGAGGCTGAGATTTGAACTGGGCTTCAAAAGAGGCAGTGTGGAGGGATCCCTGGATTTGAAGTCAGAGGCTCTGGATTTGAGGAGAAGCTAAGTGGCTCAGTGAATAAAGCACTGGGCTTGGAATCAGGACAACTCATCTCCATGAGTTCACATCTGGCCTCAGACACTTACTAGCTGTGTGACCCTGGGCAAGTCACTGAACCCTGTTTGCCTCAGTTTCTCATCTGTAAAATGAGCCGGAGAAGGAAATGGCAAACCCCTCCAGTATCTCTGCCAAGAAACCAAAAAAAAAAAAGGGAGAGGGGGAAGGGGCAGGCATAGAAAGTCAGACACGACTGAATAACAACAAAGTCCTGGGTTTAAATCCTGGCTCAGCCACTTATGCCTGTGTGATCCTGGGCAAGTCACTGGACCTCTGTGGGCTTCAAATTCCTTATTCGTCAATGGAGAGGGGCGGACCATGAGCCACTGACCTTAACTATAGAACTGAGATGGAAGAAGAGGAAAAAAACAGGGAGAGCATGAAGTGAGAGGCAAGGTAAGTCAGGAGCTGTAAGGGTGCAGCATTATGAAACAGAAATATTATGAGGGTGGGAAGTAGAAAACCCGGGCTCCCTGGCTAGCTCGGTTGTTCTTCAGCTATGTGACCTTGGTTAAGTCATATCCCTTTTCTGAAACACAGTTTCTTGACCTGTTCTCTGGCCCTCTTCATGAGATACCTCTTCCCATCTCTCTGCCCTGGAGCCTTATGCTCCCAAATAAAGAGAAGTCTCCCTAAAAAAAAAAAAGCTGGAGTCACTATGCTGCTTCTGTTCCCTGTCCCCTTACTCTAGAAACAGCCATCAAGTCAACCCTAACATTCCCAGAAGGGGCAGGAGCAAACTGCCCTATGATTCCACCAATCCTGTGACTTCCCAACCAAGACACCCCTCCTTCAGCCACCACCCTTATTTGTATGTTGTCTTTCCCTATTAGAATGGAAGCTTCTCAAAGACAAGGACTGCACTGTTTTGTATTTTTGTTGCCAGCACCTAGCACACAGTAAGTACTTCATGGATGCTTTTTCATTCATCTATGTATGAAATGGGATTTTAGAGCTAAATCTTGAAAGTATCTTCTAGCTCCAGGCTTCTCTGACATGATTTATGTTGGGGAATAATGATATATAGTGTCAGCTGGATCAGCATTTCCCAAACCTATATTTGGCCACAGAACACCTCTGGGATTCAAATAGATTGACAAAACTCACAAATGCTGGACCAAGGACATGGATTACCACCATCATAAAGGGTTTATGAAAGGAAGACTTCAGGAGATTTTGGAGAAGAAAAGAAGATTGTTTTCCTATAAAAACCATACTATATGCATAACAAATTTTGAGGGGAAAATATCTCTAGTACTGAAATTGTCTTGGAGGACCCCTCACATACTCCATATAACAACCAAAAGAACCTACTAGTTGCTGCCCATAAATGACATTCTATTTCCTGTCTCCATGTCTTTGTATGGGCTGTGCCCCATGTCTGGAAATGGACCCTCCTTCCTCATCTCTGCCTTCTGGAAGCCCAAACTCTCTTCACAATATGAGATCTTGCCCGATCTCCCCAGATGTTAGTACCCTCTCTCCACAATGCTACCCTCAAGTACTGCACACATATTTTGCATATATTTATCTGTGTACCTGTTAGACCTTCCAACCCAAGAAACTACTTGAAGGTGGGAACTACTTCCTTTCTGCCTTTGTATCCCCAGTGCCTAGCACAGTGCCTAACCTGGCACACAGTAGGCCCTTACTCAAAGCTTGATGAATTGAATTGGACCCTAGTCATAACACAAAGCAACAGCATTCCACAGAATCCTGTGTGGGAAGGGTCTGGATAGATGAGGTCAAGGTCAATGAAGAATAATGACAAAGGGCTTTGACTACTAGACTGAGGCCTCTGGACTCGGGACATGAGTACAGGTTACAAAACAAAGAAATTATGAAAACTATTTAGGAATATAACAGCAAGGGATGCAATTGATTAGAAGGACCACAGAGCCAGAACTGGAAGGGAATACAAAAGTCATCCAGTCCAAGCCGCTCATTTTACATTTGAGGAAACAGAGGGGTAGGTGGATTAAATGACTTTCCTAGGCTCACACGGGTAGTAAGCATTAGAAGGGGGCTCTGCGTCCAGATCCAGTGGAGAAACACTGGGAGCAGGACGATCAAAAAGAAAACCATGGAGTCATTCAGGAATGAGAGGCTAAACACATCCGGCCTAGTAAAATCTGGTAAAAGAGAAATAAATCCAAGAGGCAACGAATGAAGAATCAGTTAAGAAGAAAATACTCTATACTGGTGGCTCTCAAACTTTTTTTTTTTTTGGCGCTTATGGCATAGTATGTTTTGTTGAACTGGGAGTAGCCTCTGGAAGAGTTGGGAGACTTGTATTTGTGTAGGCAAGGCCAAGTCTACTACAATTCAAGACATATTTAGCAAAACTCATAGCACAGCCTTTGCTAACCACTGATCTAAACGGATTGGAAACCAAAATTTCAAACTTAGGGGACTAGGAGGACACAAATGGCATTTAAATTACTATGCAACCTGACCCCTTTCTATCTTTCCAGTCTTCTTATAGATTCTTCCTCCCTCCACACCCTACATTTCAGTCATAATGGCCTACAAACATTGGTGCTCCATCTCTGGTCTCCCTTCCTTTGCAATGGCTATCCTCCAGGTCTGGAGAGCGTTCCACTTTCCCATCTCTGGCTTCTTTTCAGACTGCTCAAAACCACCTCCTCTCAGTCCCCCTAGTTGCTAGGGCCTCTGCCTCTAAGACTACACTCCATCTACCCAATATCTGTCTTAAATATTCCTGTTTAGTTACAAGTTGTCTTCTCCATTAGAATACAAGCTCCTTGAGGGTAGGGCCTATGTTTCTGCTTTTCTTTATATCCCTAACACCGAGCCTAGCATAGAGTACACACTTAATAAATGCTTGCTGACAATAATGTTGAATATATTCTCACTAACAGAATGGAGTTATAGTTAGGATGAGTAAGGGTAGGGTTTTAGGAGAAGGTATGGTATTGTAGAAAAGAGATGATGAGTTAACTTTCAGAATTTCCAGGCCCATGTGTCCCAAATAAGACTGAATAGGGATTTGACAACTAGAAGACAGAACCCAAATGAAAAGCCCACTCACCTTCTGGTGCTCTCTGACAGTAAAGTGAATCTCAAGTGGTAATCTCCAAACCAAATTATAACAAATACCAGCAAGTTATCTAAATTCCTTGATCAGAGCTAATTATCCATGCTTCATGGGGCAGTAATAGAGAAAAGATGGAGCTGAAGGCAGAGGAAAAGGACACAGAGGGGAGAGAGAGACAGAGAGAGAGAGAGAGGAAGGAAAGAAGAAAAAGAAAGGGAAGTAAGGAAGGAGGGAAGAAGAAAGGAAGGAAGAAAAGAGAAAGAATGAAAGAGAGGAGAGAGGGAGAAAGGAAGGAAGGGATAAATAAAAAGACACATATACATATACACACATTTTTAATATTTATTTAAGTTTACAAGTTTTAAGCAATAAAAAACTCTAGTAATAGGTATCATGGACTAGTGCTTGTCCACAGACCAGCAGTTGGTAAACAGTTGTCTAGAGGCCTGACAGATCTGGGGGGAGGGGCGGGGGGAGACAGGCTCATTCCATTCAACTGTAAGGGAACAATGAATCTCTTCATCCCCAGTCCGTCACTCACCCTGAATTGCTGAGCTAAGAGTGCTTACTGATCACTCTCTCTGGTAAACCTGCCACCACAGAGGCTTTTTATTCACCAAAATATTTAACTAGTAGGCTCACTAAGAAACCTTATTTCTAAACTCAAAATAGGTCAATAAAATCACCAAACACAGTGAATGAAAATTACAGAAATAAGTATTTTAAAAGAGTCGTGTTTTAAATGCTTTAATTAATTTAAATGATGGAAGATTTTTAAGTAAGCATTTCTATTTCACATCAGATGGTATTATAAAGGTTAAGTGTGTATATATTTCTATAAATATTTTATATTAAGGCACTGAAAAGCTTGCCATAAAGTACTAATAATAGCAGTTACATTTACATGGCACTTTTCAGTTGGCAAAGCGCTTTACAATACAACATCTCATTTGAGTCTCAGGACAAATCTATGAATTAGATGCTATTACTACCTCTCTCCATTTACAGATGAGGCGACCGAGGCTCAGAGAGTTTAACTGATTTGCTGAGAAGTGTCTGAAGTGGGAGTCTAAGCTAGGTCCTCCTATGTATGAGTCCAGACTCCTATCCACTAGTCCTTTCATTCTCTCTTCTATCTGTTAATAGTCCTTTATACTTTTCACAATTACATCATTTCATATGAACTTCATAATGACCCTATAAAGTCGACACAGCAAGAATTCAGTGTATGAATGATGGGGAAACTAAGTGAGTTTCTGTAAGTTTAATGGTTAAGCCACCGATTAAAACACCAGTCTCTTGATTCTTAGGGTCCAGTGCCCTGTTCATTAAATCAGACTCTTAGGTTGATAGTACATTTTCATATACTAACCCCTAATATGGCATTAATTTAAGAAAAAGTTACAATATGTTCTATATACTTATGTATGCAACATTCAAATTACTTTTCTAATGATGCCCTAAGCATGTCCAATCAGCCAAATGGAAACAGCAGTTCTGGGACAGCCTGGAAGAAAAACGATCTACTTTCACTTACCGAAGCTGGGACTGTAGCTTTCCTGCTTTGTTTATAAAATCTTCCCAAACTGGATAGCTCCCCTAAAACAAAACAAAGTCATCACTCATTAATTTTTTGTTAGATATAAGATTCAAAGAACATGTAATCTCTAAACTTCTGGGGAAGGAAAAGAACATATTGCTATCTGACTATTCGATATCTCGATGTGATCAAATGTTATCTAAGACTACAAACTCTTCCGTGAGTCAGGCTTCCATTTTTTTTTATTTATAAAATAAGGGGCTTGGATGACATAAGCACTAAGGTCCTTTCTAATTTTGATCTTGTGACCTTACAATCCTAGATGTGCCCTACAATATTCTCTCTCTCTCTCTCTCTCTCTCTCACATACACACACACACACTCAGGACCAAACACACAGTGTCTCAGACTTAGATTTGCAGAGGTTTTTTTGTTTGTTTGTTTGTTTGTTTTTCCTGGTCCAGATCACTTCAGATCTGCAACTGCTTATCTTCTACAGCTTACAGTCTTGGAGAGTTTCCTAGGGAACTAAGAGGCTAAATGACTGTCAGGGTCCCACAGCCGATATGTGTCAGAGGCCAGCTTTCTATCTACCATATCATACTGCCTCTCTTACAATAGTAAATATTTAATAAACACAGTTTAAATAAAAGTCTGGTGTAGTACACTGGATACAGGACCAGGCCTGGAGTCAGAAGACCTGAGTTCAAATCTAGCCTCAGATACTCACTAGCGGTGCGACTCTGAGCAAGTCACTTAAAACCCAGTTTGCATCAGTTTCCTCATCTGTAAAATGAGCTGGAGAAGGAAATAGCAAACCACTCCAGAAACTTGGCCAAGAAAATCCCAAAAGGGGTCATGAAGAGTTAGCTAAAACAACAGAAACTGAAAGTCTGGAATGTTATGAGAGCTCAAAAGTTAAGTGGATTAGGGTGACCCATTTAGTGTAGATTTAAATGTGAGGGTTTACAAGTTTCAGCCCACACCCATCTGGAATCATAAATCGAGGCTAAAAGAGAACTCTGACCTATCATAAACCAACCTCATTTTACAAATACGGAAATGAAGCCTAGGAACATTAAATGACTCGTCCCAACAATCAGACAGATGGTAAAGCCTCAGAAGCAGAATTTGAACTCAGGTCATCTGATTTCTCTCTCCACTGTACCATCTTGCCTCCACATCTTACAGCCTCCTCATTTCTTTCAACTTAGGGGCATAAAGAGTAAAGCAAAGCCTCACTTGTTATTCATTTATAGACCACACTCTGACCAGTTTAACTTTAGGGTCAAAATTCAAAGGCCACAATTTTCTTTCAGCTGGATGCAGAAGCACAGGCTTGTCTGTTTCCCTCTCTAATCAAACAATTTGACTAACCTTTACTAGGCACCTCTGATGCACTGTATTAGGATGCTGAAAATTCAGAAGCAGAGAAAGGGTCTTTACCACCCTCAAAGTGCTTAGATTCTACCAGAATGTCCTTCATGGTGGAGAATGAGACAAGGGATACAAGGAAAGAGGGGTCCCCACCTTAGTAAGAAAGATGGTCAAGACTTGAGAGCAAAAGATTTCCCACACACGAGGAAAACTCAAAGGAAAGGACTCCTACAAGGAGAAGGCATCCAGAGAGATGCACAAGGCCACCTCGCACAGGGAAACGGGAGGAAGACAAGCAAAGACCATCATTCACAACAGAATCTTGAATGTAACACCTGAAAGTACTAGGATAAGTCAGTGTGCAAGCATTTATTAAGCATCTATTGGGTACCTGGCCTTGGGCTAAGCACTGGGGACCTTGGTCTGAAACAAATGAGAAAGGCAGAAAGGAGGGAGAGAGGGAGGGAAGGAAGAAAGGAAGGAAGCCTTTATTAAGTGCTCACTATGCGCTAAGCCCTGTACTAAGCACTTTACAAATATAATCTCATTGATCCTCACAACCTAGGAGGTAGCGGCTATTATTGTCTGCATTTTACAGATGATAAAACTGAGGCAAACAAAGGTTAAATGACCCTCCTGGGGCACACTGCCAGTTAAAGAGTCAGAAACTTTCAGAGTTTCCTGTTTTCTTAGAGAACTCAAAGACCAATGTTAATTAAAATTCTTTTATAAAATATTTTAAATCAGTGAGGAAAACTACTGTAAAAGGGCTGAATGATCTACCCAAGACAATTATCAGAACCCAGAAGCTCCTCCAGCCCAGTCCCATGCTTGCACCCTATCCAGCAAAGCTATCCTGAGACGGGCTTCTCTGTAAGCAGACTGGGGCTAACGCACAAACGGCAGTCCAATCAAAGTTGGGTGCACCTTGCCAGACAATATGTCTGTCACCCCTAAGGGTGAGAGATCTTAATACTGAATACTCTGAAATGAAATGAATGTGTACGAAAACATCAAACTTCTTCAAGACAACTCTGTCAACTGTCTCCTAGAGCGTCGCCAGCTTCAGTGAAGTCAGAGACCAAGGAGAGCCCACTCTCTGGTGTATGAGGGGAGGGAACACTTCTCCCCACTGATCTCCCACTCAGGCAGAAGAATGCTGCCAAAAATCAGCATGGGGGAGATTCAGGATATCTGACAGTCGATCAAAGAATGTCATACCCACCTCATGGGTTTTGGCAATATATGATTTACTGGGTTATAAAAACACAATTGCTCAAGTAAGAATACAAGAATTTCCTTTTGGGGGAGAAGAAGGAAAGGTTTCTACTCCAACCAAAAGTGGTTTACTACAAAAACTTGATCAAGGCAGAGGAGTGGGGGAGGAAGACGGCATAAAGGTAAAGATAAAAGGATGAGTGGGAGGGCAGATAATTTTTTTCCCCATTGTAAAGAGATTTCAGGGAAAGTGAAAGGAGGAATATGTGCCTAAGTTAACAATATGGCTCTTGGGTATTTGTCAAGGAAAAAAGACTATGTTTGGAATGTTGCCGGAAGCTCATAACCTGTCTCCAACCTACCTTTCCAGCCTTATGCCCCTTGGAGCATTCGGTGGTCCAGCTAAACTGGCCTTCCCTGTTGGTCCTCACACGTGGCATTCCATCTCTCACCTCTGTGCTCTTGGCAGAAGCACTGCTCCCACGCCTGGAATGCACTCACTCCTCATCCACCCCTCCCCTCTTAGGGGGGTGCCTAGATTTCTCCCATGCTCAGTTCAAGCATCATTCTACTGGAGGCCTTTTTTGATCCCTACCCCACCCCCACCAGCTGCTGGTACCTTCTCTACAATATCACCTTTTATTTATTTGGTCTCTATTTTGTACAAAATCATATATTTATATTTTCCTCCCTTCACAGAATGTAAGCGTGTGTGGAAGAAGCAGAGCTTTTTTTTCTTTTCTTTTCTTTTCTTTTTTTGTCTTTGTAGCCCTAGTACCTACTATAGTATTTAGAACATAGTGAGCTTAATAAATGTTTGCTAAAAAAAAAAAAGAAATACTTGCTAATTGAAGAATGAGCTTAATAAATGCTCACTAATTGAAGCTCTAGAGAGGGCAGAGGCCATGTCTTACCGAAATTGTTTTTTCCCTAATACCAAGTACCTCACTGTACAGAGTAGATGCTAAATGGGGGGGGGGGGAAGAATCCATTTACAGTAATCTGAAATATAGTTACCAGTATCACCGGTCATTCACTTAGACAATTAT
Organism: Trichosurus vulpecula; assembly: GCF_011100635.1. Lineage (NCBI taxonomy): Eukaryota > Metazoa > Chordata > Mammalia > Diprotodontia > Phalangeridae > Trichosurus > Trichosurus vulpecula. The sequence goes on along the minus strand of NC_050573.1, from coordinate 114,144,533 downwards.
CAGGGATGGCAGATGCAATCTACTGACATTTCTTATTTAATTTCTATAAAAGTCATCAATAGAAAAAGCAACTTGATTTGGATGGAACATTAAGTGTGGTTTTCATGTGAAACCTTAAAAAAAATCCATGCCCACTCCCCAGCTCCCTGCTGTACTGTGTGCCACTGACTTATGTTCTCTCCTCAGTGACCTTCCAGGATGCCCCCAATCTCTACACCACTTGCCAAAAGAGAGGCTGAGTGAATCTTGGGGGAAATAGATTCCTGTCCTTTGGCCTCATAACTCTAGGCTTGGCAGACTGAAGGGGCTCAGTGTGAGTTTTATTTTCCTTGATTTGGGTCCGTCTAGAAAGTTTTGAAACAGATTTTAATTTTCTCTGTTGAACTTCACAGCAGGGTCTCTGTTGAAATCTTTCATAGCCCCAGGATGCATTACAACTTCTTCCTTCAAACTTGGTTAAAGAGTGCTGTAAGGAACACAGCTTTTAGAGGGGCCTCAGGGACCCAAGTTCAAATCGAGGTGCTTTTTGGTAGGAGTATCTGTGTTCTCAGCACTTAACCCAGTGCGTGTGGCACATAGCAGGTGCTTAACAACGGCTCTACCTATCTACCATCTACCTCTCGATGAATTGCTTAAAATTCCAAGACAAACTGAGTCTTTGGAGGCAAGGGTGGGCCATGTGTCTTCAACCCCAGTTGCAGGGTGGAGGAGATGCTCACTGGTGGTATTACACAGGTCTAGCATGGCCAGGGTTATGATCTCCCAGGCAGCAGCAGAATCCTCTGGGGCTTGTCAGGTCCTGCCAGTCAGTGACATTCCCACCATAGCAGGAACAGCTAACTTGGAACCTCAGAACAATAAGGGAACAAGACAGAGCAAATGAACATGCCCAGAAGCCGGTTCAGCTCCTTGCTCAGACCATCAGGTTCAATCCACAGCAGGGCACTGAAGCCAGGTTCTATAACATTTCTAGGTCCACAGGAGCCTGGACAGCCCATAAAAGTTCTAGGGGCTCCCCAGAGTTCCAACACAGACAAGACCAAGAGCTCTGCCCCGAGTCATTAAAAAAAAAAAACCTGAACCCTCAAGCCAGAGGCTCTGGAAAGGAGCCAAAAGACTTTAATAAGAACGCATTTATACAAGCCCTTAGAAGTGAGGTACACAGGAAAATACCCTGGAGGTCATCAATAGCCACCCTCCCCTCCCCTGTCATTTTACAGGTGAGATAACTAAGGCCTAGAATTGTCCAAAGTCACAGAGCTACCAAGTAGCACGGCCAGAATCTATATTCGGGATCTGAATTCAACTCCTGACTCCAAATCCACAGCTCTTTCAATTGTATTTTTGTTTTCAATGTCATTCAGTAGTTTCGGTCATGTCTGACTCTCTGTGACCCCATTTGGGGTTTTCTTGACAAAGATACTGGAGTGGTCTCCCATTTCCTTCTGAAGAAACTGAGGCAAACAGGATTAAGCGACTTGCCCAGGGTCACAACAGCCAGTAAGTATCTGAGGCCAGATTTGAACTCAGGAAGATGAGTCTTCCTGACTCCAGGCCCAGCGCTCATCTATCCACTGAGCCACCTAGCTGCGCCTTCAACTATTATCATTCCTACTCTTATGAAAGAGGAAGAGAGAACTCAGCAATGAACATATCTTCCATAGGCTGGCAAGCAACTGAGGAAAAATAAGAATACCAATCTTTCCAATGCAAATTCAACATACTTCCCTTCTATCTCCTACTTCCTGGCTTGTGGATGAGAGATTGCCCAGAATTAGGCAATCTTTCAGGGCTCCAGAACAGAGGTTTCCTAACCTAGGGCCTCCTAAACAAATATATCAGAATCTGCTGGCAAATCATTGCCATCATCTTGTCATATTTATATAAATAACACTTCAGCATTCCCCGAACACTTTACACGGATTGTTTTACTTGAACCTCACAACAACCCTGAGACGTAGGTGTATCAGTGTTCCCATTTTACAGATCAGTACACCAAGGATGAGAGCTGTGACTTGCCCAAGGTCACAGAGCTAGCACCTGAGGGAGGATGTGGATTCAGCTGTCTGTGACTCCAGGTACTCCATCCTCAGGGCTGCCTGGCTTGCTCCTCTTTACCTGGGAAACTGGGTCGTCCCCCGCCCCACCACCGCACCAAGATTTGCCAGAATTTCCAAAAAAAAAAATAGCCAACAGTGACATTTTCCCTTTTCTTCTTCATCTTTCCTTCAGTCACCCAGGTTCACAACCTAGATGTCATCATTATCCTTTACTCCTCCCCATATAATTCCCCATATGCAGGCAGTGGTCAAGGCCTGTAGTTTCCACCATCACATCTCTTGTATATCCCCCCTTTTCTCCTATGACACGACCACTACCCTGGCACAGCCCCTTATCACCGCACATCTGGACTATTCCAATAGCCTGATGGTTGGTGTCCCTACCTCAAGGCTCTCCCCAGTCCAGGACATCCCCCATTCAGCTGTCAGACTGAGCTTCCTAAAATGCCAGTCAGACCGCATCACCTCCTTATTCAATAAACTCCAGTGGGCTGGCCACGTTGCTTGAATGCCAAAAGCACATCTGACTATTTTACGGAGAACTCACACAAGGCAAGCACTCACATGGAGGTCAGAAGAAGCAACACCAGGACACTGGTCTCTCTGAAGAAGTTAGCAATCAACTGTAAGACACGGAAGGCGCTGGCACAGGACCGCCCAGCACGGTGTGCCCACATCAAAGAAGGAAGGCTCTGTGCTCTATGATCAAAGCAGAACTGCCATTGCTCAAATTTAGAGACATCGCCAATTCAAATGTTGATATTTGTGTCCAACCTGTGGTAGAGCACTCTGAGCTCATGTTGGTTTGATCAGACACAGTCAGATACATGGTACCTTGACCCTGACATGTGTGACTCTTAACAACTTAGTCTTTAAAAAAAAAAAGATAAAGAAGAATTAACACTGGCACGGTAGATAGACTACCAGCCTTGGCGACATGAGGATGTGAATTCAAATCTGGCCTCAGTCACTTACTAGCTGTGTGACCTTGGGCAAGTCACTTAACCCTGTTTGCCAGCTAGAGAAGGAAATGGAGAACCATGCTATATCTTTACCAAGAATGTCATTTTAGTCCTCTTCAAGAATGAAGGAAGACAACCATTACCTCCAGAATCAACTGTAAAATTATCTGTTTGGCTCTCAAAGCCCTTTCTAACCTGTTCTTCCCACCACCGTCTTTCCAGTCTTCTTACATCATACTGCCCCCCCACCTCCCCTACCCCACAATCTATAATATTATGACACTGGCTGCCTTGCTGTTCCTTGAACACAACCCTCCACTTCTGAGCGTTTTCACCAGCTGTCCTGCCTGCCTGGAATGCCCTCCCTCATCTCTGCCTCATACCTACCCCGGCTTCCTACTAATCTCACCTACAGTCACCCAATCTCACCCAAAGAAAGCCCCTTTTTACAAGAAGACTTTCTCAGTCCTCAATCCTACTTAATGCCTTCCCTGTAATATTACTCCAAATTTATCTTGCTTGTATATAGTCGTTCGCACACTGTCTCCGTTGTTAGGCCATGAGCTCCCGATATCAGGGACTGCCTTTTGCCTTTCTTTGTATCACCTGTGTTTATAATGGGCTTGGCATACAGCAGGCACTTAACAAGTGCTAGCTGACTTGACTACTAGTACTTTTAAAGGTTCAAGGAGTGACAGGAAGTTTCTCCTTACTAAAGAGCTGGTGACCCAACATAGAGACCCACCCCAATCTACTCCCTCCACGTCTGCACTCACTAGAGGGTGGGAAGGACTGCCATCAGGTCTCCAGAGGGTCTGTCATCACCCTGTCACTGACCTGCCATACAACTCTGGGGGGAGAAGTTGTAATCAGCTAGTGACTGAGTTCCCCCACCCTATCTTTTAGCATAAAAAACAGCTTGTGAAAGACTTCTGAAATCCTGAAGTGAAAGGAATGATGTAATCCCACCTATCATTAGCAGCATTCCTGGCCTTTCATTCTCCCACCATAACCCATTAATTAGACTTGTCCATCAATGGGATAGTGACCTTGGAAGCAACCTCCAAATAAAGGAGGATTTAGTAAACAAAATGTGCTTTAGTCTCTTCTGCCCTCAAACAGTCTTCAATTTGTGACTCTTAACAACTTAGTCCTTTAAAAAAAAAGATGAAGAAGAATTAACACTGGCACGGTAGACGACATGAGGATGTAAATTCAAATCTGGCCTGAGTCACTTACTAGCTGTGTGACCCTGGGCAACTCACTTAACCCTGTCTGCCAGCTGGAGAAGGAAGTGGCAAGCCACCCTAGTATCTTCACCAAGAAAACCCCAAATGGGGGCACAAAGAGTCAGACCAGACTCACGGACCACAACAGTATTGATAAAGCGCTTTAGTGTCTGCAAAGAGCTATACAAATACTCTCCCATTTGATCCTCATAACCTTGGGAAGTAGGTGCTATTATTATCCCCACTTTACAGATAAGAAAACTGAGGCAGCAGGACTTGCCCAGAGTCACATAGCCAGTAAGTCTCGGAGACTAGGTCTCTTTCTTCTGTTAATTATCTTCTATTTAGCCTGTATATAGCTTGCTTTGTATATATTTGTTTGCATGTTGTCTCCCCTATTAGACTGTAAGCTCCTCGAGGGCAAGGGCCTTCTTTTGCCTCTTTTTGTATCCCTGCAGCTTAGCACAGGGCTTGGCACATGGAAGATGCTTAATAAATATTTACTGATTGAGTGGTCCTTCTGATTCCAGGCCACTTTGTAGCCTACAGTCTCGTCCTTTTCTCTAACATGATTCGTTTTCATGCTCAATCCATCCTTTGGCGATGAATTCACAATGTGAAACAATATACGAAAAAAAGAACAGAAATGCTTTAATCATGCCTGGTTAGGAGTCTAGAAAAACAAGGGTAGCATGGATTCCACGGCATTATGCCATCTGATTTAAAACCTGGTCAGTTTTCCCTCAAATATGTAGATGTCCCTCCTCTGGGTGATAACAGACAAAACAGGGATGCCAAGTTTCTATTAACAGCATCAGAATACCTGCCTTCTCCCATCCTACTCCCAAAACAGGGACCTGGGATCCCATCCCCTTTAGTGGCAGTTTTTGAAGCACATGCTCCACTCTTCAAATCCATATTTCAAATTTCTTCTCCTCAATGTCTTCCGAGGTTCTCTCTAACAGTCGTATCTTTTGGCTTCTTCTACATGTGTGTTGTGGGTCTGGATTTTACCTGTTACCATCAGGGCAAATTCCTTCATTAACAAACTCATTCTCTTGGCCCACAATTCCTGGCATGAATCAAGCATGGCATTCCTGGCCTGACCTGGCATGACCCATGATTCTCTTCAGTTGCAAGGAAATGAAGCATCCTCAAGCTGCCAATTCCAGGTGACAGAATCATGGATTTTGAGTTGGAAGAGAATTCAGAGGTCAGTTTAGCCTAAGCCCCTCATCTAAAGATGAGGAAAGTGAGAGCCAGGGAAGGACAGGTGAGACAGGTCCTCTGATTTCCCATCCTACACCACGCCTCCTCCTCCAAGCCTGCATCCCTAACACATCAGCCATGCAACTGTCAAGCAATACAAGTCACTCCCACCCCTTAACATTCAAGGCTTCCTCCAAACCACCTCATTAAAGGATATGGTTTTCTTTTCAGAGGGAGCGAAGAAAAAGACCAAACCTTCAGGGACTTTCTCAATTAACATTTAATTATCCACATTTGTTTACACCTTTGCATAACTCGTAAAGTCTATCAACTAGGACGGGTTTCTCAAACAGCTCCACAGATAACTTTCTAGGAGTTCACAAGTAGAGTTAGGAGGGGTTGGTGGTGAATAGGAGGATAGACAGACAGACACAAAGAGAAAAAAAAGAGAAAGAGGGAAGGAGGAAGGGAGAAGGGGGAGAGAGAAATAAAAGAAAGAGGAAGGAAGGAAGGAAGGAGGGAAAGAGAGGAGGGAGGGGAAGAGAGGAAGAGACAGAGAGGAAAAAATTCTTGAAGTTTATCTTGTTTAAAAGAGACAGCATGGATACAGAGTTGGCCTTACAGTCAAGAAAATCTGGGTTCAATAATAATAATGATGATGATAATAAACTAGTAGCCAGCATACTAATAATCACAGAAAGAGCCTTGGACCAGGAACAAGGGGGTCTGGGTTTTAGTCCCAGTTTTGCAACCTTGGGTAAATCATTTGACCTCTGGGCCTCAGTATTGTTGTCTGGGGAAAAAAAAAAACACAGTTGCACTAAACAATCTCAAAGGCCCCTTCCCACTATAATATTCCTCAATTTCAAACTCAGAAGACACTGTATTGGTTTTTAGCACTGCAGACAAGAAACCTCATGAAAAAAAGAAAGGTATTGTGATAATCTTCATATATTTCCATCCCCAATCTCACTGTCCTAATACTTTCTTACTTTAGTATTATTATTTCAAGCTACCCCACCCTTCAACCCTACCCTCTCCTTGTGATACAGTGGAAAGAAGGCTGCGTATGGCATCAGAGGACCTGAGTTTGAATGAAAAAGCATCATGGTATCATAGAAAGAGCCTTACACTGGAGTCAGGAGATCTGAGTTCTAATCCTAGGTCACTTACCTGGGTGACCTCAGGCAAATTGCTTCCCCTCTCCCAACCTCAATTTCTTTACCTATAAAACGAAAAGATTGGACTAGATGACCTGAGGTCTCTTTCCAGCTCTCCAACATCCTCTGTTCCTTCTCCCCTACTCTCCCACTCCACCCCACCATGGATCACTGGCCACAGTGGCTATTTTACTGCTGATTGCTTAACGTGCATCATTAAACCTTCACTGCTTAATTAAGGCCCCATATTTTTCTTTTAATATAATAAGTCTTAAAAACCACTAGGTCTTTTTTAACCTACTTCCTAATACTGATGCTCTCACTCTGCCTGGCATCACTCAAGCCATCCGTTCCCAATATTTAACGATCTCATTCTGGAGACAAAGTTATTTTTAAATGATTTCACAACTCAGGGCTCAGTAGAAATCCCTCTATGCATATATTTTAAAATGCTCAGATTTCATCACTCTTCCCTCATCCCAAAGCTTAGGACCCCCCTTTGCCTAGTTTTACTTAATCCTGGCTCATAAACTCTGAGGAAGAGGGGGAGGATGAGGGGTGGGATATCTCAAAATAATAATAAAATAGGAAAATATTGAGAAAGTAGGATTGGTGGTGGAAGTTTATGAGGATTATCACAAGATTTCTGTCTCCTACGAGGTGCCTTGTCAGCCACAGTAAAAACTAATGGCATAACTTCTGATTATAAGCAGCAGAATTAAGAATCCCCAGAATGTTTAATCTTGGAGGTTCTAAGTCATCTGAATGTATATGACTGCATTATAATTTTGCATGGCACCTTCTAACCAAAGAAATCCAAGCCTTCTTAAGTATTAAACCATTATGAAAAAAGATGCTATCTGCATCCAGAGAAAGAACTGATAAATAGAAATATGTACAGAATTTGACATACATATCTGTGTATGCATACACATACACACAGAGACACATACACACATAGCTATTTGTGTCTAATAGTAGCCATCTCTAGGGTGGGGGAAGGGGCAAGAGGAAGGAAGAAAAAAATTTACATCACTTTATTATATATTTAAAAGGATTAGCAAATTGTACATAATAGATCTGAAGTTTCATATGTAATCATCTTTTTTATTACACTATGTTATGGAAATGCTTATTTTATTCCATAAATTAAAAATAAATTTTTTTTAAAAAGGATTGGAATTGGATCTTGGTGACCATCTGAACATGGTGGCTAACACTTATACACTGCTTTAAGGTTTGCAATGCATTATTATATACATTATCCTATTTGAGCCTCACAACCCGATGAGGCAGCTACTATAATATTATCCCCATTATACAGAAGGGGAAACTAAGGATGAGTGAAATCAAGTTATTTTGCCCTGAGTCACAAAGCTAGTAATTGTCTAAGGTAAATTTGAAGTCAGATTTCTAACTCCAAGTGCAGGGCTTTACACGCTGCGTCACCCGGCTACCTCATCCCGCCATCCCTTTGCTTGAAGACCTACACTGGGAGGGAGTCGTATGAACCTCTCAAGGCAGCCTTCTACTTTCGGCAACCCAGTTATTAGTGAGTTTCACCCTATAGGAAACTTAAATTTGCCTCTTTGCAATTTCTACCTGTTGCCAGAAGGGTATGATGTGGCAGAAGGGAAGGACAAGTGATGGACTGCTCCACCGGTATCTAGACAATGTCAAGAGAGCTAAATGAAGGCTCTGGAATGCTGGGCAGACCTCCTGCAGGATCTACAGGGAGACCGGACAAGGGCTGCCCAAGATGAAATGGGAATGGGAATCCCTAGAGAGAATACCTAAAACCCCCCGCCCCATGATACCCCAGTTCCATCGAAGTAAATGTACATAGTAAGCATTTTTCAAGTAATTCAATTCAATAAACATTTATTAAGCACCTACTGTACGAATGGTACCTTATACCAGAAGCTGGGGATACAAACATTAAAAAAGGGGACTCCCTGCCCCTCAAAGAGTATGCAGTGGGGGTGAGAGAGTAAGATGGCTGGAGATAGGATAGGTAAACAAATGCGCATACTAGGAAATCATGTAACAGAGACATGGAGAGCTCCGAAATCTTCGAATAAAATGTGGGGTGGGAGAGAAAGGTTTCCTCACCCTCTCACCAGCCTTTAAATTTATGTGGAAAGGCTACAGCACTTGAGTCACTGGACTTAAATAGGAAAAGTTAGGAATAACTTGACCGCCATCTTAAATATATATATATGAAGGAAGAAAGGGAAGGGCAATGACTAGTTACGCTCTGTGTCCTAGGAAAACCATATAAGAACAAAGAGGCTTAAACTAAAACAGAACTATCTGTGTTTAACTTAAAGACCTTCTGGGCTGTCCAGGTGATAACAGGAAAATGGTTTTCTGAAGGGGATTATGCCGCCTCCATCCTTGGAAACAGTTTAGAAAAGAGGCCGCCACCTGGTCAGGATGGTTACTTATTGACCTGCCTAAACGCCCGGAGAGTGAACCAGAGAGGCCTCTGTCGACCCGGGGATTCTTCAAGGCCCATCTTTTTCAAGAAATCTTTCTTGATGCCTAGAGAGGGAAGACCAGACACGTCCTCCCCCCACAACACAAGTACATATGCTCATACATAGAAACCTATATTTCTCTTAGGATTAAAGGGTAATAAGATTACAGATTTAGACTGGAAGGGGCCTCAGAGATGGAGTCCATCCCCTTCATTTTATAGATGAAGAAAGTGAGGCCCAGAGTAGTTCGCGAAGGTCCCGCATGTGGTAAGCCAGGTCCTCCGACGCCAAATCAGCATTCTTTCTACTGTATCACAATGTTAAAGGCTCATTTCCTCCTCCACAGTGTTCCTGTTTCTTCTCTGCTGAATCATTTCCCTATGTGCTTTCAGAACTACTCAAGATTAACCTCTTCCATTTTAAAGATCAGGCCATCCTGGCTCCAGGCACATCTGCTACTCAATTCCTCCACTTGCCCAAACACTGGACCTAAATGCAAAAATAACGGCTCCTCGCAGCACATAAAAAAAAAAAAACCAACTCATCTATGTGGCTTCATCTGATTCTCCGGAAAACCCATTTGAGGCAATAATATAAGAGCTAACACTTCTGTACCTTTTTAAGGTTTGCAAAGCACTTTCAAAATATATTCTCATTTATTCTCACAACCACCTTAGGAAGTAGGGGCTACTGGTATGTCCGTTTTAAGGGGGAAGAAACTGAAGTAGACAGAGGTTAAGTTCAGGATCACACAGCAGGAAGGGAGGGAGGAAGAAAAGAAGGAGGGAAGGGGGAAGGGAAGGGGAAAGTGGAAAGGAAGGAAAGAGAAAGGGAAGGAAGAAAGGAAAGGAAGGAAAGGGGAAGGAGGGAGGGAGGGAGATGAAGGAAGGGAGGGAGGAAGGAAGAAAAGAAGGAACGAAGGAAGAAAAGGAGGAAGGAAGGAAGGGAGGGAGGAAGAAAAGGAGGAAGGAAGGGAGGAAGGGAGGAAGGAGGGAAGGAAGGAAACAAGTATTCATTAAGTATCTACTACACTTTAGGCATTGTGCTAAGCACTATACAAATATGGCCTCATTTGATCGTCACAATAACCATGGGAAGGAGGTGCTATTATCATCCCCATTACACATTTGAGAAAACTGAAGCAAACACAGATGAAGTGACCTGCCCAGGGTCTCACAGCTAAATAAGTATCTGAGGCTGGATTTAAACTTGTGTTCCTGACTTCAGACCTAGCGTTCAATCCATGGCATGACCAATTACTCAACATGCTTTTATTAAATGCCTACTATGTGCCAAGTACTTTGCTGGGTACTAAGGATAAAAAGAACAAAACGAAAATCCCCTCCCTCAAGGAGCTTCTATTCCATGGGAGTAGAGGACTGCAGTAGTGGTACTAGCCTCATTTTATTAGGTTCAGCAAAACTACACAATTCCTCCAAGGTCCCAGAGCAAAGTTAAATGGCAGTCAGGCCTCAACTCAGGTCCTTTTGCTCCAAATCCAACATTCTTCCCACTACACCATGTTAGTACATCTACACAAATACTTGTACGCTAATCATGTATGTGTTCCTGTCACATATTTGCATGCACATTTTTGTGCCTGTCCTTGTCCTACCAATTAAGTCGTAAATTCCTCACTCTGTCTTTTAAATTCCCCACAGACAACAAGCATTCTAAAGCACCTACTATGTGTCAGGCACTGAGAATACAATGAAATGCAAAAGAAGGTCCTTGTTCTCAAGCAACTCACACTCTAGACTCCTTTACTATTTCATTCCAACTAAATGATAAAAATTATAATCAAAAACCAAAATTATGATCAAAAGCCAAAATCCCCTTATCTATAATTGCCCACCTTACACTCCTTGGTACGGTACAAGTTTTGTGGTTGTTCAGTTGTTTTCAGTCACGTCTGACTCTGTGACCCCATTTGGCATTTTCTTGGCAAAGGTACTTCAGTGGTTTTGCCACACCCTTCTCCAGGTCATTTTACAAATGAGGAAACTAAGGTAAACAGGGTCAAGTGACTTGCCCGGGGTCACACAGCAACAGCTGTGTCTGAGGCTAGATTTGAATTCAGTAAGGTGAGTATTCCTGATTCTAAACCGAGGGCCCCCGTGTACTCTGCCACCCAGAAAGAACAACAAATCCACCCATCTTCCACAAAGCTACACTAAGTGTTCTAACTCCCTTCCCTACGAAACTGGTTTAGCCCTGATGCTGCGCGATTAGCAGCACCCTCACATTTCTACACATTATCTCATTTTAGGTCTTCTGAAGGACGTAATACAATGTTTAATCTCAGCAGTACAATTCCTAGGGACATTCTGTTCTTCCTGTTTGCTTGAAGGGCTTCATATATGATGACCTTCAGAGAGCCACATTACCCCTGGTACGTGGACTGACTAGCTTTTGAATAATGCCCGCTCACAGCAAGCCCCTTTACTTATGAGTCCACTAAAATGCACAGCCCTCCACACTTGCTCGAAACAGTCTTTCTCAAAGTGGTTATTAGGGAATCTGCTTATTTTTATTTAGAAACATTGGAATCCTTAGTGATTGCAATCAGATTATCAATCATTCAATAAACATTTCATGACGTGCCTACTATATTCCAAGATACTGTGTAAAGCCCTAGGGAAAAAGAAGAAAAAAAAGTAAAGTTACATGAAACTTTATTATAGAATTAAACGGAATAGCAAGTTGCACAGAATAGATTTGTAGTTTAATGCGCAATCATCTTTTTTTTCTATTCTATGTTATAGAAATGCTTGTTTTATTTCTTAAGTTCAGAATAAAAAAAGAAAGTTTTAAAAAATTTAAAAAAAATAAAGGCCTAGTATCAGTCTTATCTTTCCACTTCTAAAAAGATCACGCTCCCAAGGATCCTTATTCTTGAAGCTTTTTTTTATGTTTGGAGGTGGTCCTCAATCTCTAGCAATGTCATTTTTATTACTTAATATTCAATTCAATTTAATAAGCACTTATTAAGTCACTTACTAGGCACTATGCTAAACCCTGGGGATACAGCAGTAAAAATGACAGTTTTCTGCCTTCTAGCGGCTTACATTTTACTAGCAGAAATAAGACAATTGTACTGACAAATATATGACAAGGTGAGGAACACTGAGGGCCAGGAAGAGGTCCAAGCACTCGGGAAACGTTTGGAGAGAGAGAGAGAAAGCTTTTCAACGGGGAATAGGGAAGAGGGGGCAACTGAACCTTTCAGGACGATCAGGATCAGATGAATAAAGAGGGGGTGCATCACAGGCAGGAGAGATGGCCTACAAATGCGTAAGAGCAAGAGGTGGTATGCTGAATTGGGACTGGAACAGTTTTGTAAAGAGTACGGGAAAGGGAATAACGTCAAATAAAGCAGAAAAGGTAAATACGAGCCAGATGGTAGAGGGCCTTGGATGCTAAAAATATCAATTTTCTTTGATGTTTTAGTTCCAAAGGCCAGCTCTCTTTATATTAAATCCTTTCCCATTGGGTTGCCACCCCCACTTTTCCTCACAAGGAATCATATCCTGCTCTATCCTTTGGCCAACTCAAAGTTAAATTAATGTTTAGTAAACAGACACTTTAAAACAATGAATAGTCATTGAAATAAATTCAAAGACTTCCTTAATGACCTCTGCTCAGCTACATTAAACGAGGCTGGTCAAAACCAGTGGGTACTTGAATATAAAACCCAGATCTGCAGAAGAAATAATGCAGGAGTATTTCTGGTATTCCTACAACCAAGATCCCCTGGGCATCCCTAGTTACTCCCTCCCAAAAAGAGGGGCTGGTACACCTCAGCCTCTGCTGCCTCTCTTCCTCCAGACTACTCTGGGGGCTGGAGATCATACTCTGCTATCAGATATTTAGGAGAACTTTGTCACTCTTCCCATTTCTCTCACTCACTGAGGCGCATAGAATTTAATGTATATTTTATTTGACATTTTACTCTTTGAAAGTTTAAAAAATGTATGACATGCAGTATTTCACTTGAGTCTCACAACAACCCAACGAGGTTGGTACTATAGGGGTTATCCCCATTTAACAAGTGATAGATAGTACTGACTCGCCCATGGTCACAGGGCTAGGAAGTATCAGAGGCAGGATTTGAACCGAGGCCTTCTTGAACCCAAGTCTAGCATTCTATCTGTGGGAGGCTCAGAAGCAAAGGTATAGTATAAGTAAAATATAGTATAATTAAAATACAGTATAGTACAAATAGAATAAAATAAAAATAGCACAGATGAAAAACATATGCCCCAAAATGTACCTACTATATCGCTGTAATTGAAAGAAAAATACAAAAATAAAAAAAGCTGATGGCTCTAAGTAGTCTAGATTTATGGAACACATTATATAAAAGGCCCTACTATGACTCTGGAGAGCTAAAAGATGAGAGATATGGTTCCAGATGGCATTTACAAGTTGTATAACTCTAGTCAAGTCCCTCAATCGCTCTGAGTCTCCAATTAATTTCTCATATGTAAAACAAATCATCAACAAGCATTTATTAAGTACTTACTGTATACCAGGCACTGCATGCTAAGGCATTAGAGAAAGGCAAAAACAGGTAATGAGGGCTTGAAGCAGGAGGAGGGCAACAGGAGTGTGTAGGAAAGAGTGTATAGGAGAGAGGTTAGGAAGGGAGAAAACCACACATTTGGCAGAAGATTGAACATGTGGAATGAATGGGAGTGTTATCTAGGATAACACCATGGTTTTGGGCCTGGATAGCTTGGAGGATAGATGGTGGTACCCTCAACAGTAAGAGGGAAGTTCAGAAGAGGGGTAGGGTGGGGGGTGGAAGGGGGTGCAGATAATGAGTTCTGTTTTGGACATACTGAATTTGAGCTGTCCAAAAAGGCAGACAGACAGTTATCCAGAAGGAGAAGGCCATCAACAGTGTCAAAGAAAGTCTACTAGACCTGGCTATTGAGATTCATGGAAAGCAGTTTCAGTGACCGATGGGGCCCGAAGCCAGACCGCAGAGGGTTTAAAAGGAAGTGAGAGGAGAGAACATTTAGAAGAAGATGGGCTTTGGCTGAGAAGAGGATGAGATAAGGATGACAGCTTGAGGGGATGGCAAGATGAAGGGAGGGTTTTTTAAGGATAGTGCAGTGCAGTGTAGGCAGCAGGAGGGAGCCAGGAGATATGAAAGGGGAGGGAGGAGAGAAGACAGAGGGGACAATCTTCTGGAAAACGCGAGACGGGCAACCTAGAGTGCACGTAAAGGGGCTGGCCTTGGCAGGGAGAAGGGCCCCTCTTCAAGTCAGACCGGAATAAAGGAGGAGATGGTACACGAAGATGCCTGAGTGATAGGAGATGAGGAGGAGGGAAGAAGAGGGAGCTCTTGGCAAATCGCCTCAAATTTTTTGGTAAAGTGAGGACAGAGCTAATTCTTTCACCGACTACCTCACAGAACTGTTTCAAGGAAGCCCTTTAGAAACCTCAAAGAGATATTTAAATTTGATTTATTTTATATTATTTATCATTTTTATTTTATTACCATCTTTACTACTACTTATATAGGAATCCTGCTGCTAAGGGGCTCATAACTGAGGCAGTGTAGTACAGTGGAAAGGGGTCCCAATACCTGGGTTCAAAACCCACCTTGACACTTATTACCTGTGTGACCTTGGACAAGGCATTTGACATCCTTAAACCTCAGTTTCTTTATCTATAAAAGGGGAGGGGAGGGTACAATTGAACTAGTGACCTCCGAGGTCCTTTCCACCTCTAGAATTATGATAGGAGGAAGTAAGATATGCATTCTATAATACAAGGTTGACTAAAACGTACTCTAAGAGAGAACCAAACAAAGTTAAATCTAGCTCAAAAGAGAAAAACATCCTTTTTTATTTAGAGAAGACATGAGGGTAGAAAGAAAGATTTTTGTAGAAGTTATACTATTTGACCTAGACTTTGGCAGACGGGTTCTCAACCAGATACACTGGAGGTCTTCTAGGCAGAGAAAGTAGAATAAGGAAATCTATAGAGGGAAATGCCAAGCACACTTAAATAACAAAAATTAGCCAAGCTTGGCTGGAATATATTGACAAGTATTAGAAGGGGAGCCACAGCAGATAATATTGTTAAAAGATATGTTGGTACTACAGCACAGAGGGCCTTGGATGTCAAACTAATGAATATGGACTTGACAATGAAAAGCCACTGAAGGGAGAAACATGATCAGACCTGTGCATCAGAAAAGAGACTGGCCATACAGAGACCATTTATCTTTAATACACTAAGTCAGGTAAGAGTTCTGAACTAGGGTGGTGACCCCACTAATGTCAAAAAGGAAACACAGATAATCATTTAAAAGGAATAACAAGTATAGATTTGCACTTTCACGTTCAATGATCTTTTTTTATTATATTATGTCATGAAAGTGGTTGTTTTACTCCATAAATAAAAAAATAAAATAAATTTTAAAAAAGAGAAAGAGAGAGAGAAGGGTGGTCATCAGTAGCATAGAGCCTTTGCCCCTAAAACCACTTCTTCCACGGTAAGTATTAAAACAAATTTATCAATGCCCTGTTACATCATCACATCTACTTCCTTTTAACAGACAGAAATAGAGTTTGCAAATAGAGAAAAGCAAATGCAAATAAACCCTGGCTACAGGTAAATGTTGCACTGAGCCTAGGGAGGATTTATTCAGCTGGGAAAACTCAGAACTTATGCATTTCCCAGCATCTATATTACAAATTCTAAAAATAATGCTACCTTTTTCAGGGAAGGGGCTGCTTTAATTGTGTCAATGACAATCTTTTTTCATTTTATTTTAAGATCCGCATTCTCTCCCTCCTACCCCGCCCCCCCCACCCCCCCCCTAACCCCAACACTGTGAAAGCAAGAAACACAAAACTCCTTTTACAAACATGTAACATCAAGCAAAACAAATTCCCCCAACTGGTCATGTCCAAAAAAAGGTTATTTGGCACTCTGAAGCCATCGGCTTTCAGGAGGTGGGGAGCATATCACATCACGAGTCCTCTGGAATCGTATCTTTTGGTCACTGTGTTGATCAGAATTCCTAAGTCCTTCCAAGCTGTCCTTACAGTACCGTTGTTATAGCGATGATAACACTGGCAGCAAGGTTAGTAATTAAACAGCATTGTCCTCATAGAATCTTGTGGTTTTAAGAGGAGGGTAGATGGTAAATTAAGAATAAATGTCTATCATAGCCAGACACCCCACCCACTTCTGACCAGAGAGGGAGAGCCAGATTACTAAGGTCCTCCTATGGGGCAGAAAGAAAAGAGGAGGAGGATAAAGAATACAATCTTGTTCCAAGTCAGCAATCCCCAGCTGTTTGATAAAGGTGATCCTAATCTACCTAATACTTGTTCGAAGTGCTTTCCAAATTCAGAGATAGAAAGCTTGATTCAAAAGGCACTCAATTGATTTTTCACTCACCAAGAGAAAAGAGAGAGAAAGGGGTGGAAAGGCACTTAGAAAATCTAACCCAAGAACGCAGATGCCAAGTTTCAGGCAAGGAAGAATTCTTTTCTTTCTTTTTTTTTTTTTTTTGGCAATGTCATCTAAGAACACAGGTCTCTAATGGACCTTCTGACTCAATTTCAACCACAAGCATTCTATGTCAAAATTAAATACAGAAATCTCTTTTTAAAAAATGTACTAGGTCTGGGCACATAAATACACTGGGTTCAAGGTAAGGCAACCAGTTTTCTTTGTAGCCATGTGAACTTTGGGTGAACTTACTTAATTCACATAATTAGTAGGGAGAGAAAAGCAGGCTGTTAGAGCCACAATGGGTACCAATGTATTCACCAGGAATATTTGGACTACTTATCTCAAAAAAAAAATCTTCCCTAAGGTAGAGGAAAGAGAAAACTAGGCTCTGAAGGTACCTTTCTCTAGTCTTTCTACAACTCCAGAGATACATGGAAAAGAACCATGAGTGGGAGAAGCAGAGATCTTGTAGACCTTCAGAGACCTGGCAAAGATGTGGTTTTCACAGATCTGGGAATCTTCTCCAGTGGTCCACTATCACCTAATCCTTCTCTGCTCTCCTCCCCCCAAAACTACACAAGGTTCTTCGACGTACACCCCCTCCCACCCCATCCCTTTAAGACTTCTGTAATTGGCACCACTGGCTTGAACCTTGGCGGCATCTTTTCTTCTTCCCTCTTCCCTCTCCCCACACACTCAAATCTATCCTATCAAACTGACCAATATCTGTCCCATCCTATCTATTCCTACTGCAACCACCATAGCTCAGGCCTTCATCCCTTCTGTCCCAGCCTCTGGTTAAAGCTTCCTACCGGACCTTCCTTCCTACCTCCAATTGATCCTGCCCACTGCTGCCTGAATAACCTTCCCAAAGTCTTAATTCCTGAAGAGAATTCTCTGTTGTTTTCACTCGTTTTCAGTCGTGTCAGCCTCTTCACGGCCCCATTTGGGTTTTCTTGGCAAAGATACTGGAGCAGTTTGCCATTTCCTTCTCCAGTTCATTTGACATATGAGGAAACTGAGGCAAACAGGGTTAAGTGACTTGCCCAGAGTCACACCGCTAGTAAATGTCTGAGGCCGGATTTGAACTCAGGAAGACCCGACTCCAGGCCCGGTGCTCTATCCACTGCACTGGTGCCCACCAAGTAATTCCTGATCCCAGTCCTGATCCAAAAGACCTTCGTAGCCCTCCCCCCGTGACTCCTGGCCTGTTTTCATCCTACCCTGTGTCCACGACTTCACTTACAACACCCATCACTCGTGTCTGGAACGATCCTTTCACAGTCGTCAGTCTGTTAAAACAGTCCCAACACTAGAGAATGCCGGGAAAAAAAAGAATATCATGGGCTTTCCTAACAAAAACACCTCTTTGGCAGAGAGTTGAGAAGGGCAGAGATATTCCTCAGAGAATTACCGTGTGCTTGTATGAAATTTTTATGCTGCATATATAATTGAAATGCTGGATGGTCTCAAGCTAAGCTGATAGCACAGATTTAGAACTGGAAGGGTCTTCATCTAGGTCAATTCTTTCATTTAACAGATGAGGAAACCAAGGCATGGAGAGGCTAAGTGATTTGTCCAAGGTCACACAGCATGAAGGGGAAGCCTTGTATGTCAAACCCAGGTCTCCTCTAACTCCAAACCCCAGATTCCCTCCGCTGGACCACTCTGCCTTATCAATCAAACAACTGGCTTCCTTAAGGCCCAACCGCTGCATTTACCCTGTTGTCTCTACACGAGCAGAGACAATCACTTATTTAATATGGTCTTATCACCATTACAGTCGGCCGGCCTGAGTTAAACTGCTTAACTCTTCAATCATCTCCCATTAGAAGAAAACTAAGTAACTCCTCATTCTTGACATCCTTAGTACTAGGAAAGAGCTGGGTCTGCAGTGAGATGTGGGTTGGAGCTCCGACTCTGCCACGGACTGGCTGTATGACCTTGGTCAAGTCACTTAATGTCTCTGAGCTTTTGTTTACTTGTCTGTACAATGGGGTGATAACATCTGACTATCTACACATCACTGGTTTGTTGGGAAACTCAAATAAGACAATGGATGTAAAGGAATTGGTAAACTAGTGTGAAGAGCTCTGCAAGTGCTTCAAAGGCGGCCCTTCTGCTTTGCCAAACTGGGGCATAATAATAAAAATAAATAAATTTACATGATAACTTTATCATCTATTTTAAAGGAACAGCAAGTTGTACATAATAAATTTGCAGTCTGATGTGCAATCTTTTTTATCTGTTATGGAAATGCTTGTTTTATTTCATAAATAAAAATTTTTAAAAATAAAATTAAAATGAATACACAAATGTCCACCATTGTTATTAATGTACCTCACTAGGAGTTGAGTAAGATGCAAAGAAAAACAGGATGCAATCTTTGCCCTCAGGGTAAATAGCCGGGGGTGGTAAAGCATGCAAGCTGGCTAGCTTACGGGTTTATGAGGAAAGCAGCTTGTAAACCTAAAATCACTACAGAAGAGGCAACGGGGTCCAAAAGACAGAACCCTGGTTCTGGAGTCAAAGGACCTGGTTTCAAATCCCACCTCTGATCCTACCTCGATGGCTTTGAACATGCCACACAACCTCTCTCGGGCCTCAGATTCCTCATCTGTCAATGGAAGGGAATGGCCTCAATAGCCACTAAGGTACCTTCTTGTTCTAGATCTGTAATGCTAAAATCAGGAGATTTGACTAGACGGCTTCCAAGGCTGCTTACGGATCCAAATCTATGATGCTAAAATTAAGGGGTTCGATTCAGTGGCCTCCAAGCTCGAGGTCTACAATAATCCCAAATAGGAGTTATTATGACTACACAGAAAGACATAGTACAAACAAGATAAATAATCAACCAACAAGTTTTTTGGGGGTGGAAGGAGGGGGGAATCAGGGTTAGGTGACTTGCTCAGGGTCACACAGCTAGTAAGTATCTGAGGTGGAATTTGAACTCAGGTCATCCTGACTCCAGAGCCAGTGATCTAACTACTGTGTCACTTAGCTGTCCCCTCCCCCCCCCAGCATTTATGGATCCCCACAACAATCCTGCTAGGTAGGTGCTATTATTATCATCTACATTTTACAGATGAAGAAAAAGAGGTAAACTGAGGTTAAGTGACTTGCCCAGGGTCACACAGCTGGGAAGTGAGCTGAGGCATAATTTGAACTTAGGTCTTCCTGATGCCAGGCCCAGCATTCTATCCACTTGTACCATCTAGCTGCCTCTAATAAACGAAGGACAAAATCCCTACTCTCGAGGTATTCTAAGTGGGGAGATAACCAGGATACATACGTACACACACACACATATGTACATACGGTGAATAAATACAAATAAATACAAGTTAGTTTGAGAGGAAGGGCATTAGCAGTTGAAGGCATCAAGAAAAGAATGGCTTCTCATAGAACAGAGGTTTTCAACCTGGAGTCCATCAATTTATTGGGGGGGGGGTTCCATTTTTAATATATAATTTAATTCAAAATTATAAAATAATTTAAATATATATTTTTTAATATAACTGTTTCAATAAAATTGGTCTCCTTTGTAATCCTACATATTTTATTTTAAGCATTTAAAAGCATTATTCGAATTGAGAAAGGGTCTACCAGACCACCAAAGGGATCCAAGGCACCAAAAGAGTAAAATTTAAAAAACAAAACCGCTTAAGAACCCTCCCTATAGAAGATGGTACTTGAGCTAAGTCTTTAAGGAGATGCCTAAGCGTAGTAATGAAAGGTCTATTTGATTGGAGGAAGGAAAAATCGGTCACACGGGCATAATTCAAAAAGACTTCATCGGACCTGCCTGACGGCTTAGTAATAGTTAATAATCTGTTTCTGAAGCTATGACCAAAGAGCGCTGACAGACAGCTGCTCCTTCCAAGGCTTTACCACACCAAAGATGGCACAGATCTCACAAACATAAGTCCTCAACCACTTTAAAGCTACCAAAACACATGTTCTTTAACCATAAACCCCTCCCTTGATTCCCTGCTATTAGTTTTACGGCCTTTTGCCTTCCTCCCCCATTGACCAAACCTTAGGAAGCTGTAAAAGTCTGGTCAAACACCCACCATTTGCTATGTGAAACGCCGACGACGGGTATGGTACCGATGATTTACAAGAGTCTGTCCTTCAGAGTGACTGATCTATTTTACATGGGCTGGATAACCTTTACAAAAAAATCTCCCAGGTTTTGTCTATCATCTGCTTGCTTTTCTTTTCTTTTTTTTTTTTGAGTGACAAATTCAAGAAATGATTTGTTGTTTTTGTTGTTGCTAAGAATGGGAAGAGGGAAAAAAAAATCACACAGTTTTTGTGGATACAGTGCTGGGCCTAGACTCAGGAAGATCTGAGTTCAAATTCAGCCTCATACACTGTGTGACCTTGGACAAGTCACTTAACCTCTCTCTGCCTCGGTTTCCTCCCTCGAAAGGTTATTGTGAAAATCAAATGAGATAACATTTGTTAAGTGCTTAGTACAGTGCCTGGCACATAGTAGGCGCTATATAAATGCTTATTCTCCTCCATCCCCACTTCTTTTGGAAAGTGCTAGGAATGGGGTCTTGAGAGATCTCCAGGGAACATAAACAATTCTCCCTCATCCCAACTTGTGATGAGGAAAATGGTCACAAGACGCTGCCAGGAGTTTCAGAGAAGGTCCTCCTCCAGTGAGAATTTTAGGAAGGGGATGTTGGGGGAAAAGGGGCCTATTCTGCTCCCTGCAGGTACTCTCCGCTGGCCACTGGAAGCCCTCTCTAAAAGCTGAGGTGGCACGGACGCTTTTAGGAAATACACATCAATACGCTTTATGTCACCGCCAGACACACCGTCCTAACCTTGTCCAAAGTTCTCATTTCGACAGGACCAGCCTGGCTTCTGACACCACGAGCTATTTCTTGAGCAACGAGCATGATGAAAGCCTTTGATTTTGGTAAATCTTCCCCTCCCCCCAACCTGTATCTTTTTTTTTTAAGGTAAATTAATAACTGAAAGAAGAGAAACATCAACCAGGTTAGCAACCTCGAGTTCAGCCGAAAGATCACCCCCACATCTACGTAACAGCTGCCTCAACGCCGCCGAATTCTTTACTGTCCCAGTTTACCAAAAGCAAGTGTTGGACTTAAATTTCTTCAATAACAGAAATAGCATTCTCACGACTACTTAATTATTAACTTCATTTTACATATGAGGAAACTAAGGCAGAGGTTAAGTGACTTGTCCAAGGTCACACAGCTAATAAATGTCTGGGGTCATATTTGAACTCGGGTCTCCCTGATTCCAGGTCCAGGGTCCCATCCTAGGTGATGCTGTAAAACAAAGGAATTGGATCAGAAGATGCCTGCTCAAGTCCATTCCAGCCCTAACACTCTATGTTCTGGAGTCCCTTTGACTTCTAAATCCAGGATTCTGAGTCAGCCAAGGGCCTTCGTGACATGTGTCTAGCCTTCCAGAGTACCCACCATTCCTCTTCACTGTTTCCCTTGCTAATATCTGACACACAGTGTCGTAACCCACCTTTCCTCCTAGCTCAGTCAACAGGAGCCTGTGTACCTAGGCAACACTGGGGTGCCCTACAAAGCATTCGGCATTGGGAGCCAAAAGACCTTGGTCAAATCAGAACTGAGTATGTTTACCAGGAAGAAGAGCAGCCTGGGAGGGAGAGAAGATGGGAGGGAGAGATAGCTGTCCTCCAGGGCTGTCACGTGGGGAGGAGGGATTAGACTTTTCTTCTTTGGCCCCAAAGGGCAGAACCGGGAGCAATTAGTCAAAGTTGCAGAGTCCAATTTAGGCTTCACTGTCAGGCAAAATCCAGCATCCAGAGCTGTCAAAAGTGGAAGAGGCTGCCTCCAGAGGTGCTGAGTTCCCCATCCTTGGAGGTCTCCAAACAAGAGCTTGGAGACTCATCCCGAATGTTGTCAGAGTGGAGATGCCTGTCTAATGATTTTAGTCTGCTTTTCTCCTTTTCCCTTCTTTTCCCTCCTAGGATATGTTTATAACACCTCTGTTCCCTCTTCTATTTAGACTCTGAAGGACAAGCACTACACCCTAGAAGGGCAATAGAGATGATTTCCAACCCACTGTAGGACAAATGTGGTACCCTACCATTGCAATATGGCCCAATATAATTTTCAAAGAAAATTCCATTTGGGGGATTCCTTTCTTGTATGGGTTGGATTAAATGGACAATGGGGTCCCTTAAAACTCAAAGTCTATGAAATACCAATTCTTCCATTTATTACAGGTTACCCTGGACAAAGCATTTAAATCTCTCTGTGCCTCATTCGTCAAATGAAACGGTTGGCCTAGGTGATCACTAAGACACCTTTTAGCCCTGCATTCTGTGAACATCTCATCTCTCCTCTCCTTTGAGTTCCCCCATAATAGGCCACTTTAAGAACCAGAGGCATAATTTACATGGCATAGATCAAATGAGACAACATTTGTAAAAAATATTTTATAGTAAGTACTAAATAAATGCTTATTTCTCTCTCCTACCCTAGAGTGGAGACTGATTTGTATTTCTTCACATCACTGTACAGCAGTCACTAACCATAACAGGTAAGGAAGCACAAAAAAAGAAAACTGCCATTTCATTCATGCCAAACCAGTACTTATTAAGCATGTGCTGAATGCCTGGCATTCCACTAAATCTTAGGGGGAAGGAGGGATGAAACAAACAAAAAAAAGTATAAGGTTTCCTTATCAGTAAGGACTTAACTGAAATCTCATTACAAAAAAATTCTGGGGGGGGGGGGAATTCCTCTTGATCTGGTCCCTAAGTTTACCTAGTCTTGAATGAATGGAGAGTAGCAGCCTTGGAATTATTCATTTCAATTCTCCAAAGAGGAAACTTACTCCCTTCCTGTGCTGTTAATGACACTGCCATACATTTTTGAAGAGAAGGATGACATTATAGAAGGCACTGCTTAATGGTTTTCTTTCCCTAACTCTCTCCCAGGTCAGAAAGCACTCATAATTTTTTTCTTTAAAAAATAATGTATCTGTCTATACTACAATCATAAGTTGCCACACTTGCCTGATAAAGGTGGACTGGAAACCCATTTTTATTGCTTTTCCAAGGGTGCAATGCTTGTCCTTCAAAGTCTAAACAGAAGGGGGATCGGAGGTGTTATAAATAAAATTGTAGGAAGAAAAAGAAAGAAAAAGTGGCAAAAAAATAAAAAAGCAGGTCATTAAACAGGCTGTGCTACAGATTCAAAAAATCAATTTCTTCCACCATTCTTTATGCAACGTGAATAAGTCTATATCCTGTACACTTTCAACATTTTATGCTACAGCGGGGCTAAGAATGAGGAAATTTTCTTTAAAATTTCTATTTATTAGACTTTAATCCAAGTAGGAATCCTGGGGAGGGAGAATCTCAAAGAAAATACTCAGTGTTTCTGTATACAAAGACCTCGTACAAAAACACACTTGGAAGTCAGACATTCTCCCTTTCTTCCCCTTCCCAGTCCCTTCCAAATGAGAATATGAAATTTTGCTGAGTCCAAGGTACGTTTACCTCAGACTTTTACTGTAACTTGCTTTTTAAATGCTGTACTGAGAGGGAAGAAAAAGCATTATACAACTCTTCAAACTACCAAATTCAAAAGGGAAACAGCCCAGTGACCACAAACCGTAAATCTACAGATGAAAGGGAATGAAATAGAGGATTCTTTATGTTCAACTGGAACCTTGCAGGAGCAAAGAATGGGATGTGAGCCCCCAGGAATGATCAACTTGCAGGATGCTCCAGGAGAATAAACAGGGGGGTTGGCACACATCACCTAATGCTCAAACAGGATTACCCTCTAAGAAATTCTGGATGGGAACTGCTGTATGGGAGGAACCAAGCCGTGATTCTGGATTAAAAAGAACAAAGACAGGAGAAAAACTCCAGATGTGAACACTCCCAGATTGTGGTGGGTTGGCTTGGGCAGGGAAGCGGAGGATTCTAAAAACTACAGAGACTGGAAACACCCATCCATCTCCCTCTTCAGAAAGTAAAAACACAGCCTCTACCATGGGATCTCAAAACCCTTTCCCAGTAATTAGAAAATCCCTCTGACTCAAATAAACATTTGGTTTGGCAACAGGGTGAGGTGGTTTGAGTTGAATATATATATGCATGTATGTATGTATAAATGGGTCTCTGTGTGTGTATACATATCCTATCCATACACACATAAACACACATATTCCAAAGTGAAGCATGAATGAAGATCAATCTTTAAAAAAAAAAAATGTCCTCAACACTTCAACATCTATAAAGGGCAAAAGAAGGTTGTGATGGCAGGGGTGGCTTTTGGAAGGACTTATAATCCTTCTCATTCAAAGGGCCAGCTCGGTGAAACGGATTCGGAGTTAAGAGGCTGAGTTGGAATCTCAGCTCTGCCAGTCTGTGTGACCTTGGACGTGTCACTTAACTTCCAGGCCTAAAATTCCTAATCTATAAAAGGAAGGGATTAGGCTACATGACCTCTGAAGTCCCTCCCAGCTCTCCTTACCTATGATCCCGCAATTAAAATAATTACTAGCAAGCAGAGCCTCACTGCAGATCACACTCTATGAAAGCAAAAGTCCCCCTGCAAAGTCAGATTCCCAACAATTTGATTGGGGGTTTCCCTTTTAGAATGAAAAAGATGGAGGGAGGATGGTTAAAGACAGAATAAAGAGGGAAAGGAAAAAAAGCACCCGTGTGGGGCGTGTTGGAGGGGATGGTGTATGGGGGTTTGAAGGCTGGGGAGGGGGAACGTGTCCGTCTGGGTGAGTGTTTTAAGCCTCACTAAAATGGGCTCCGGCCAAACCTTTACTGTTCACGAGACAAAAGCTGATCTGAGGAAGGTACAGCAGCAGCAGCAAACGGGGGGCATCACATCACACACCCACGCACACGCAGAGCTTTCCAAATCTGCCTCCTCTCTTTAGGAGACCTACTTTTAATTAAACACGACCCACCCAGAGCTGTTGAGGCAAAACCAAGTGGACCACAGCCAGAGAACTATCCCTAAACACAGATTTAAAACAATAATAATTAATAATAAAAATAACCGCCTCACCCCACCCACTACGCCTTCCAGCATCCCCTTTGCAGCTGGCTTTATCTGGAGGAGTTGAGCAGGGAGAGCTAGTGAGCTACTTCTCTCATGGGTTTGCCATCCCTTCCATGAAAAAAAAAAAAAAACTGCCCTTCAATGCTTTTCATGTACAAGGTAACCTTTAAAGTGGTTACATCAGAATATTAGTAGTTTTTCTAAAAAAAAAAATGGGGCTGGGCTGGTTGGGGACGCTCGCACTCAAGCTGGGAAGGAGAAGCCTTTCTCTTCTGTTTTTTGGGGAGGGGGCGTGGCGGCAGGCGGAAGAAGACCCCGGGGAGAAGGCTATTAAAGGGTGCCTTGGGAACTTTTGTAGGACTCCCAAGGGGAAAGTGAGGGCAGGAATGCCCGCAGCACACAAGCACACACAGACGCAGCTTAGGAACAGATTAATTACCCGGCTAATTTCCTCGCCTCCTAGAAAGAGAAATCGACGAGCTTTTTTTTCCTCCATTCCTCCCACCCCTCTGCCAGCCTAGGCAATGACCGGGGCAGCGCCCCCAGTCCCCAGCCCGCTCTCCTCCATCACCACCACCAGCTCCCATTCCTCCGGGATACGGGTTTGGTTGGCAGGTGACTGCCTGCCTTGCCCTCCCCCTAAGGAGTCCGCGCGCTCGCCGGCTCCTTCTCCAGTGCCAGAATGCAAAGACAATGGGAAAACTTGGAGCTGGGGAGAGCGAGCGCCGGCCCGGAGGTGGGGCGAGGTGGCACGGGTGCAGTGCCATTCGGACAGCCCCCAGACTTAGAAGGCGGACCCTCCCCGGGGTTGGGGGCCATCCTTTTCCATTACACTCGTCGCCCAGCAGGAACCGCTGGAGAGATTAAGAGCCGCCCCCCGGGGAAAGGCTGTAGCCAGCAAAGCCCCCGGCCCGTGCAGGTGGAGATAAGGCACGGCTATGGGACGGGCGGGGAGGTGGGGGGCTTCCCGGGCCACGATGGAAGGAGGGATGTGTCAAACGGCGCGGGTGCCATTCCCCCAGCTCCAGCGGAGGGTTCCCGGCAGGGGTGGGCAGGGAGGGAGCGGCGCTCGGCCACCAGCTCCCCTCCCCAATTCTTACCTTCATGTCGCTGATAATGGTCTGGAAGAGCCCTCCCAGAGCGCTGCATTCCTTCTCAATCACAGCCTCCATTTTCCCAGCTCGGGCGGACCGACGGGCAGGAGAGCGCTTCGATTCCACGCCGCCTCCGGGGGCTGCTCGGCTCGGCGGCGTTGGGCTGGGGAGGGCTGGGGGAGCTTTTACAAGCCTTTTAAAGCGGTTTCCAAAAAAAAAAAAAAAAGAGGTGGGGGAGAAATCACCGGGCGACTGCAAGCCTCTTCCGCGAGAGGGGGGAAAGGGGCGATAACCAGGGAGCTGGTAATTATTTTAAAAAAAGTAAAACCCGGTTCTTTACTGTGCTTATTCCCTACATGCACCGTCTAAGGGCTCCTAAGCTCAAAAAGCACCAGAGATGGGAGATCAAGCGACTGTTCTTCCCCACAAGGGTAACAGCAAAGCCCATCTTGTTGCACAGGCAGTCACCCTCTGACTCGGGGTCAACTCCATTCAAAAATAGTAATAACGCTTTAAAAATAAGAATAAGGAAAAATAATTCCAAAGGTCTCTTCGGGTGCCGTCCGTTTAAGGGCTCGCCAGCTAGAAGTCTACGGCGATCTGCGGCTTTTGTAACCCCGGGGACTCTCCTGGCACTGCGCTGCAAACCCGCCCCCCTGATTCACGCGGCTCCCGCAGCCGCTCCCCAAACCAGCTCCTGCCCCTTCGGCTCCAGCTCCAGCACTGGCTCGGGCTCGGCTCCGCCGCCAGCCAGACGTTCCGAGAGCGCACGCGCGCGCTCCCGAGGCTCGCCGCCGAGCGGGGGCGAAGGGGCCCGGGCCTCTGTGGGCAGAGCTCTGCCTGCCTGCTCGGGCGGGCGGGGTTTGGAACGTGGGCCCGGGAGGCGCGCGCGGGCTCCCCCTGCAAAGGAAGGGAGCGGCTGCGCCGGCTGCTGGAAGGTGCGGGGTGTGCGCGCCGCGCCCCCTCCCTCGCTCTCGCGGCTGGCCCGGGCGGGGGTGCGGGTTCGCGTTGGGGCGGATACTGGTCGGCCGCTTCCCCACCCCCGGGGCACCTTCCCAGCGTAAAACAGCGCTATGCGCTGGTGGCGGGGCGGGGGTTGACACCCTCTTTTAAAACAACAAAAACAAAAACCCGTGGGCTCCGCCACTGTGTAAAATGCACCAGCGCCGTGAAATTGCATGCTGGGCAGTTCGGAGAGGTTGCACGGGCCTTGAGGGAAGAGGCCTAGTTTGTGATGTCATGACTGCAATGCCAAGTCATGATTGCAAGTTATATGTAGGGGTGTGCGTATGCACGCACATACGTGTACATGTACCTAACCACAGAGCAGATAGAGTCTGGATGTTGTGTGTAATTTTATATATTGTATGTCACCTATTATTTACTATCGTGATGCATGTGCAGTATATGTGAATATATTTGTGTGTGTTCATGTATGTGCATGCACACGTGCTTGCATATTCATACATACAAATGTGTACGCATGTACACTGCATTATACAGGTGTGTATACGCATAGAAAGCGTGTACCTGCATGCACCCGAGCATCTATACGTGTGTGCTATGCATGTGTGTGTGCACTGTGTAAGTATACGCATATGCATGGCAGAGCCCGGAAAACCTATTGATCTAACGTTGCAACACAAATTGAGAGGACATTGCCGCCTCTACCTGCAGGGCTTCCCTGACCGCAGCAGGGGAAGAAGAGGCCAGCCTGGAGCTGCTTGAGAAGGGGAGCTGCCCTATGCCGTCCTTCCTACCCCCAGCCTTAGTACAGTGACGGGCACGTAGTAGGTGCTTGATAAACATTGACCCAATTTAGAGATGATAACAGACATTTCTATGCAGTGCTCTAGGGTCTACAAAGTGCTTTATGTAGATTATTTCATCTGATCCATTATAACAGCCGCTCTGGATCTAGACCCAGAGGACCTATCGAGCTGAAATTGTAGTTCCACTTATTACCCTTAGGCAAGTTACAACTTCCCTGGGCCTCAGTTTACTTATCTGTAAAATAGGGTTGGCAGGGGAGGGCTGTACTCCGTGATTTATCGGGTTCTTTCCAGATCTAACACTATGATTGGATTCAACAAGCATTTCTTAAGTGCCTGTTGTATGCCAGGCATTGTCATTTCCTGCCCTCAGAAAGCTTACTTTCCACCCCACTTTAACTTTGCTTTAATTTTTAGGAAACTTTCCTTATAGCAAACCCAAACTTGCCTCCTTACAACTGCCACCCTATTGCTCATGATTTTGGTCCCGGAGGCCAAGCAAAAAAGTCAAGTCCCTCTTTCTGGAATAGCTTTTCAAACCCTTGAAGACCACGGGCCTCTCTCCTGAGGCTCCTCCAGGCTAAAGGTTTTCAGTCTTTCCTTTCATCCTCTTTGACCACACTGGACCTGGAGTCAGGAAGACCTGAGTTCAAATTTAGCCTTAGACACTTACTAGATGTGAGACCCAGGGTAAGTCACTTAACCTCTGCCCATTTTCTTAAATGGGATAATACTAGCATGAAGTAATAAATGTAAAGTGGTTAGCACAGTGCTGGCATGCAATGCTAAGCATTTATCTACGTCTTTCCCAAAACGTGGCACCTGGAACTGAACATGGTACTCTAACTGTGGTCTGACCAAGGCAGAGGTTAGCAAAATCATCACCTCCGTATTTCCTCTCTCCATAGGAAGCTGCCCCTCTCTTCATTCTGCCCAAAATGGCATTCGCTCTTTAGGCTGCCGCATGACTGGTGGCAAACATTGATTCTTTGGTCCACTGAAAGGGTGAAAGGGAAGGAAATAAGGGAATGACCTCCTTTTGCCTCAGTTTCCGCTTCTGTAAAATTAGGGATGAGTAATAACACCTTCCTCTTGGGGTTACTGTGAGGATCAAATAAGATGATGATTGTAAAGCACTGTGCTTTAGGTAGGTGCTGTTATTATCCCCGTGTTACAGTTGGGGAAACTAAGAGATCAAGGCATTTGCCCAGAATTAGTAAGTGACCGAGGTCACATTTGAACTCGGATCTATCCTGACTACAAGTCTAGGGCTCTATCCACTGCACCACATGCCTCTAGAAACCCCTGAACTTCAGATGAATTGTTGTCAGGCCATGCCTCCCTAGGAAGACCCTGGAATGATAGTAGTCAATGGTTTGGAGACCCAATAAGCGGATGATTGAATGACTGAATGAAGGAATGAATGAGCATCTATTAAGGATTTACTATGTGCTGAGCACTGTGCTAATAATGAAGGCACCAAGTTGTGTTTTACATTTGCAAATGATTGTCAATTGATGCTTTTAAAGGTAACCCTTCTCTCCGACTGGACCCAGATCCCACCTAAACTGCAGCACCAGATTAGAGGTAGTTGAGAAGCATCCTGAGAAGGAATAGAGAGGATGTGGAGTCTAGAAAACCTGGGTTCAAATCTTGCCTCCTATCAGCAGGCTGCATAAACCTCAGCAAGTGATTTCACCTCTCAGTTCAATCTTTGTTTTGTTTTTTTCCCCAGTCATGTCCAACTCTTCATGACCCTTATTTGGGGTTTTCTTTTTGAAGATGCAGGAGTGGTTCTGCCATTTCTTTCTCCAGCTCATTTGACAGTTGAGGAAGCTGGGGCAAATCCGGTTAAGGGACTTGCCCAGGGTCACACATCTAGTAAGTGTCTGAGGTGGGATTTCCACCTCATCCCCATTCCCACCCCAACAAATCTCTAAGATTCTAAGTTGAAAAGCAGTATGAGTTTCCTCCCTATAAATTCTCTGTCGCAGTATAATCATCGATCTGCACTAAAGGCAGAGTGGTTTGTTTCCCTATATTCCTGGTTCCTTTCACTAGAGTCAAAAGAGCTTGGAGGTATTTGTTTTGTGAAATTTGGATTCAGTCAAAGGACCGAACTTGAGTACCTAGAGGGCCACATGTGGCCTCAAAGCCCCAGGTTCCCTACCCCTGGCCCTGGACCTAAATAGAGCTGAAAGGGGTCTCAAAGGCTATCAAAGGATCCCAGCAGTCTTGTTATTAGAGGACCAATTTAGCCAGTCTCAGAGTGATGCACCAGCACAAGGAGATGGTTGGTTTGGGCCACCATGACCCACAAATGCCATCTACTAGCTGGAGGGGTTGCAATCTGTTTTACTGTGGAGACCACACACCCCCAAAATCAGGAACCCTTTAAGTATTAAAGCTTCTATTTAATTCAAACAGTATTCTGAAATTAATTTTCTAGGGTCTGTTTTTGTTTTATTTATCAGCAGCTGCACCAAAATATTTACTAAATTCTGCTTTAATCTCTTCAATTACTACAAGTGTGATCACAGACACTGTGATGTTTAAGATTTCTCAACACACGATTGTTATTAGTAAGAAGGAGGCTCAGGCCTCCTACCATCTCCACACCTGCCTTCAACCCTCTGCTCTGGCTCTGCCACCTTGCCCAGATAATAACAGTAGGGTTTGCTTTCTCAGCCCATAATCAAGGAATTGGGGGGAAAAAGTTCTTTAATCCTATAAGGGCATTTTCCCACTGTTCTATAATTATAAGTCTTGCTTCAATTATAAAATGAAATAGGTATTTCTGGTCCTGCCTCTCAACCGCAAATGAATATTTTCATTCAAATCAGATTGAAATGGGTAAGTTTTAAAAGGCCTAGAAATGGGAGCTCCCCTTCCCTCTGGAGTGCCATTGGCCTTTCTCTAGCCCTCCATCCAGGCCTTTAAGCAAAGGAGAGAACAAAGGGAGGAAACTTCATTGGCATTAAACATCAGACCTGGGGGGTGGGAACAACAATACATGAGCCCAGGAAAACCTGAACGCTCAGCTCAGATTCACTTTCTGATAGGAAAATGTCTGGCACTGACAGGCCCCAAGGCCAAAAGGCTGCCTTTATCTAACCGAACATTTTAACTGCCCATGGTCCTGCAGAGAAGAGCATTGTATCTAGTGTCAGACAACCGAGTTCAATGTTAGAGAACCTTGGTTGCTATCCCAGCCCTGCTTACAGACACATCTGTGGCTTAGCAGGAAAGAGAGCTGAACTTGGCATCCCTGGACCTGCCTGGGAATCTCAGCTCTGTGAGACCTTGGGAAAGGCACTCAATCTCTCAGCCTCAGTTTCCTCACCTGTAGGATGGGGGCATTGGATTAGGTGACTTTGAAAATACCTACCAGTTGTTGATTCATGATCCTAAATTATTTAACCTCGTTAGGCTTTAGCTTCTTTACTTGTAAAATGAGGCCAATGGACTAGACAATCCCTAAAGTTCTTATTTGATTCCATGCTCTCCACCATAAGAAGGACCATATCAGGGAGTGGATCCACACGACCCTTGAACCTCCTAGCCAACTCTGCTTGGGAAAAACTGGGACACCGTGCATTTGTCTATATGAGGCAGCCGGGTGACACAGCGAATAGAGCATCGGACCTGGAGTCAGAAAGACCCAAGATCAAATCCAGCCTTAGACATTTACTAGTTGTACGATCCTGGACAAGTCACTTTAACTGCTGTCTGCCTAAAATGGGGACAAGAATAGCACCTACCTCCCAGGTTTCTTGTGAGGATCAAATGAGACAATATTTGTAAAGCTCTTAGCACAGTGCCTGATACATATATAAATGCGGTTATTAATGTCTACACAGCTCTGGATCAGAATCCCTTTCTCTGGAAACAGAATGAGGGAAGGCGACATGCTTACTTTTCACTGATTCAACATATAAACATGGAAGGGGGAGAGACTAGCTCAGAGCTCTTGGTTCACCCTGGGCGGGTGTGCTTTTTTTAGTGCTTTTGGTGCCCACAGGTTATCTAGGTGGGATAATTAGCCTTCCTGTTGTCCGAGAGGGCCCCTTATTTGCCAGCCAAATACCAGCAAAGCGTAAGAAACCTCAGGACTTCCAAATGTGTTTGCCAAAGGTCATCCTCTCCCTGGCCCTGGGTGGCCTCATCCATCACTGTATGTTATTTTGCAGCTGGTGCAGGGACGTGATGTTGTCTTTCCCATGAGCGAACACAATGGAACAGCCAGAAATGACCTGCCCTCCAATGAGAGGAAGGGTCTTGGCAAATACTATGGAAGAAGAAGGTGAGAATAACCAGGCTTACCTCATTTCCTTTTCTGACTGGGCTCCTAGACAGCTCTATCAAGGGAATGCTGTACACAGAGTCCATCTGAATTTCACCTGACAAAGATTCCCAGGATATCTTTGTAGACAAGATGGAGATGATGCAGACTAGTCAGTGGATTTCCAGCTGGTAGAGCCACCAGACCCAAAGAGTATTGACTAATGAATTGATGTTCCACAAGAGAGAGGTCTCTAACAGAGAGCTGACACCCAACTCCAAGCTCTGTCCTGAGTGGACTCTGTTCAGCCTTATCATCTGCGACTGGGTTGAAGATGAAGACGTAGAAAGACAAAGATGTAGGACAGCTCATTAAATTTGTGAATACTCTGAGTCTAGGACGGATGGGGGAAATGTTGGATGAGTTAATTGGTACCTAACTACTCCACCTGCAGCTGGGGTTTGACAAATATTCACTGAATGAATTGAGTTGATTTGTGATACGAAAAGATCTTAAGAAACTGGAACCAGGCTGGGTCTACTAATAAGTAGACAGTGGAAAAGGGAAGATAGTGCAGTGAATAGGGTACTGGACCTGGAGTCAGAAAGGCCTGAGTTCAAATCCAGCCTCGGACACTTCCTAGCTGCGTGACCGTGGGTAAGTCACTTTACTCTGTTTGCCTCAATGGGGGTAATGATAGCACCTTCCTTGCAGGATTGTTGTGAGGATCAAATGAGAGTATATTTTGCTTTTCGGATGTATCCAACTCTTTGTGACCCCATTGGGGGTTTCCTTGGCAAAGATACTAGAGTGGTTTACCATTGCCTTCTCCAGCCATTTGAATGACGAGGAAACTGAGGCAAACAGGGTTAAGTGACTTGCCCAGGGCCATGTAGCTAGTAAGTGTCTGAGGCCAGATTTGAACTCAAAAAGATGAGTCTTCATATCTCCAGGACCAGTGCTCTAACCACTGGGCCACCCAGCTGCCAAAGTGCTATATAAATGCTATGATTGGGGCAGTGAGGTGGTGAAGTGAATAGAACACCAGCCCTGGAGTCAGGAGGACCTGAGTTCAAATCCAGCCTCAGACACTTGACACTAGCTGTGTGACCTTGGACAAGTCACTTAACCCCGATTGCCTTTCTTTTTCCCCCTCCAAAACAAACAAACAAAAAAAACAAACCCAAACCAAATAAATACTATGATTATCATTCCACAATGCCTTTGAATTCTTTACTACTCCCCTTTCTTTCCTACCCATCCCACACTCAATCTCTGTAAATGCCTTCAGAGGTTGGGGAAGGTCCCATCCATTCATCCAGGGGCCAGGCACCTCCCATCTGCAACCCTCAGCCCATTTTCCATATGCTTTTCTATCCTCGGCCTCTTCCTGCTCCCCCTCACCCTAGTCCAAACATCAGAGGTCCCTTGTATGACTTGGAGTATTTGGCCTCCACATCTCAGGTTTATTAATGGCTCCAAATGATCCCCTCAGTGCCTAGGCCAGACTAGTATAGCAAGCTCCCCATGGATTCTCTATGACATTATCAAGTCTTTATAAACCACCTGAGTCTTGGCCATCCGTGACTACATGTCCCACTTGCAATACTATTGCTGTGGAACTATATGCCCCCTGAATGTTAATTAGCTGTGTGATCCTGGACAAGTCACTCAACCTCTCGGAGGCTCAGGTTCATCATATATAAAGTGGATTTGATAATGCTTGCCCTACTTACCTGAGGAGGTTACAATGAATAATTCACATGTATGTTGCGCTTTGAAGGTCTGCAGAGTGCTTTACATATATTATCTTATCTGAAGGAGATGCTCCATGTTGTATAGTACAGAGAACACTGGATTTGGAGACAGCATCCTTGAGTTCATATCCCAATTCCACTGCTTACTACCTCAGGTGACCATGGGCGAGTTACTTCCTCCTTCTTTGCCCATTTCTCACCTTTAGACTGAGTGCTGATGGTGAAGTCAAAGGAATGAGTGTGCCATATAATATATCTGTGCGCCTTGGGTAAGGAAATTCTCCCCTCTGGGCCTCAGTTTCTCATCTTTAAAAAGAGGGGGCTGGCCTAGATCACCTCGAAGGTCCCTTCTGGCTCTGAATTTGCAGTTTTATGATTCCTTCTGTCTCTAAAGTCTATGATCTGAAGAAGCTACATAAATGTGAATTATTATTAATAAGGATTTCCTAACAAATTAGAGGTATCAAAAAATCATGGGCTGACCTTGGGAGGTATCGAAGTTTCTGACGATGAAGATCTTAACTAGTTGTTAGGGGCTCAATTTAACAAACTAGCAGAGTTTAGTAAGTCATTGTACTAGATATTGGAGATAAAAAGATGTCACTATCCCCAAATTACTTTTATGTGTACATGTGTGTATACGTATATGTATATATATATATATATATATATGTATGTATGTATATACAGAGAGGGAGAGAGAGAGAGAGAGAGAGAGAGAGAGAGAGAGAGAGAGAGAGAGAGAGAAAGAGAGAGAGAGAGAAAGAGAAAGAGAGAGAGAGACCAGTCTTGGAGTCAGTAAAGCTATCAAATCCAACCTCAGACACTTACTAACTGTGTTATCCTGGGCAAATCACTTAACCTCTGCCTCAGTTTCCCCAACTGTCAAATGGGGATAATAATAGTAATGCTTAGCTCCCAGAGTCACTGTGCAGATCAAATGAGACAATATTTATAAAGCCCTTAATAGTGCCCGGCACAAAGTAGGTGCTTCATAAATGCTTGTCCTCTCCCTTTCCTCCATCCCAGATACACTATAAGCTCCTCGAGGGTAGGGACTGTTTCATCTTTGTCTTTGTTTCCTTGGCATGTAACAGAGTGCCAGGTACATAGTGGAGCTTAATAACTGCTTGTTGCTTGATTGATAGGATTAATGGAGAGACAAAGTGCTCCAGGAAAATTTGAGAAGGAGGGGTGACTTTTAGGATTGCTCCTTCAGATAAGGCATCAAACTAGGAGATCTGAGCAGTCCTGTCCTACTCTTAGATGCTATGAGAGAGCTATGTTCAGCTGATGAGACAGAGTACACAGTCCCAGGGGCTTTTCCCAGTTGTGTCCTGGGAAGGCCCTGATGTTCTCCCTGTTCATCTGTCATGCCATCAAGATGTCAGGATCTGATAAGTCACTTGCTTGTAACTGCTTCTGGGAAGCCCTGCAAGCAAATCAACAAATAGTCACTTACTTACCCCGGCTTATTCAAGAATAAACCCAGGCTAGATAGGACCCAACTGCCTTGGTGAGTCTTACTCCTTGCTGCCCTTTTGGACTTCTGGGAATAAAGGAATGAGGAACTATTCTTTCAACAAGAACAAGGAAGTTTGATGTGAGGCTGCAGTTCTTAAAGTATAGCCCAGGAACCCCTGGGGATGCCCAGACCTTTTCTGGGGAGCCATGAGGTCAAAACAATTTTCATAACACATTTTAATTTCTAATGTAGTAGCTATATCTATATCTTGCCACTGGACCCAGATGACTCCAGAGGAGAAAGTGAGGCTGGTGACTTTGCACAGCCCTCACTTAAATCCAATTCACTTGCAAGTCATAGCATCACCTCCCTGATGTTGTGGTCCTCTTTGAGAATGAAGGACAAACTCCAAAGGAACAGCAACTACCACTACCAGTTGGTACAAACCAAAGCTCTTTGCGGGGGGGGGGGGGGAGATCTTCAATAATTTTCAAGAGTATAAATTGGTGCTGAGACCAAAATGAGAATGAGAACTACCAAAATGAGAACTACCGGTGTAGGGGTATGAGTACCGGCTTCCGAGTCGAAAGGCTTGGATTCATGCTCTTTCTCTTCCACTACATAACTGATACAAATTGCTTAAACTGTCTGAGTCTCAATTCCTTCATTTGTAAAATGGAAATCATAGGCTCATAGTTTTAGAGCAAGAAGAATCTTAAGAGATCATCAATACAGGCCCCTTATTTACAGATGAAGAAACCGTCACAGAGGGAATAAGGGATATGTGTGTGTGTGTGTGTGTGTGTCTATCTGTCTCTCTGTCTGCTTGTGTATGTGTGTTTGTATGTATGTATATATGTGTGTGTGTGTGTGTGTGTACATATATATATATATATATATATACACATATATATTACCCAAGGTCATATAGATTTTTTGAAAGGCAGTTAGGATTTAAACCCATATCTTCTAACTCGGCAACAGATTTTAATCATTCCACTACTTATCTCAGAGAGTCACTTTGAGGGAAGTGCTTTGCAAATTGTGACGTGCTGTATAAATGTGAGCTATTCTCATTTTGGTCCACATCTATGACTTAGCGAAGGGAGCTCCTTTATAGGGAAATTCCCTCCACAGATGCAGATACAGAGTCAAAACTATCTGTAACTTATACTTAAAGTCACTTAGAGGGCACTGAGCTATTCTTGTTAATCAACGATAGAAGTTTCTGTTTGTTGATGTTTGGGGTCTCGACGTTAGGTTTTCAATCAATCAGGGAGGATGAACCAATGGGTAATCACAAATGAACTTGGACCATTGAGTCAGGAGGCCCTTGAAAAATTTGTTTCCTGGCAGCTCTTACCTGTTTGTTTATGTTTAATAATAGGTTTGTTTGCTTTTAATAATACCTCCGCAGCCCTCCTGTTTCCTAAGTGGTTATAGCAAATGGTTACCTATGGCTCAGGGCTCTCCAACCAGTCTTCCACTAATCATCAGTGGCTAGGGGCTACAGGTAGCAAAAGAAACAGGTTGGTTTGCAAGGGGATGGCTCATTTTCTAGGGTAATAATATTTATAGAGGATAATATCTCCCAGCTTCAAAGTCAGTCGCACCCATTAGGTTACTAATCCTTCTGATCACTGCCCCTCCCAGTCAGTCCTCCTCCATTCCTCCAGGCAGGAGGCGATATCATCTCCATTGTTAATACAGACGAGGAAACTGAGGTAGAAGAAAGTGCCTGCTGAAGACAAACTGTGAAAACTGAGACTACAGTCACTGACCCCCAGAGCTTTACTTCTTCCATCTCTCTTTTTCTCCACTGTCTGCTAAAAACTGTCAAAGTATGTGGGTACATTGACACACAAATGCATGCTAAAGCAAGCCAGACAGCCTAGGTCCACAGAAAAGAACAAATAACAAATTCATTCATTCTATTTTTTTTTGTAGATTTATGTTCTGAAATCTAGTTATGTGTTTATTTAATGAATGCCTCCTAATTTGATGTGAGGTTCCAGACAAAGCTCTCCCAAGGAAAGAACAAATGGATTGAGTGTCTTGAAACTTTTCACTTCTGAAGGGACAAGGATAAGTTGCTAGTTGGTTGCAGAGTGATCCTGGGAGGAAATCCAATGATTTCTCCAAGTAATTCTAAATTCTATACCTACCATCAACAGAGAAACCCTCTTCTATCACCAAGGTAAAGTGGGTAAGAAAGCCTCTGCCCGTATCCCGACTTACCCTTCAAGATGCCATTTCATGAGTTCTTTCCCCCACCACTGAAGTGAAATCTTCCTACCCTGATTTCAGCTCAACAGAAATGATTGGAAGGGTGAATGATAGGAAAGGTCGATGCACAAGGGAGTGCTGGTCGGAGAAGATAAAAATGTTGGCGGGCCTAATTTTACCCTGCATGGGATCCATCATAGGCTGAGGCTGGATGGTTTGATGGTGGTGGTTGAAGGCTTCCTGCTTTAGGGAATCAAGGGATATTTCAGGCAAAAAAAAGTTCCTTGTTAGCATCCCAAATTAAAATTAAGACGAGTAGTTGAGAAACAAATGATAAAACTGATGGTCTGGAGGTAGAAAGTGATATTGGCACCAAAGCAGGATCTAAGATCAACAAACAAGGTCTGGGGTTTGGCTACAAGGATTTGATACCAAGGTAGACAATAGGTGGGGGTGGTTTGACATAGAACTCTTTCCACTCAGTATTCTGCAGGTGCCTGTGTTTTAATACCCAGCCATGCTGTATGTCCCTACTCCCCCAGCAGAAGAAATCTGTCTCCTGCTACTTTCTTTGCTCTCCCTTGCAACAGCCATCTCTGAGTGGCAATGTTGGGCAGGTAAAGTGAAATACTTGGTCCAATCAAACCCACCTATGAAATGCATAGATATTAATGAAACTTGCCCTGATACCCTGCAGCTACCTTCATGACCCCTCTATACAGTAATTTGAGCAACATTTTCTAATTGCTTTGTGTTCACAATGGTATGAAGGACCCAGTTTGACTTCCAGGGTTGTTGTACTAATTTTTGCTTGAGCCCTGACTCAAATGAATTTTTTAAAAAAATGTCATGTCACTATCCCTCTTGCAAAAAAAAAATCACTTCGAGATTAATAATAAATTGCATTCAACTAATAGACACAACGTGTTGAAACAAGCATCTTTGTGGTTCCCAAATCTGCTAGTCAGACTTTAAAAATAAACATTTCTCCTTAGCAGTGGAAGTGCCTCAATACCACCCACTATCCCTATGTGGAACTTCTCAAGGACTGTAAAATCCCTCAGTTTCCTCACCTGTAAAAGGGAGATAATAGCAGCACCTCCCTGCAGGGTTGTCGTGAAGATCAGATGAGATAATATTTGTAAAGGCTTAGCACGGTGCCTGGTGTATAGTAGGCACTATGTAAATGCCTATTCTCCCTTTCCCTGCCAACTTCTGGGCATTAATACCCCTTTTTTTCTACTTGCAGTCCCCTACCTACCCTTTCTTGTAAAGGTTCCAAGACCCCTGGTTGCCACACCACGTTCCATAGATGGAGTCCCCTAGCTTGGGGTCCCTTACCTCACCCAAGCCGGTGCTACTCCCACTCTTTCTGTCTTGGCTATGACAGTTACTTTCCTGATGCTGTCTGTTGCTGCTGCCACTCATCCAGACATAGCCCCCTAGGCGCCATCTTTATTAACTTTGTGGCCCCAGACTCTTGGCTTTCTGGTCACCAGCAGAGATCCTTGACCTTGTCTAGACTCAGCCAACTTATCATGGAGAAGGCTGCACAGATTCAGCAGAGAGAAGCCAGCCACTATGGGCCTTCCTGTTCCCTTTAACTCTGACCTTTACCACCATTTTCTACAGACATGACAGAGAGATTTTCTGTCTCACTCCTACACCCCAAGGCCTGGATGCGCCTCATTACTGTGGTTGAAGGTTAGCTACAGATCAATTATTAAGTACGTATTAAACGCCTACTACATGCCAAGCAATGTACTAAGCATTGGAGAAATGACAGAGGCAAAAAATAGTCCTTGCTCTCAAGGAGCTGAGGAGACAACATGTAAACAAATATATGTAAAGGAAAGTTATATACAGGAAAAATAGGAAATAATTAACAGAGGGAAGGCATTGGGATTGAGAAGGGTTCAGGAAGGCTTCCTGTGGAAGGTGGGATTTTCATTGGGAATTAAAAGAAGTCAGGAAGGTCAGTAGTTGCAGTGGAGGAGGGAGAACATTCCAGGCACAGCCAGAGATAGTGCCTGCAGCCAGAGATGAGTATCTTGCTTGTGAAATAGCCTGGAGGCCAATGTCTCTGGATCGAAGAGTTCAAAAAGTAAGGCAGAAATAGACTGGAAACGTAGGAGGAGGCTAGGTTAGGAAGGGTTTTGAAGACCAAAGAGTGACAGGCATTACCTGCAAAATAAGGTTAATATTTGTTATCAGTATTACCTAACTCACAGGGTTGTTGTGAGGGAAGTGCTTTGTAAACTTTAAAGCTTTTTAGAAATATGACCATAGATTTAGATCTAGATTTAGGATCTAGAAAGAATCATAGATTTAGAACTAGAAAGAACCTTAGAGGTTTTCTGATGCCACCCTCTCGTTTTATATGTCAAGAAACCAAGGCCTAGAGAGGCTGAATAATTTGCCCAAAGTCACAGGTTTTGAATGTCTTAATGTCATTCCAAGATTTGAATGTCAACTCAAACCTCACCCATTTTCCATGGAACAATTTAAATTGAGGGAGGAAGGCAAGGTATGGAAAAGGCACTGAATATGGAGTGAGTTGATCAATCAGCCAGCATTTATTAAATACCTACTATATGCCTTGCTGGAGATCCAAGTACCAGGAATAAACAATACCTGCTCACATGGATCTTACATTCTAACGGGAAGACAAGAAGTACTTAAAAAAAAAGTCTGTCTAGAATAAGTATAAAGAGAATAAAGGTAAAGTAGTGAAACACACGGTAATTTGGGATGAAGAATGCAAACACTATAGGAAGGATCGATCGTGAAATGCAGTAGGTGGTGCTGGAGCTATGTCTAGAAGGAAAATCTCAGTTTAATTCCAGGCTTTGTGGTTTATTAACTGTATAATCTCATCTAAATCACTTAATCTCCCTCAGTTTCCCAATCTGTAAAACAGCTAACTTGCCATAACTTTGTGAGACTCAAACAAGACGGTACGTGTGTAATTTTGTCAGCCATAAAGCTCTCGCTAAATGCCAGGTATTATTAGTGTGCAAAAGGATTCTTCGCTGGACAAAAAGGCCGCAACACATGGTTCCTTTAAGTAGTAGGAGCCTTCCCTAGTTTGATCCTAGATGCAGAAATCCAGTTTAAGTAATTTCTACATCTACTGTGTAAAAGGAAGAAACTTGTATAATATTCACCTTGGGTCATATTTTTCTTAACTTGCCACTAATTTATTTCATCCTTAACCTGGCCTTCCCCCGCAGGTCCTTCAATCTGTTTGCAAACCTCTGCAAGAGTAAGACAGCTTTTTCTCCAGAGGTTAAGACTTTTCAGAAGCAAACAATACGAAAGGAAAAAAAGGAGAAAATTGCAGCTAAGACAGAAATGATTAATTGGACCACTTTGCTGAAAATAGTATGTGGTTCTCAAGATATGGAAGCTGCTGAGGTAGGGATGCTTTTCTAAGAGATGTGCAATACCAACAGAGAAAAAAATATTAGATCCTGATTGTTCTTAATTGTTGAATGAATTAATGAATGACTCCAGATAATACTAATAATGATAATATTAATAATCATTCAATCATTGAAGCTTTGAATTAATGATGTCCTTAGAGATTAACTTCTGCAGAGTCTCATTCAGTCCTCTCCTCATCTGTAAAAAGAAGACGATTGAACAGGTGACCTCTAAGACCTCTCAAATTTGGGTATCATATAATCCTAGGATCCTATTTTCGGGTTGTTTTTTTTTCAGATGAAAACATTGAGGCTTAGGGATGTGGTCAATCACCAGATCCTTCCTTGAACCCCAACCATATGCAGAACAAGAGGCCCAGTGAGCAGAACCTTGTGCTTGGTGTTAAAAGACCTGAGCTAAAGTCCCAGTTCTACTGTATGACCCTGGACGTTACTAAACTTTTATAAGCCTCAGTTTCCCCATCTGCTAAATGAGATAACTCTTGCCCTTCTTACCTCCACAGAGATATGAGAAACATTGTGTGAGATACGGAAGCACTTTGTAAACTCTGAAATACTACCCAAAAGTTAGATATCATGACTACTACTTTCTCCCCCCCACTACTCCCCCCAAGACTTGTGATTTCATCAGCGGAGGAGGCCGAGTAACTTTCTCTGCCAATGCTGATCGGCCTCTTTCTTGCAGCTGACCACCTACAGAGTTGCCTTGGGTGTAGAGAAACTGGTGATTTGCATAGGGTCACATAGTTGCTGATGGGGTAGAGGGAGGATTTAAAGCCTGTACTCCTGCCTCTAAGGCCAGCTCTTCCTATGCCACACTGACTCTCACTACTGCTAATAACAACAGAAACAAAAGAAACATAGCCCATGATCCCTACGCTTAAATAAATACATGTATTAAAAAATCAGTACCCAAGACCTTGCATTTGCCCGTGCTACATAGAGCTCTAAGCATATTGGAAGCAAAGGGCTGAATGCAGTTAATGGTGCTGCTCATCCTTCATTTTTGAAGAGGACCAATGCCATCATGAGGTGACATCTCGACTTGATTGTGAATTGGATTTACCTGAGGCAGAGTTGCACAAAGTCGCCAGCCTCACTCCCTCTTCCAGAGTCATCAAAGGCCCACAGGAGGACAAAAGTCAGGATGACTGCTGATGGCCCAGGAAGCAGTGGATGACCGTGGTGTCTTTGATGTCTGACCATGCTCTAAGTGCTCCACAGCACCTGCTTCATGCCCATTGGAACAAATTCGTTCTCATCCACTCATTCCATCAGGGGAAGCCTTTACATGCTTGGGGTAGACATCCTCCTCACTCACCAATGGGTTTGAGAGCTGTGGGTGTATGGGGAGTTCAGGGGCAACCAGCCCCTCTGGTGTGAGGGCTTCAAATCAAAGGAAAAGGACCTATATATGCAGAAGTATTTGTAGCAGTTCTTTTTTGTGGTGGTAAAGAATTAGAAATTGAGGGAACACCTATCAATTGGGGAATGGTTGAACAAGTTGTGGCATATGATTGTGATGGAATACTATTGTGCTAGAAAAAATGATGAGAGGGGGATTGTTTCTGAGAAAATAAAATGGGAAGACCTGATGCAAATTGAAGTGAGAAGAACCTGGAGATCGCTGTGCACAGTAACAGCAATGTTGTAATAATGATCAATTGTGAAAAACTCGGCTGTTCTGATCAACAGAGTGATCCAAGACAATTCCAAAGGACTCATGATCAAAAATGCTTTCCACCTCCAGAGAGAGAACTGATGAACTCTGAGTGCAAATTGAAGTATAACTTTCTTGCTTTCTTTATTTTTTTGTGATATGGCTAATAT
This sequence comes from Trichosurus vulpecula, assembly GCF_011100635.1. Lineage (NCBI taxonomy): Eukaryota > Metazoa > Chordata > Mammalia > Diprotodontia > Phalangeridae > Trichosurus > Trichosurus vulpecula. The sequence continues at coordinate 114,101,020 of NC_050573.1, read as the reverse complement.
GGACATGTTTTGCATGATTTCACATGTATAATCATTACCATTTTGCTTGCCTTCTCAGTGGGTGGGAGGAAAGGGGAGCATTTGGAACTAAAAATTTAAAAAGAAAAGAATATTTAAAATAAATAAATAATAAATTCACTTTTAAAAAATTGTGATACGTTCATGTAACAGAATATTAAAACACCTGAGAAGGCTCAGGGATACAAAGAAATGTGGAAGTACCTTTATGAAGCAATCCTCCAATATATCCGTAAATCTGTGGTCTTTTTAATGTGGGTATTCCTCCCAACAATGCAAAATCTCAGTCCATCCCTGCCTGCCTATCCATACCAGTGCAACTCTGATCCTTGCCAGTCTACAAAGGCATCATCACCAGAGAGGGTCCTCTGCCTATGGTGGGTGGCCTATCTCTTATTTTCTTGATATTTCAATATCAATAGAGCTTGTGAGCTCTGAAATACAGCCAGAGGAATGGAGTATACAACCCATAGTCTTGTAAAAGGAAAAAATGGATTAGAACGAATGGAAAGAATCCTGACTGGGACCTAATAGGAGTCACTGAAGAATTTTTAATACTTTATGTGCAGAGAGGGACTGGACCTCTGTTTTCATTAGTATAGAAAACTCCCAGGTATGAAAACTCCCTCTACCAACATAGGTGAGTAACCTCCTCACTATAACTTAGAGGCTTAGAGATTTGCCTTGAACTAAGTTTAAATTTGTTGCCCAGGGTCACGTAGCCAGTATGTATCAAAGTCAGGATTTGAATCCAGGGCTTTCTGGCTTTGAGGTCTGTCTATTAGACCACACTTCCTCTTTATGTGTTGAAATTAATCTAGCTAGATAGCTACTAAGCAAGTATTAACTGGTTGTACTAATGTGCAGTATTAAGTTTTGAATTAGACATGTATTAAAAAACCAAAACAATGAATGAGGAGTTGGAGAGAGGGGAGATATCTAGTCATTTTAATATCTTTTTGTTAAGTTGAAACAGATCTTCCTTAATTTGAGGCAACCAGTAGCTACCTACAAGGCCTCTGACTAAACCAAGGCTGTGTTCTGGACCTTGATGTAATCAGAAGAAACAAAAACACATTTTGGAGAGCGGAGAAAGTACAGAGGGGAACTTGGACATCCTGTCTCCAGCACTGGCCCTGGGAAGGAGTGCCCAGGGACACACACAGTGGACTCATCAACATTGATTCATCCCGAGTCCGAGTCAGCCTGAGTCCATAGTGTGACCTCACAGCCCAAAAGGCTGATGGACTCTTGAACTGTATTAATAAAAGTGTAGCATTCAAAGCGAGGTAATAACAGTCCTGTTTGCCCTGGTCAGACCACATCTGGAATGTTGTTTGAGGGATCAAATTGTGAGAGGGGCATGGACAAGCTGGAGCGTGTCCTGGAGGGTAAGAGGACCCCAAGTCCTAAAATAGGAGAATTGATTTAAGGAAGTGAGAATGGGGATGTTTATCCCGGACAAGAAAATAATAATAACTAACCATTTTTTTACACCTATGTGCCAGGCACTGTGCTAAGAGCTTTCTAATGATCCCATGTGATCTTCACAACAACGCTGTAAGGCTGGTGCTTTTACTGTCTCCATTTTACGGATGGGCAAACAGAGGTTAAATGACTTGCCCAAGGTCACACAGCTAGTAGGTGTCTGAGTCCACATTTGAACTCAGATCTTCGTAACTCCAGTCCCTACACTCTATCCACTGAGCCACCTAGACGCCCCTAAGTAGCCACCTAAAGCTGTCTTCATCTATGTGCGGGACTTGTCAAATGAAAGGGAACAGAATTATTCTGTGAGATTTCAGATGCAAGTTACCTCCGGATGGAGGCAAACTTTACCTCACATTAAAGGGCTTACTATTTTTGTGAGGAAATGAGTTCCCCTTTTGTAAAGGTGTTTAAGCAAAGGAGAGATGACCGCAGAGATAAATTTGACTAAGCCAGTCATGCATTCCTGGGGGCAGCTGCTAGTGCAGGAGATAGAGTGCTAAGCCTGGAATCAGGAAAACCTGAATTCAAATCCAGCCTCAGACACTTTCCTAGCTGTGTGACCCTGGGCAATTCACTTTACCTCTATTTGTCTCAGTCCCATCGTGAGAGGACTCCTCCCCCCACCTCAAAACAGCCCAATTTACTTTTTGGCTGCTAGGGGGTAGAGCGGATAAAGACGTAGGATTTGAAGTCAGGAAGAACTGAGTTTTAATCCTGCCTCAGACTAGAAGTTGTTAGACCCTAGGCAAGTTACTTAACCCTCATCTGTAAAGTGGGAATGGTAATAGCGCCTGCTCCCAGAGTTGCTGTGAGGATCAAATAAGATGATAATTGTAAAGTGCTTAGCACAGTGCCTGGCACACAGTAGGCGCTACATAAATGTGCACCTGAATTTTAATCCTTCCTTAATTACTTATAAGCGGTGTGACCCTAGGCAAGTCACTTAACCTTGGTCTATCTCGGCTTCCTCATTGGTAAAACAGAGATGATAATAGTACTTGCCTCCCAGATTTGTTGTGAGGATCAAATGAGAAAATAATTATAAAGCATTCAGCACAGCGCCTGGCATGTAGTGAGCACTATATAAATTTTAGGTGGCAGTAGTAGTAGCAGCAGCAGCGGTAGTAGTGTTAGGTATTGGGTGGTGCAATGGCTAGAGAGCAAATCAGGAAGACCTGAGTTCAAATCCTACCTCAGATACTGGCTAGCTCTGTGACCCTGGGCAAGTCACTCTCAGTGCCTCAGTTTCTTCCTCTGCAAAATGAAAATAAAAATAGCATGCACATGCACACACACACACACACACACAAGGGTTGTCGTGAGGATCCAGTGAAGTAACCTGTGTAAAGTGCTTTGTAAACCTTAGCATGCTATACACATGCCACCTACGATTAGGAAGATTTTCCTCACAATGAGCTGAAAGCTACCACTCTGCGGCACATTATTCCTGCCTCTGCCCTCTGGTGCCAAGCAAAACAAGTCTTATCTGTATTCCTCAGAACATCCTTCCACATGCTGAAAACAGCTCTCCGGTTCCCCCTAATTCTCTTCTTCTTCAGGCTAAGTGTCCTCCGAGGTCCCTTTAAAAGCTGGGACTCTGTGGTACTTGGTTTTTTTTCCCTTATCTCTGCACCATATGTTTCCACTTCTACACCTGATTTGTAATTATCTCTTTTGTTAGATGTTGATGCAACTTCATAACAACCGATATTTATCTAGAGCTTTAAAGTTTGCCACATAATTTACATCCTCTATCTTTTTTTAATCTTACAACAAAGAGACCATTTGGTGTGACCAAGAAGCCAGGGCTCTGGAGGTGAAAGCTCCCGGCTAAAATCCTGCATTTGCAAAGGTCACCTTGGACAGATCCCTTCAATTCTCTGAGCCTCGCTTTTCCTCACCTGTCCTTTCCAGCTCTAGATTTGTGAATCCTGTGATGGAGGTAGGATGGTCCCCGTTTAACAGATGAGAAAACCAAGCACGTGTTTCACGAGAAACTGAGAAGAGTGGCCTTTTGATTCACTCCCAGTCTAATAGTAGATAGAGTTGCTATTACTGAAAATAAATGGCCTGCCCAGAAAATGCTTCCAAGGAGCCTCTTACTCTGGTCCCCCTTCATTTTCTCTTTGCTTATCTAGAGCTATCTCCTCCTTCTTCTCCTTGACATCAGTTACAGGAAGGGATGGGGCAGATGGGAGCATCTCCTCTACGGAATGCTATGAGCATACACTGAGTTTGACCAGATTAATTTCATGCTGGAGGCTTTTTGGGGGGGCATCTCATTTCTACCACATAGCACTAACTGATTTCTCAGCCTTCTCCTGGGAAGTGAACTATTTTGTGTTTATAAGCTACCTTTAGGAAAGATCCCAGCTTAAAGCATCCTGTGGCCACTTACTTAATTGGAGACAACTCTGTCAAGGTCCTAACAGCTAAACTCATCTATCAATGAGTCAGGAGCTGTAGAGAGAGTTTCTTTATAGACTGAAATGGACATACATACTGCACTCTGAAAAGGGGATAGAAAGGGCAAGATTTCATTGATTTTTTTTACCTCATTTTGAGAGCATTGCAGCCAGCATTTAAAATGGTAGGTAAAGGTAGAAAAGAAAGAATCGGGATTATTTGAGCATCAAAATTGAGAAAGACAAAAAGAGGGAGAAAAGAAAGAGGGTAAAGAAAGAGGAGAAAAAAGACAGAAGGAACCACTGGAATGGTGCACCTAGATTTGGAGTTTCAAATCTTGGCTCTGCCATTTACTGTGTCCCTAGGGGCATGTCCTTTAACCTCTCAAGTGAGAGAGTTAGATGACCTCTAATGTCCTTTCCAGCTGTTTCTGTAATGATCCCATGATTTTAACTTCGTTGAACCTGTTTTTCTTCACCTGTAAAATGTAGATGACTCTCCAGTTCTCGCTATATGTGATCTTTATAATTCCTACTTTTATGTACTTGAGGAGGTTGACCTCTGAGGCCCTTTACATCTCTAAATCCATGATCATAAAGTCCCCAGGATCACCACATAACTTGAGGTCAAGATGCATAGTTGGCTGGATTTAGGCTCTCCAAAACCATGGTGGTAGGAAGCCTTCTACCTAGTCATGCCCAGCACTACCTCAAGCTCTGTAAACCACAGAGAACGCTTCTGTTTCTAATCTCGGAAAATCATGTAAAGTGTTTCTCAGTTGCTGGAGCACACAAGTCCTATGTGCTAAATCAATCTGCTGCTGAACTACATTGGGCTCATTGGGTCCTAGGGGGCGCTTTTAAAGTTTAGTTTAAAACACATTTATTAAACCCCCCACAATAGTATGTGCCAGGCACAGTAAGCTTAGGCTGGTTACATAAGAGCAAAAATACTTTCTAAGGCTCTTCCTGTTAACAAAAAAGTCTGGCTGAAAAACACAGAAATAACGAAAGTGTTATTCAGAATAACTATCAGCTGTGAAACCACTCTGGTTCTCTCCACGAACATGAGTAATAAAGTGAAGGTGGATTTAACAGAATTGGAAATCTAGGCCAGGAAACCCTATCTGGTCTAGAAGTACAACACAGTTGTGATTTGATAGCCATGTATCAAGAAATGAAGACTTAGTGGGTCCTCTTTTGACCAGACATTGACCACATCATATTTACACGGCAACCTATGACTACCAGTGTGGGGACTTCAAAGTGGTAACAGGATAGGGAATGTGGGTCCTGCTGAAAATTTTCCTGCATACCTCTCTGTGAATTCACAATTGAAGGTAATGAATGACTTAATTTTATTTTATTTTTTGTGGATGACTTTTCTTCCTTCTAGTCTTTCCCAGTAGTACAACCCTGTATATTTCCAACAGCTTTCATGGGACCAATTATCCCAGAATATGAGTTACTTCCTGCTCAGTCAAATCTAGCAGCTTTCTGGTAGAGTTTAAAGCTCTGTGCACCCTGGCCCCAAGCTATCTTTTCAGTCTTATTGGACATTAATCCTCCTTCCACACTCTGCGATCCAGCCAAACTGGCCTTCTCACTGTTCCTCACACACTCTATTTCCTGTCTCTGTCCCACATACCTAGAATGAACTCCCTCCTTCCCTCTGTCCCTCGCTTCCTTTAAGACAGTTCAAGTATGTTCTTTTGCAATGAACTCTTTCCTAATTTCCACTGCCGCCCAATTCTAGTGCCTTCTTTCCCAAAGGACCATTTATTCAACTACTTTGTATATAATTAGTCAGTAAGCATTTATTAAGCACCTATCATATGCCAGGCACTGTGCTAAGCCCTGGAGACACAAAGAAAGGCAAAAGTCAATCCCTATTCTCAAGGAGCTCACACTCTGATGAGGGAAACATCATATAAACAATTATGTTTAAACAAGACACAGACAAGATAAATTGGAGATAATCAATGAAGGGAAGGGTCTAGCGTTAGTTATTTATTTTATATTTTTGCTATCTGTAAAATGAAGAGGTTGGACTACATAGACTCAAAGGTTCCCTCAAACTCCAAAGTCCTTTGATCATCCTGTGAATAAAGAGGGCCTTTGTCTATAAGGACACACACATGGGAGGAAGTCACAGGAATTCCCCGGGACTTTTTTATAAGTAGAACTAGCACTTAGATATTTGGTGACATTACTGAATATCACAGGATCTCAGGAAGGTCATCTTGGCTTCAATTTTGATTCAAGAAAGTCGTCTCAAAGGTCATCTTGGCTTTAACTTAGCTTCAAGAATCTCCCCAGAAGTTCCTCAATGCATGGTTGGTCATGCAGTCTCTATTTGATCATCACTGGTGATGAACCAACATGTAAGTAAATCATGACTATCCGAAGCAGGACCATTGTGGGGAAAATGCTTTATAAACTTCAAGGTACTAAAGAAATATGAATTAGTGGGAAGATACAACAAAGGAGATAACCCTATTCAACAATCCCTTGATAATCTTAAAAAGGGTGATGTATCCTCATCAAAGGTATTCACCACTGTGGTGGAGGAGATGCTATATTATATTTGATCCTAGAGTCCAGGTTGAAGAGAGATTTCCCCATGGATGGTGAAGTCTCCCTAATGTTTGTAGATTGTAGAATCATAGATTGAGAGCTGGAAGAGATCATAGAGACCATTAAGTCCCAACTTCTCACGAGGAAACTGAGATACAGAGAAGTTATGTAATTTGCTCAGGATTACATAATATTTAAGGCAACATTTGAGCAGAAGTCTTACTGATCCAGAGACTCCTGGAAGAAATCTGTATCCACTCAAAGGAATTTGACCCATTATGCTCATGAAAAACCAAGTAAATAAAATAGAGACTATCTATTGCCCAGATTTGAACATTTATTTATATGAACACCTTAAAGAGTTTTTCCAACAGTAGGTATCTAGGATTGATATCCCACAGAGGGGCCAATAGAGGCTTGAGTTCTGTGACCCACTCACCTTCTGGCTTGATCAGATTCAGTCAGTAAACAATTTATTAAGCACTTACTAAGTGCCTGGCACTGTGCTAAGCACTGGAAATACAAATAGAAGCAGAAAGAAAGACAGTCCTTACCCTCAAGGCCTGTATTCCAATGAGGGAAGACAGCATATGAAGGAGAGCTGAAAAGCCAGGCAGGTAGAGAAAGTCCTACGGAGATGAGTTATCAGTGCAGCCTAGAGACGACAAAGACACCTTTGCCTTATCCTTAAATCGGTGGTTCTTGGAGGAACCAGGTTCAATGCTGGGGAGCCTGGCTTCTGATGAGAGGGGCTTCCTTTATCTTGTTCTCATCGGTTGATTAAGTTCCTCATCCCTGCCACCCTAGGGATGAGTTATTTACGGGTCAAGCCTAGAGCCTCTCCCAAAAAGAAGAGCAAATGAAAGAGGTACTCAGAGTACAATATAAATCGGGTATGGGACAGGCAATTTATTCCTACATGAAAAAAAAGAAGTGCTAAACGGAATTAACAGGATTCAGTAACATCTGATAATTATGGTCACATAATTGAAACCAGAAGACTGAGGGACTAATATTTAAGCCTCATCAGAACACAAAGCACTTTTGCAATACTGCCACTTAGGCACTTGTCTCCTGGTGAAATGGACATGGCTTGAGCCAATCTTCTTTCCAGTGGCTACCTTCTCCAAGGCAAAGGCTTTCCTCGCCAACAGCCCACTCTAGTAACCACAACAAACCGTTGCCACTTGGCAATCACTGCCCTCTAGACCTTTCAGATTCATCAAGTCACTTATTAAGGAAAGGAAACACAAGAGAGAGACACAGCCCAATCCCAGCTGCAGACTTACTGTGTGTACTTAGGGCTACGTAGAGAGTGAGTGGGAAATAAGATCCATTGCCCTGATTCTCTGAGGCAGAGCACAGATGGATGACAAGTTGGGCCCATATTGGAAAGGGGAGAATGGACTGGATTGCTCTAAGGAAGCGGTAAATTCTTTTACAGACCCCCAGCATCTCATGATAGCCACATGCTAATATTTGTTGTCATTTGGAAGCAAGACTTGGAATACTGCACACAAAGGGCCGTGGAGAGGCTCGTGGTAGATGTGAGCAAGCTGAAACATCACAAATGAGAAATTCTGAAAAAGAAGAGGAGCAAAGGATGTCATAAAAAGGAATTTCATGATAGAAAGGGAAGATGGGCTAATCAGGCGGCAAGAGGAGGGATGATCAACGGACAGCCAGAGTTATCCAGCAGTATCTTTCATAAGGCAAGCTAAGTTTCCGTGGAAATAGCATTGCACTTGGAGTCAGGAAGACCTGAGTTCAGATCCAGCCTCAGACACTTACTAGCTATGTGACTCTAAGAAAGCCACTTAACCTCAGTTTTCTCATGTATAAAGTGGGGATAACGATAGCACCTACCTCGCAGGGTTGTTGTAAGGCTCAAATGAGATAATATTTGTAAAGCGCTTTGCAAACCTTAAAGGGCTAAGGGTTAGCTATTATTATTGATGATGTCAAGAGAAATTGATGAAGGCCTCTAACAAATGGAGTGTACTGTATAGCAACCGTTTTGGAGAATGCAGTTGAGTCACATAGGGTAAGTATTGATAGACCATGATCTGCACTGGTTGGAGGGAATTTCTAAATTGATGAGATCACAAATCCATTAAAGTATATACGTAGGAGGAGGATTATTATCATTCAGTTTTTAATATCTCTAATTGATATGGGCAGCTGGGGTGTGCAGTGGATAGAGTTCTGGGCCTCGAGTCAGGAAGACTCATCTTCATAAATTCAAATCTGGCCTCAGATACTTACTAGTTGTGTGACCCTGGACAAGTCACTTAACCCTGTTTGCCTTAGTTTCCTCATCTGTAAAATGAGCCGGAGAAGGAAATGGTAAACTGCTCCAGTATTTTTGACAAGTAAACCTCAAGTGGCGTCACAGAGAGTCAGTCACAACTGAGATCCAATTGTTAGGAAGGGCTATATTTTGAGGCAAAAACTGCCTGCCTGTTTTCTCTACCTACTGTTCCTAATTCTGCCTTCTGGGGCCAAGCAGGATAAATCTAATCTCTCTTTTACATAATAACCCTTCAAGTAATTGAAGACAGAAATCATGTCTTCTTGTGGAAAGAGCCCTGGGATCCCACCTCAGATACTCACTAGCTTTGTGATAATGGGCAAATTAACAGTGAGAGCCTCATTTTCCTCATCTGTAGAGTGGTGATAATAACAAAGGAGTTTCCTACCTGACAGAATTGTTATACTAGAGGTACTTTACAAATCTTTAGGTACTAAATACATATCTGATATTTATAATAATAATACTAGTGATAATAAACATTCCTAGTCCCTGCCATCATTCCTCAGGTGATCCGCTGGTCTTGTAATATTGGTGAATTTCTCAGGCTGTCAGGACTTGGTTGGCGATCATGGGCTCTGGTGGTCAGGTACTAGTACGTTGTCTGTAGAGGTCATAAAGCTGATCCCAGGCCTCTGCTGGCCTTGACTACAGGGCACAGAGTATGTCTGCCGTACCCTGTCACAGATGAAAGCCTCAGTGCTTTTCCAGAAGCACGTAACTGGTGACGCTGGAAAGTAACTGGGTCAGATGGATCTGGGCCAAGATCTTGCTGGCAACGAAGAAACGTCACCATGAGCCGTAGATCAATGTCGTTGTTCCCCTTTTTTCTGAGAAGAAAATTGAGGTGGGGGAAGGTTAAATGAGTCAGGTCTGGTAGCAAGGGGATTAGGGCCCCAAAGATCAAGTTTCTACAGCCCTGTTTCTCCTGCAGTTGTACTCAGTGAGGTAGAATCCAAGGAAGAGTAGAAAAAACTATGAGTCGAGACTCCCACACCTGACTCATTCACTAAACTTCCTGCTTGGCCCCACGCATGCCACTTAAGCTTACTATGCCTTGACTTCTTCATCTGCAAGTTGAAGGTAGCAACCAGCCCCCACCAAACTGTCATGAAGCAAAAGAAATTAAGTTGCCTGTGAAGCAATTTGAAAATACAGAGTAGAACAGAAATACACAGGAGCCCAAACATAGAAACATACAGAGCATGCTTTATTTACTGGATCCATTGGCAGAAAGACTGTGCCCTTGGGTCTGTTCCACATCTGTACCTTGTTTGTATTTCTTTATTTTTAAAAATTTTATGTTTTCTGGGTTTTTAAGTACATTTTAACTTTTTCTAATTACATGTAAAAACAATTTTAAACATTCTTTTTTTTTATTTTGAGTTCCAAATTCTCTTCCTCCCTCCACCTTCCTTGAGAAGGTGAACAGTTTAATATAGATTATACATGAGTAGTCATGCAAAAAATATTTCCATATTAGCTATGTTGCAAAAGAAAACAGAGTCAAAAACCCAAGAAAAATAAAGAAAGTAAAAAAAAAAGTTATTTGCATTTATTTCTCAAGATGAATTGATGAGACATTTCCTCAAACTTGGAACTGGTTAGGTCCTTGTCTCCCCTTTTGTGGAATATTTTAATAGCTTCCTAACTGATCGCTCAGCCTCTAGTCTCCCCCATCTACAATTCATTCTATCCACCATTGCCAAAGTGATCGTGAGACATGGCCAGACAGCAGTCCATTTGTAAAGGCTCTGAGGGTTCATCTCAGCAGTAGTCAACAGGGTGATATGTAGCTAAGAAAGCCAGTGGAACCTTAGGCTGTGGGAAGAGAAAGAGCATATCTGGGACTAAGGAATCATCACATCTGGAGATTATATTCCATTCTGGCTGTCACCTTTTTGCAAGGCCACTAATATCTAGAGGAGAGTGACAGGCCTACTGTTCTTGCCCTATTAGGATTCATTGAAGGATTCACATGTGGTTAGCCTAGAGAAAAGGCTACTCAGAAAGGACACGATAGTTATCTTCAAGGTGTTTGAAGGGCTCTGACTTGGGAGATGGATTTGCTTTGTTCTGTTTGTCTCTGGAGGTCAGAATTAGACACAGCAGGTAGTAATTGCAACTGGACAAATTTAGGCTTGATGAAAGAGGGAAAAAAATCCCCAATTTGATCCTGCCATCTTATCTTGTCTTGTGTTGTCTTGTTTTGTCTTATCCTCAGGCCTATCTCAGTATCTTTGCTCTTACAATCCGTGTGTCTGGAAGGACACTCCCCCTCCTCACCCCATCTCACACCCCCCCTTCCCGCCTCAACTCATCTCCACTTATTAAAATTCTTCCCTTTCTTCAGGACCAAATTCAGCTGCCACCTCTAATTTTCAAAGCTGCAGGTGATTACTTCCTCCTAAGACTTCTCATCGCACTTCATCTATACCTCTTATCTACTTACAATCTAATTTATATTACAGCTATTTTTGTTCATACCTTCTCTTCTTTGCTAGTTTAATTTAGAGTCTAATCTCCTAGTGGGTTGAGACTGTGTCTGATTTTTTTTCTTTGTATCTCTAGGGCCCAGTGTGCAGTAACCAAATGTATATTAAATCAAAAATAAACCAACAAAACTTTGCCTAACATTTCCGTATTACTCATGCTTCCACTGATAATTCAATTTAACAAACATTTCTTCAATTCTTACTACATGCAAAGCATTATTCTGGCTCCTGGGGTTCCAAAGACAAAAAACAAAATAGTCCCTACCCTTAGGAAGCTTACATTCTACTGGAGAAAAATAGTATAATGACAGTCAAAATTCATTTTGTTTTTTTTTTTCCCCTGAAACAGTATAAACTCCTAAACTCAAAGATGGTTTTTTTTTTTTTTACTGTCCTTTTTGTAATTTGTGACTATATTAAGAAAGGGTATTTGGACAGGACTCCTTGACTGGAGTTCGATGACCACTTGTTGGGGATGTTATAGGAGAAATTAATATATTAATTAATTAATATATTAATATAGGCATCTAAAGACTCTAGCAACTCCATGATTGCTTCATTCATTTAGTGCCTATTATATATAGAACCCAGTGATCAAAGATGGAAAGTTTAGATCAGACATGATCTCTTACTTTTGTGGTGCTAATAAAGGTAATAATATTATAATAATAAAGGTAATGATAATTCCTTCTAATAAAGAAACAAGATGCCAATATTATCTTAAAATATATTATATAACGTATACCTGTAGTTGTTGTTCAGTTGTGTCCAACTCTTTGTGACCCCATTTGGAGTTTTCTTGGCAGAGATATTGGAGTGGTTTGCTATTTCTTTCTCCAGCTCATTTTAACAGATGAGAAAAATGAGGTAAACAGAGTTAGGTGACTTGCCCAAGGTCACACAGCTAGTAACTGTCTGAGGCCAAATTTTAACTCAGGTTTTCCTGACTCCAGACCTGGCTCTCTATCCACCTCCCCACCTAGGTGCCCATATTATATAATACATACACTAGAAATGGCATAGAACCTGGCATTATGAACCAGGAAGATCAAAGAAAAAGGTCACATTTGAGTTGTATTTTGAAAGACCAGTAAGTGTTCAACAGGGAAAAGGGAGGAGGGAAGATACTCTAGCTATAGAGAATGACATGAGTAAAGAAATAAAGAAGAGAAAGGGCATGTTCAGAGGAGAAAGACTAGTTTTATTTGTCTGGATCATGGAGTATATCGAATACAGTAATAAGCAGTAAGGCCAGCAGGATAGGTTAGTGCCCAGTTGTGAACTATTTGGATGCGAGGTAAAGGAATAGAAGCTATACTTGGTGGACAATAAAGAGTCACTGAAGATTCTTGAGGAAAGGAGTGGTGTGACTGTGCAAAGGCAAGATTAACTTAGCAGTGACCTAAAGGATTGACTAGAAGGAGGAGTGAAGATGATGTCAATCACCTGAACGGGTGGTAATGAGAGCCTGCTTCAAGATGGTGGCAGAGGGAATAGAGAGGCAAGGATGAGTGGGAGAGACAGTTAAGAGATGGAATTGACAGAAACTGGCAACATCTTGGCTATGATAAATGAGGGTATTTTGGGGTTTTTTTGGTAATTTTTTTTATTCTAAACAACAAACTTAACAAATGTGAACATTTCCAAATACAAAGAATGGAAAGACAATAAAACAATGAATCTCTATTATGTACAACTTGCTTTTTTAAAAAAAAGGACATAAATTCAGTACAATAAATCCAAGCGTCAAAGCTGTCTTGCTTGTTTGATTGAATACGGGGATTTATGTGAAGCTGCAAATTTCAATTATGTAGAGTTTGCGTTTTTAAAAGTATACAGTAAATTCAAGCTTCAGTGCTCCCCGTCTTTTCTCTCTCTCCCTTTGGACTGCCTCCTATTCTGTGCGTTAAAACAAAATGTTTCAATGCCTCTTTTCTTTCTTTTCTTTTTCTTTTTTTGGCAGCACTGACACTAAACCCTCTTTGTACCCCCCCAAAAGTGAGAAGAATTTTCAAACATAGGAAACAGGATAAATGATGGGGCCACAGAGGGAAACAGTGAAATTAGAAGGAGGAATCAATCTGGGGGAGGGGCAGGAGATAACAAACTTGGTTTTAGAAAAATTGAATATAAAGTGGTGGGTGGGGGGATGCCAGAAGACAGTAAGAGGTATAGGTGTTTAACTCCAAAGAACCATCCTTCGGGGCTCCAATTATAGCACTGACATAACAACAAATAACCTTTTTATTAAGATCAACCCAGCCTCTTCTTTGACTGTCATTGAACTTCCCTGAATCGAATATTGGTAGAAAAATATTGCAACTGATTTGTTTTTCGCCAGAGAAGGTTTCTGTTTGCTTTCTTTTCTTCCAGGCTCTCTGGATAGTTGTCCTAGCTTTTCCACTCAAAGTACTCATTTTCAGACTTACATATAAGCCCTAACTTTTCTGAGTCTCAGTTTCTTTATCTGTCAAAAGGGAAGAAGAAGAAGAAGAAGAAGAAGAAGAAGAAGAAGAAGAAGAAGAAGAAGAAGAAGAAGAAGAAGAAGAAGAAGGAGGAGGAGGAGGAGAAGGAGGAGGAGGAGGAGGAGGAGGAGGAGGAGGAGGAGGAGGAGGAGTAGGAGGAGGAGAAGGAGGAGGAAGAGAAGGAGGAGGAGGAGAAGGAGAAGAAGAAGAAGAAGAAGAAGAAGAAGAAGAAGAAGAAGAAGAAGAAGAAGAAGAAAGAAGAAGAAACAGCTAGTTTATGGTAATATGGTGTCTATTATATGCCAGGCACTGTGCTCAGCACTTTATAAATATTATCTCATTTGAGATAATGTTTGAATAATGCCACCATTATCTTCCTACTTCATAAGGTTGTTGTGAGGATCAAATAAGACAATGTATATGTGTTGTAAATCTTAAGGAGCTGTGTAAATGTCATCTGCGAGGAAGGCCTGGTTGTTGTGTTTGTCCTTCGTTTTCTAGGAGGACCATGACATCAGGGAAATGATGACATGACTTGTAGTTGACTTTGATTTGAGTGAGGAAGGGCTGTGCAAGGTCACCAGCCTCACTTTCTCCTCCAGAGCCATCTGGGTCCAGTGGCCAGATATTCATCAGGGTGACCTGAGATGACCCAGGATGCAATGCGAGACCCTGGCCCTTTCAGGCTCAGGCCTTTTCATGTACTCACTTAGAGTGAGGTAACGCGCATTCAGTGAATAGGCCTCTTTAAAGAAGGCCTGGTAACATAGTTGAAAGAGCTCTGGATTCAATTCTACTTGCCAGCAGTGTGACCTTGGACAAGTCACTGGGTCTCACCTTCCCCTTGTGTAAAATGAATCTGTTGGGTTACCAAGGGTGGGCAAACCTGAGGGCCACATCCAACCTGTTGCCTATTTTGGTAGATGAAAGGGCTAAAAATATTGGTTTTTTGTTTTTTAAATACAATAAAATTTTACTTAAAAATCTAAGAACCATTCTTAGCTTGAAGGCCATACTAAAACAGACCACTATGCTAGATTTGGTCCATAGGTCATAGTTTGCCAGCTCCTTGACTAGAAGATCTCCGAAGTCTCTTTTCAGCTGTAGATCATTTCTATTGTTCTTGTTCAGTTGTTTTAGTCATGTCTGAACTGTCGTGGCCCATTTGGGATTTTCTTGGCAAAGATACTGGAGTGGTTTGCCATTTCCTTCTCCAGACCATTTTTCAAGTAAGAAAACTGAGGCAAACAGGGTTAAATGTCTTGCCCAGGGTCACACAGCTAGTAAGTGTCTATCTGAGGCCAGGTTTGAACTCAGGACTTTCTGACTCCAGGCCTGGTATTCCAACCACTATGCAACTTAGCTTACCTGTATTTATACATATGTATACAGCTGTGTGACCCTGGGCAAGTCACTTAACCCCACTTGCCTCAGTTTCCTCCTTCATCTGTAAAATGAGCCAGAGAAGAAAACGGCAAACCACTCCAGTATATTTGCCAAGAAAACCCAAATGGCATCACAAAGAGTCAAACACAACTAATTGGTCAAACAAAAACAACAAAATATACATATGTGCACAAGCATAAGTATTTAGATATGTGTATATATGTTTACATATGTGCGTTCTATATACGGATATATAGAGAATATACATATCTGTACATATATACTCTAAAAATATGTGTGCATATATGTATATGGAGAATACATAATGTAGCTATCACTTATATGTTTGCACACGCATGTATATATGCGTGTATTATATATTTGTATATATACATATATGTGTACTTACAAAATAAAGATAAGGTAAATGTCACTGAAGGTAACAAAAAAGGAACAGCCAGAGAATCATAAGAGCAGACAAAGAATAGGATGAAAATTAATTGACAATGAATCCTAGCTCCCTTTAAATCAAGGAGTGACTGAAAAATCACTGTGATATTTTATACATTAAAAGAAATTAATTTAAATATAAATAAGAAGCAAATATGGTTGGTGATATTAATGTTCAATGTTAATCTTTTAATAAAGCATTTTTTTAAAATGACTTTCTTTTGGGAAAGACTCAACTCTTTTCCCATTTAGGCTATGAAATTTCAACCACGAATTCTCAACTTCTGAGGCTATTCTAATTCTCAAGTCACCAACTTGACAAATTTCTGCAGCCTTGCTAATTAGCATGGCTCCCACCTGCAGGGCCTGAAAATCAGGCAGCAGTAAGTGTTCCAGCATGGTCTCTGCCCTGCATAATGATTTTACTGAGAAAGTCCAGCCAACAACTCTCCTTTTCTTCTCTCTAGACATTCTTCCAAAATAGGTCATCAATTGCCCCACTCAGAAAACTTCCGTCATGTTGTTTCAACCCTGAAGCCTAGATCAATGCAAAAGTGTCCTTCAGTCACCCCCAGGGGATTCAGGGCCATGTCTGTCATGAATCAAAAGAGTCCCCATGCGGGTATGTTGGCTTCTTCTTTCAATCTTGCCTGGCAACACATCCTCCTTTGAATGATTCCAGAACCTGCCTCTTTCTCCTCACGTCCTCTACATGGATTTTCAATTCAGTTCAACTGGGCTCCCCTTTCTCTTTCTAAGAAGCTGAGTGGAAACAAAAGAGCCCCCTGAGAAATCCAGAAACAGCTTTGGCCCTCCACTTAAGCCAAACAATTATTGTAGCCAGCACTACGTCATGTGCCGTGGGGCACACACAAGAACAAGGCTCAACCCATGCTGAGGCACGTATTTTAACTCATTCTTTCCTCTTCTGGCCACACCTCTTCCTCTTCCTTTTTCAGTTCCCACCCTCGAAAATTCTGCCACACCTTTTCGCCCCCTTATGTTTTCATTCCTTCAAAATATCCTTAACTTCATCAGTCTAGGTGCTCTCCCGCTGTAGACTAGGAGGCAGCCGGGTGGCTTTAGCGGATCAAAGGCTAGACTCAGACTCTGGATGACCTGAGTATGAATCTTGCCTCAAGTACTAGCTGTGTGACCCTGAGCATTCTCTGCACCTCAGTTTCCTCACCTGTAAAAGGAGATAAAATAATACCATAACAACAAGCCCTTTCAAGGCTATCACAAGGATCAAATGAGATGATGTACGCTAATTTGTGACTTTTAAAGCATCTCTCCTCCCCTACTTCCACCTGCTCTTTATACATTGTTTCCTCCATTCAGATTGTTGTTTGTCCTTCCTTCTGTAGAAGACCGATGACAAGATGGGGGTGATATCTTGACTTGTGAGTGAATTGTATTTAAGGGAGGTAGAGTTGCACAAAGCTGTCAGCCTCACTCTCTCTTCCAGAGTCACTGAAGTCCAGTGGAAAGATAAAGGTCAAGATGGCTGGTGGGGGCCCAGGTTGAAGTAGGTGATTTTGGCCTAAGTTAAAGTCTTTCACCTGCTTCAATTTTCCGAGGCAATGCCCATTCAATGACTAAAGGCTAGGTAAGAATTGAGAAAAAAGATGGCCCAATTTACCATCACAAAAATATCAATCTGGGAGGAAAAGATCCTCAAAATGTCAAATATAAACTCCTTAAAGGCAAGAACAGTCTCCTGAGCTTGTTTTAAACCCATCCTCCTCCCTCCTCTGCTTAACACGGTGCCTGGTGTATAGTATGCACTTAATAAATCCTTAGATAAATTCTGAATAAATCTACCAAAATACTATATAAATGTTAGACATTGTCAGACTGCAATACCTCTAAACCTCAGGAGACAGCCTCTCTGAGTTGCTGTGACCCTAAAATAGACCAATTTATGGTCAGCTTTCTGATAATAAGACTTTCTGACCTCAGCTAGGTTTGTCCTCAGATGACAATAATAGCTCACACTTCTGTGACAGTTTAGAGTTTATAAATAGTTCTCCTCGTAACAGCCAACAGTTTGAAGGGACTTAGAAGTGAAGGTGGGTGGGGAGAAGGGCATCACATCTCCTCTTGGACAGCTCCACAGTCTGCATTCTCACCGTTTCAATTTACGGATGAGGACATGGAGATGCAGAGAAGTTAAGACACTTGGCATTTGAACCAGCATCATTATCATCATTTTACCTTTCTAATTGCTGGGTCATCTCCAGTCGTCCTGGTGAATATCGGGCCACTGGACCCACATGGCTCTGGAGGAGAAAGTGAGGCTGGTGACCTTGCACAGCCCTCCCTCACTCAAATCAAAGTCATGTCTTCATTTCCCTATTTTCATGGTCCTCTTCAAGAACGAAGGACAAACACAACAACAACAACCTTTCTATTACTATAGAAGGCAACATCAGCCTCCCAGTCTGTCAGGCTCACAACGAAGGACTCATCCTGGACTCCTCATTCTCTCTCACCCACCATATCCAATCTGTTGCCAAAGCCTGTTGATTTCACCTTTGCAACATCTCTGATATGCCCCCTGTTCTCCACTGACATTGCTATCCCTCTACAGTGGGTCCTCATCACCTCAAGCCTGGATTATTGCACTAGTCCGCTTCTGGATCTGCATGTCTTATGCTTCTCTACCCTCCAGTCCATCTTCCATTCAGCTATCAAAATGATTTTCCAAAAGCACACATCCAATCATGTCACCCCCCCACTCAACAAACTGCAGTGGTTGTCTATTGACTCCATCCAGGATCAAATGTAAAATGCTCGTTCAGCATTCAATGTCTTTCATGACCTAGATGCCCCCCCCAACCCCTGCCCCACCTTTCCAGTCTTCTTACACCTTATCCCCCAACATGTACTCTTTGCTCCAGTGACATTGATCTCCTGCCTGTTCTATTTCTTGGCTAGGGGGCATTTTCTCTGGCTGTCCCTCATGTCTGAAATGCTTTCCTGCCTCTGCTCTGACTACTGACCTCACTGGCTTCTTCTAAGTTCCAGTTAAAATCTCACCTTCTACAGGAAACCTTCCCCAACCTCTCTTAATTCTAGTGCTTTCTCTCTTTTAATTATTTCCTATTTACTCTCTGTATAGCTGATTTGTACACTTTTATTTGCTTGTTTGCTTCTCCCACGAGACTGTGAGCTCCTTGAGGGCTGGGACTGACTTTGGCCTCTTTTTGCATCCCCTAAGCTTAGCAAGTGCCTGGCACATAGTGGGCACTTAATAAATGTTTATTGAATGAATGGTGTCCCCATGGTCACAAATCAGTAAGTATCTGAACTGGGATTCAAATTCAGATCTTTCCTGATCTGAGCCTAGGGCTCGTGCTACTGTTCTCGGCAATGCATACTAAGCCCACACTCAAAGACTTTCCATCTTCGTTGTTGTACCTGGAGGAGACTGTTCTCAGCTGAAATTCCTCATCTAGGGAGAAAAGATTTCCAAGTTTTTGTACGTCCTCCAATTTTAGTTTTTGTTCTTGCTTTTTTTCATCCCTATTTTCAGCTTCTCCCTCTCTTTACTTTGTCTCAAAGTCTCTCTTATTTTCAGCTCCTCTCCCACTCCAATTCAGCCTCTGTTTGCCTCAGTTTCCCCATCTGTAATATAGGAATAATAACAACACTTACCTCCCAGGGCTGTTGTGGGCATCAGACAAGATAATTGTAATGTGCTTATAAGCACTATATAAATGTTAATTATCATCCTCCTCCTCCTCCTCCTCCTCCTCCTCCACATAGCTGCCAAAGTGATCTTTGTAAAGTTTCATCTTGTAATGTCACTCTACTCCATAAACTCCAATGGTTCCCTGCTGTCTCTGGACTAGAATAAAATAGAAATTCATCTGTTTGTTATTCAAAGCCTTTCACACCCTGTCCCCAATCTACATTTCCAGTCTTCCACACATTACTCCCCTATACAGATACTACTACCCAACAAAACTGGCTTTCTTACTATTTCTCCTACCTGACAATCCATTTCCTATGTCTATGTCTCTGAGCTGGCTGTCCCCCATCCCTACCATGTTCTCCTTCCTTACCTCCTTCTCTCCTAATCTCCAGCTTCCTTTAAGGCTCCATTCAAGCGTCATCTTCCTCCAGAAGCCTTTTCTAATCTCCCCAGCTCTTAATAATACGCTCCCTGCAAAATCACTCTGTCAGGTGGCATGGAAAATAGCCATAACATAAGAGCTTCTGCTCACCTGTCTGACAACCCCAGCAATCCCTCCCCATGGCAGTCCTCCACTTTGCCATCCCTGAGCCTTGTGGTCATCTACTGGCTCTGCCACATGATGCCACTCCTGAGAATCCCACACATTTCCTCTGGCCCTGCTGCCATGCCCACCTGCCTATAGGCACTCTGGGAAAAGACTCCACTACCTACCCTACCCTCACCCTAAAAAAGTAAGATCTTGGCAACTGGTCCTATGACTTCCTGGCAAACAGAGGGAGAAGAAATGGAATCAGTGTTAGATTTTATATTCTTAGGCTCAAAGATAACTGCAGACGGCAACTAAAAACATGAAATTAAAAGATGATTACTCCTTGGAAGGAAAGCTATGGCAAATCTGGACAGCACACTAAACAGCAGAGACACCACAAAGGTCAAAGCTATGGTTTTTCCAGTAGTAATGTATGGCTGTGAGAGCTGGATTATAAAGAAAGCTGAGTGCCATAGAATGGATGCTTTGGAATTGTGGTGCTGGAGAAGACTTTTGAGAGTCCCTTGGACAGCAAGGAGGTCAAATCAGTCCATACTTAAAGAAATTAACTCAGTCTATTCACTAGAAGGTCAAATACTGAAGCTGAAACTTAAAAACTTCGACCATATAATGAGAAGATGGTACGCACTGGAAAAGAATGTGATATTGGGAAAGACTGAAGGCAAAAGGAAAAGAGGATGTCAGAGGATAAGATGGATAGATAGTGTCATGGAAACAGCAAACACGAACTTGGATAGACGTCAAGGGAGAGCAGAGGATAGAAGAGCCTGGTTTGCTATGGTTCATGGGGTCATGAAGAATCAGATGCATTTGAACAACAACTCACCCTACTTGTAGCCATTTCTAAAGCTTATTATATCAAGTAAAAGTGGCAGATATATAAAGAAGAGAAAGACATAGAGATAAGAGAAAGAGAGCGGATTTACTATATTAATAGCATAGATTTAGAATTGTAAAGGACCTCAAATGCCATCTAGTCCAATACCATCATTTTATAGAGGAGCCTGGGGCCAGAGAAGTTAAATGACTTTGCCAGTCACATTGTTAAGAAAAGTCCATGGCTGCATCCTCATAACCTATTTTATTTTTTTAAAATTAATTAATTTATTTTTAGTTTTCAACATTCACTTCCATAAGTTTTAAATTTTCTCCACCTCCTTCCCCTTGCCCCTCCCTAAGATGTGTGCAGTTTGATATAGGCTCTACAAATACATTCTTACTAAACATTAGTTATGTTGCTTGTAGCCTATTTTAGCCTAGACTTAGAGGATCCTAAATGTTTGTTATTCTATGCAATGAGCCCCAGCTTCCCTGGAGAGCCTCCTGCCATAGAAAAGAATCCATTTCATCCAGCATGGTTTGTCTTCATACAAATAGAACCGTGTTAAGATTTTCTTAGAGAAGGCAAGTCAAGTGCTTCAGACATGGTTCTTGCCTCCAGGAGTTTCCATCCAAAGATAAACCTCAACTCAGGCATATCTAGATAAGATGTAATAAGCCTACAGAAATATAACACACAGCTCGAAGGATGGCAAACTGGAGTACAACGGTGAATTGAAAATTACTCACATGGTGTAAGAGTTGTACTGTCTGGGGAGGCATAGGGCAGGGAAAATAGGAGAAGACTGGAAATCAAGAGACCTGACAAGAGGCCTCTAACCTACTGTCAAATCTTGCTTAAGTGTCTGTGGGCCTCAACTCCCTCATCTGTAAAATGAATGGAATGGACTAGGTAATCCTGAAGGTTCCATGGAAGCTCTAATGGTCTTTGATGATCGGATTCTACTATATAACTAGCACTGTGTGAGGCACTGTGGGAGACACATGTAAGACACTGAGCACCTTACAATCTGGTTGGAGGGAACACAACACATTCCTGTGAAAAGATAATTAATATCACCAGAGAACACATTGTATAGTACCCACTATGTGTCAGGCGCTATGCTAAATATTTGGGGAGACAAGGAGAGGTAAAAGAAAATCCCTGCTCTTAAGAAGCTCACGGTCTCACAGGGAAGATAACATGCAAACAGGTATGTACAAATAAAGATGCAAACAGGTATGTACAAATAAGTTACATGTAAGATAAACCGGAAATTATCTCTAGAGGGAAGGGATTGGGAAAGGCTTCCTCTAGAAGGTGGGATTTTAGCTGGGACTTGAAGGAAAACAGGGAAGTGAAGCAACTTCTCAAGGATACACAGCAAGTGTAGCAGAGTTGGGGTTTGAACTTGTGTCCTCTCATCCCAAATCTAACACTCTTTCCAGGGTACCATAAGTGATCATGTTCTCCCTGAGTCTTTTCTTGTCCAGGCTAAAAGTCCATGGTTTCTTCAAGTGATTCCCTTATGACATAGTCTCCAGTACCTTTACCCTTCTGCCTACTCTCCTCTTGTCAACATTCTTAAAATTCATCAGTCAGTCATTTAGTCAGTCAAGCAGCATTTACTATGTGTTAGGCATTGGGGATTCAAAGAAAGGTAGCTAAAAGACAATCCCTGATCCCAAGAAGATCCCAGCCTCATGGGGGAGACAATATGCAAACAACTACGTATAAACAAGATATTGAGAAAATAAATTGGAGATAATCATTAAAGGGAAGGTACTAACCTGAAGGAGGATTAGAAAAAAACTCCTTTTAGAAAGTGGGATTTCATTTGAGACTTGAAAGAAGACAGGTGGTAGAGAAGCTGTTGTTCAGTCAAGTCCAACTCTTCATGACCCCGTTTGGGGTGCTCTTGGCAGAGACTGAAATGGTTTGCCATTCCCTTCTCTAGCTCATTTTCCATATGAGGAAACTGAGGCAAACAAGGTTAAGTGACTTGCCCAGGGTCACACAGCTCATAAGTGTTTGAGGCTGGCTTTGGGCTCAGGAAGAGGAGTCTTCCTGACTCCAGACCCAGCACTCTATCCACTGCACCACCTGCTTGCTCCATGAGGAAGTAAAGATGAGGATGTAAGAATTCTAGGTATGGGGGACAGCCAGAAAAGTTCACGAAGTGGGAAGATGGAGTGTGGTATTCCAGGAATAGTAAGGGGGCCAGTGTCATTGGACCACAGAGCATTAGCGGAGTGGGGGTAGGGGTACTTGGAGTAAGATGTAAGAAGACTGGAAATGGAAGACGGCGCCAGGTTATGAAGAGTTTTATATGTTTTATTCTTGTTATTTTTTTATACCAAACAGAGGATTTTAAATTCAATCCCAAAGGCAATAGGGAGCCACTGGAGCATATTGAATAGAAGGATGACATGGTTAGAACTACAGTTGAGGAAGGTCATTTTGGCAGCTAAATGGAGGATGGACCGGTGGGGGAGAGACTCGTGGCAGGCAGACATCAGGCTGCCACAGCAATCCAGGTGTGAGGTGATGAAGGCCCGCAGCAAGGCAGTGACAGTGTCAGAGGAGAACAGGGGGAACACTGGAGAGATGGGGAGGGAGAATAAACAGGTCTTGGCAATGGATTGGAAATGAGAGAAAAGAGGGAGGAGTCTGGGTAACCGGGAAGATGGTGGTTTCCTGGATCATAGTAGGAAAATTAGGGAGAAGGGAAGGCTTGTGGGGAAAGAACTGGATACAATATTCCAGATGTGGTCCAACCAGAGCAGGTAGGGCAGGACTATGTCTGCTGTGTTCTGGACTTTATGCAGTAAGATCCCATTCATTTTCTTGGCTGCCATGTCACACCTTTGAGCCATATTGAGCTTTAGTCTACCCCCAGATTTTCTCTGGCAAACTTCTGTCTAGCCGTGTCTCCTCCTATCTTGTACTAATGAAGCCAACTTTTTGAACTATTAATTTTATCTTTAATATTAGATTCAGTCCATTGTCCTAGTTTGCTGAGATCTTTTTAGAATCTTGGCTACTGTCAATCAAGACTTTGGTTCTAATCCCATTTCTTCTTCTTCTTGTTCTACTCCTTATACTCTTCCCACTCCTTCTTCTTGCCTCCTCCTCTTCCTTCTTCTTCTTCCCCTTCTCCTTCTCCTTTTCTTTCCCCTCCCCCTCCCCGTCTCCCTCCCACTTCCCCTTTCCCTCCCCTTCTCCCTCCTTCTTCCTCTCCTTCCTCCTTCCCTTCTTCTCCTTCTCTTCTTCTCCTTCTTCTCCTTCTTCTCCTTCTTCTCCTTCTTCTCCTTCTTCTTCTTCTTCTTCTTCTTCTTCTTCTTCTTCTTCTTCTTCTTCTTCTTCTTCTTCTTCTTCTTCTTCTTCTTCGTTTTTGAGGACAACCAATGACATCACCTGTGAATTGGATTTAAGTGAGGCAGAGTTGTGCAAAGTTCTCAGCCTCACTTTCTCTTCCATCAAAATCCAGCGGCAAAACAAAACAGTGTGATAAAAGGCAGGCTTCCTTGGCTCTCTGAGCCTTACTTTCTCCATCTGCAAAAAATCCAGTACAGCATTGTTCTCAAGAGCTCAGATAAAAGTTGGGAGCCTGAGCTCACACCCACACAAGGTTTTATAGCTTGCGTATGTAAGAGTTCATGCAGTAGTTAATGATCTCAGTTAATAGCATTCAAGTGCACTGTGAAAGAACAGGATGAGGCAAGGGGGTTGTTTGTTTTTTGTGGAAGTGACTCAGGGACATTTCTCTAAGTATGTATTTCTTAGTGATGCCCTTAAGATAGTAGTTGAGCAAGACAAATTACTTTCTTTGGGGACTACCCATCATACAACTGACACCAAGTTGCCAACAGCCTTCTGTTCACAGAATGTTAGCTGGTGCCCTGTCAGACACTTTCTTAATTGTAACCATAATTGTTGGAAATGAACTGAATCCCCCTATGGGACAAAAAAAGACAGTCGTGTGGTCCAGTGTGGTATTTTTCAGTGGTGTACTCTGGAATCTTGAAATCTTTTGTGAAAGATCACCAGCATCTCTATTCCCCAAAAAGAATTTCACAAAGGCTAGGCTGGCCTTCCACAAAATTGTGCAATGGGTGAGGTCTGTCTATGGCATTCTGTGACTTCCTTTTTTAGTGACTTCCACCCAGAGCCATCCCTAGCACTGAGCCACCAGAGATTTGTCCCAGGGCATTGACAATGGTGGAGGGAGGAGGAAAGGAGACAAGAGTAGGGGCGAGAAGGAGATGGCAAGTATTTTCTCTCCCCTTCCCCCACCCTTGCAAGGCATTCCCATGGCGGGGGGCTGAACTTCTTACCAATGGCAGTTGTGCCAGATGGTGCCAGGCAAGTGGAGGACTGTGTCAGCATCCTGGGGGGGGGGGTGAAGCATGCCTCTTTATCTCCAAACCCCAGGCCATCATCCCCCCAGCACCCTATCTCCATCATATTCTTTTGAGGACACCTCCCCCCACCACACACACCAGCACAATGGCACTTGACTGAAGCTTAGAGACCTGCATCCTGCAGGGTATTTGGTGTTGTGGGTCAGGGACTAGTGGAATTTGGGAGGGTTGACTGAGTTAACCTCTACACTCCTACAATAATAAGTGGAGATGTTGTGAAGAAAGAAGGCAGACCTGGGACAGTTAGCATTAACTTTGGCCCCAAATGAATTGATTTAGTTCCCAGTTTTGGGCCCCTTTGTGCAAGGAGAATATAACCCCAAGGAAGAACTTCCTCTTTCTCCCCCTTCCCCTCTCCTACCTTCTACCTCCTCCCCCTCTTTCCCCCTCCTCCTTTCCTTCACCCCTCCTGCCCCTCTTCCTTTCTCCTTCCTCTTTCTTCTTCCCTCCCTCTGCCTCCCTCTCTTCTCCTCATCCTCCCTCCCTTCCCCTCCTCCTCTCTCCCTTCCTCTCCCACTCCCCCCTCCTCTACCTCCCCCTTCCTTTTCTTCTTTTCCTTCTCCCTTCTCTTCTCCTTCCTCCTCATCCCCTTCTTTTTCTTCCTCCTCTTCCCCTTCTCTCTTCTTTTCTTCTTTTTCCTCCTGCTCCTCCCTCATTGTTTTTAATCTTCTCACCAGGGTTTTTACCAACTTTACTTTCCCAAACTGCTTTTTACTACCTTTCGGATTGTCTTTTACCCGGGTGGTTTTTATTGGATGTTTTTATTAAAAAGATTTTCATCTGAATAATAATGATAATAATAGCTAGTATTTATGCAATACTTTAAGGTTTGCAAATCACTTCGCTTATATTATCTCATTTGGTCCTCACAACAATCTAGGCAGTCAGTGTTATTATTTTCTCCACTTTATAGATGATAAAATTGAGACAGCAGAGGTTAAGGTCACACAGTTTCACACAGCTAGCACATGTCTGAGGCCAGAACTTAAACTTGGGTCTTCCCGATTGCTATGCCACCTAGCTGCCTAAGCCTTGTGCTCTGAGCAATCTATCAAACTGAATGTAGAGCCACCACCAGGAGGACATCTGGCATCAGCAGCAGTCATGGTGCACATCAGGCTTTGGGTATCACAGTGGGACTTTTCGCCACATGCACAAATGGAGTTTGATACAGTTGCCAGAATTACTTGTTACAGCTGGGCTCCCTCCTATCACCTATCACCGCTTTCCTCCCCTGTTGCCATAACCCAGGTACAGTCCTGCAGACTGATGAGCCTGTGGGAGGCGTCTAAGTCAAGATTGTCTGTCCAGACCCAGAGGAGTGGTAATCCCACAGTACTTTGCCCTGCCTCACATTTTAGAAGGGACATTGACAAACTGGAGCAAACCCTGGAGAAGGTAATCAGCATGGTGAGAGGCTGGTATGTATGGCAGGATCCACTGAAGGACCTAAAGATATCTAGTCCTCAGGAGAAAAAAAAGACTTGGGGTAGGGGGAGACATTGCTGATGTCTTCAAGTGTTTCAAGACCTGTCTTGGTTAAGAAGG
This sequence comes from Trichosurus vulpecula, assembly GCF_011100635.1. Taxonomy (NCBI): domain Eukaryota; kingdom Metazoa; phylum Chordata; class Mammalia; order Diprotodontia; family Phalangeridae; genus Trichosurus; species Trichosurus vulpecula. Next base: position 114,074,377 of record NC_050573.1, on the reverse strand, counting down.
ATTAGATTTTTTCTGCTTGTCCTCCAAGGCAAGGACTAGGAACAGAGTGGCAATAGCACAGACAGATTAAGGCTCCATGGAAAGTAAAGTTTCCTAACAATCAGAGTTGTCTGGTAGCAGAAGCCAGGGATGGTGGCTTTCCTGTAATTAAAAATCTTTAAGTGGAGACTAAGGAGGATTTCTGTAAAGGTATGTATTTAACGTCTCCTCTAAATCCGAAATCTGATGATCTCTCTTTAAGATGACCATTCAAATATTTAAAGATAAAATTAATTAAAATGTAATAATTTAGAATAGAAAATAAAGTTGATGACGGTATAAAATATATTTGGGGTACAATGAGATTATATTTGTTGTTGTTTGTCCCTCATTTTCATTTTTTATTTTTTGGAGGCAATCTGGGTTGTGACTTGCCTAGGGTCACATAGCTAGTAAGTGTCTGAGGCTGGATTTGAGCTCAGATTATCCTGACTCCAAGGCTGGTAATCTATTCACTGTACCACCTAGCGGCCCCTTGTCCATTTTCAAAGAGGACACGATGAGGTGATGTCTTGACTTGTGAATGAATTGGTTTTAAGTGAGGCAGAGTTGTGTAAAGTCATCACCTTTACTCTCTCTTTCAGAGTCATTGAAGTCCAGTGGCAAGACAAAAGTCAAGATGATTCATGATGGTCTGGGATGCAGCAGATGACTTTGGCACCTTTGATGTCTGACCAAGCTCTAATGCTCCACAGTGCCTGCTTCAGCCACCTTCATGGCCATTGGAACAAATTGTTCTCATCTACCCTTTCCACCAGAGGAAATCTTCACATGCTCCCTCTAACCCACAGATGGATTTGAGACTTGTCAGATACCCTCAGCCTGGACATTTGAAAGCATTCTAAAATTCTCAAGAGTTCACACAGAATCATAAGATGTCAGCATTGGAAGGGACCTCAGAACCCATCTAGTCCATCCTCCACCTGAACAAGAGCTCCCCATGTGACATTCCTGACAAGTGGTTATCTAGCCTTCGCCTAAATCAGTCAACAAGCATTTATTAAACACCTACTATATGCCAGGCACCAGGTAGGTGCTGGGGATATAGGTCCTTACTCTCAAGGAGCTGACATTCTATCTTGGAAGATCTTTCTTTGATGAGGGAAAACCCATTACCTCCCAAGGCAGCTGAAGTCCTTCCAACTAATTCTTATAAGGCATGACCATAAGACTCTTCACAATTGACATCCTGGTGGAGGAGAGGACCTGACTCCTATTTCGGTTTCTGCCCCTGGGTTTCTGAGTGACTCTAGTCAAGTCACAAGAAGCTAACTTCTCTGCGCCCCAATGCCCTCAAACTAAAAGTAATAGTGATAATTAAGCCTTAGGAAAAATGCTATGTAAACACAAAATGAAATTACGGTAGTAATAGATGCACCACACCCAGTGATCTCATTGAGAAAGAGGCTGAATAAGGAGGATGTGAATTTGTATATCTAGTAATTTCTGTTTTTTAATTTTAAAAAAGTTTTACTGATAAGCAATATCAATTTTAGCCCAGATACATATCATAGCTACCTAGGGGAGGATGTGTCTCTATCAATCTTAGGCCTTAGACTAAATGTGAAAAGTCAGGTACCATCTGAAGAAATGAAATGACCAGATAAAACTTCTGTTCCAATTGGCTGAAGATTTCATCATACCCTCTGGTTATTGTATGAAAGAGATCAAGAAAATAACTCCTTAAAAATTATAATTGGGCAAGTGGAAGCTAATGACTCTGTGAGACATCAGCAAACAATAAAACAAAGTTAAAAATTTTAAAAATTGGAGAAAGTATGAACTATCTCATTAAAAAAAACAATTCACCTGAAAAATAAAGGAGAGATAATTTCAGAATTATTGGACCACCTGAATGCTACGATTTTTTAAAAAAAAAGAGCCTAGATGTTGGATTTCAAGAAATTATCAAGGAAAACTGACACAATATCGTGAATCCAGAGAGTCAAATAAAAAGTAAAAGAATCTATCAATTACCTCCTTAAAGAAATGCCAAAATGAAAACTCCTAGAAATGTAATAGCCAAATTCCAGAGCTCCCGACTCATGGACACTATATTGCAAGCAGCCAAAAAGAAACAATTCAAATATCATGGAGACACCGTTAGGATCACATGAGATTTAGTGGCTTCCACATTAAAGGAGTAGAAGGCTAAGAATGTGATATTCTGGAAGGCAAAGGATTACAACCAAGAAAACCTACCTAGCAAAACAGTATAATCCTTTGGTGGGGAAATGGATATTTAATGAAATCGAGGACCTTCAAGCATTCTTGATGAAAGGACCAGAGTTGAAGAGAAAATATTGATTAGAGAAATGCAAATTAAAATTCCGAGGTACCACCTTACACTTATCAGAAATGACAAATGCTGGAGGAGTAAGGGAAAATAGGTACACTAATAAATTGTTGGTAGAGTTGTGAACTGGTCCAACTATTCTGGAGAAGAATTTGGAACTATAGCCAAAGGGCTATAAAAACTATGCATACCCTTTGACCCAGCAATACCACTATGAGGTCTGTATCCCAAAGAGGGCAAAGAAAAAGGACAAGGACTTATATGTACAAAAATATTTATGACAGCTATTTTTGTGGTGGCAAAGAATTGGAAATTGAGGGGATGCTCATCAACTGGGGGATGGTGAACAAATTGTGGCATGTGATTGTGATGGAGTACTATTGTGCTGTGGGAAATGATGAGAAGGGTGGTCAAAACAAAAAACTTGGAAAGAACTGTATGAACTGATACAAAGTGAAGTAAGAAGAACCAGGAGACCATTGTGCACTGTAGCAGCAATGTTATAATGATGATCAACCATGAAAGACTTGGTACTCTGATCAATGCAATGATCCAAGGGAATTCCATGATGAAAAAATGCTGTCTACAGCCATAAAGAGAACTAATGAACTCGGAGTGCAAACTGAAATATATTTTTCTTGCTTAATTTTTTGGCAATATGGCTAATATGGAAATATGCTTCTCGTGATTTCACATCTATAAGTGATATCATTTGCTTGTGTGTGGAGGAGGGGTGGAAGGGAGGGAGAATATTTAGAAGTCAAAATTTAAAAAGAACAGAATGTAAAAAATAAATAATTTTTTAAAAGAAATGATATATGTAAAAAAACTCTGTAAACTGTAATATACTATATAAATGTTAGCTATTATTATTATTTTATGGCTGTGGAATGTTGGATATGCTATTAGATAAAAATGTTATATCAACTGATTTTACTTAACCGTTTTTCTTTGTTAAAAGGGAGGTTTTCTATTTGGACAGCTGGAAGGAAAGAGAGAGATTTGTCCTGTTGCTCCCTTTTGTATACACAAACATTTCTGGCTCAGCAACCAATTAAAAGGCTGCTTCACACAGTATGCCAACAGAAAACAAAAGTCACAGAATATTCATTTGTTCTCTGAAGTGAAAAGTCAGAGCCCTTCATTCCACATCCATACATACTTCTAGAAACCAGCTCAAACATCCATCTGGGTGCCCCCTGCCTAGTCCCAGGACTGGGCCCTCATTGGCCAGTCCCTATATAGGTAGATCCTTTGTTTGCTTATTTCAAAAGCAAAACCAACACATTTAAATGAAATCACATCTCATTTTAGTTAACGCCAGCCTGATTTGTTTGTCTAGAGTTTTCTTCCTGCCCTGTGAACAACAGACTCTGTAGGTGCTCCAGGTTTTCTGTATCTAATCCCTCTCCCCCACTAAAGGCCTTCCACTCTGTAACAGCCTAAAGTATATTCCAGAGCAGTGCAATATGAAACCCTCTCAACCCCAATTCTGGGTCCTATTACCTGGGGCCAGATCAGAAGCACATGGCCAGTCAAGTATTCATATGACAATAGGTTTTATATACCACTTCCCTTATAGGATGAGATGGACCATGTTAAGAATTCGGTGTAGGACAGTTGCTGATTCTGAATACCAGGAAGCAGCTCCTCCCCCTACTCAAGTGGAAAATGATACAGAGGCCAGTTGGAAGGAAACCTCACTCATTCTTACCTATTATGAAAGTGCAGCTTTTAGAAATTTACCTTGCAGACAAATTGGACCCTTTCGCTAATTAACTCCTTTTGCCCAGGCATGTTCTCTTTCAACACTCATCAGTAAACATTAAATGAGAGTCCACTATGGGTGATGGGTAAGAGAACAAGGAAGTATAATGTAGTAGAAAGAGGACTAGATTTGAAGGCACAAGACCTGGGTTCAAATTCTGGACTGGCCACTTATTATTTATGGAAACTTGGTCAAGTCAAGTTCTGTTCTCTGAGCCTCAGTCTGATCATCCATAAATTGGGTCTAGATGACCTGAAAGGTCCCTTCTTGATCCAAATCCTGCTGCCTTAGGAGTCCCTCAGGCCCAGGCAGTCCATATAGTCACAGTTCTAGCAGCAGCAGAAAGAGGACAGGCCAGTAGTGCCCAGTGTGGGCATGCTTCCTTGGCTGCCTCAAGGGCTCTTGGTTTTGGCTCATGTTATGTAGGCTTTGGCTCATCTTCTCTGATCATCAACAGCAGGCAAAGTGTACCCACGCAGACAGCCAGAGCAAACTCACGGATTGCACAATTACTGAGTAAATCAGAACCTTCCTGCAGGCTTTTTTGTACTGTTCCAGCTGCGCTGGCTCTAGGCAAAGTTTGTCTTCCCTGCTCCATCCCGGCCTTCTTTGGGCTTCTAATGCAGTTCTGCTGCCCTCTACTTAAGCAGTTTCTCCCACTGGGATAGGCTGTTCCCAAAGCTTTCAGTCTTTATCTGCCTCTCTGCCTGTGCCTTATGCTACATCACTACCTACATCTCCGTTTCTATTTCTGTCAAAACTTACTTGTCATTATATCCATGTTCCTTCAAGGCCTACTCTCTGCTAGGTAACAGTGTATAGTATTGGATTGACTAAATAAAGGATTTCTTAATGTGGTTGCAAACTAATAAATTACTGTTAATGGGCAGCAATGCTTCAGTTTAAATATTTACACACTCATGAATGTATGCATACGTGTGCTTATATGTGTATGTACATATATGTAGATAGGTGCATATACATATGTGTTTATTTATATTTAATATAACATGTTAATACTATGCGCAATGTAATACACTATGTAATAATAATGTAATGTAATATATGTTTAAATATAATATATGCCATTTTTCCAGGAAGCCTTTAAGGAACAACTCAATTTTAGGGAGGTAAAAGGGAGATTTGAGAGATAAATGTAAAGCCATACATTTGGGTTCTACTTAAATAAAAGATGGGGATTTTAATTCAGTTCAACAAATATTAAGTGCCTAATACATACGAAATCATACTGAATCAGACAATCCCTGAATTCAAAGAGTATGTATAGGGTATATGTGGTTGTGCTATTTAAACATAAAGATGGCTCAGCTTGTGTGTGGCATAGATAGATATGTGAACTGGGACTTTTTCCACCCATGTCCTAAAGAAACTAGTTTCTGCCTTTACGAGGAGCAGGAGAAGAGCTGGTGGCTGAGTATTTGTTCCTTCTCTTACCTTTCTACAAGAGGGATATCTATAACTATAGATACAGTTTTATATATATATATATATATATATATATATATATATGTATACATATATATAGTAACTATAACACTGTATCTATATACCATACCTCAAATATTGGTAGTCTTGGGGTATCATACTTTAAGATAAATACTACTTTTGCTGACTACTTTCAGGGAGAAGGTAATACTTAGTTTATTCTCTTAGCTCTTTCCCACTAAATGCCACAAAAGACCATCACAAATACTTAGTATGTCTTTTTTATGAAAGTAAACAGCAAGCAGAAATCAGGAAAGTAATATATTAGAACAGACCACTCAATAGGCAAGAATCAAGATGTGCTTCAATTAAGAGGGAGATAAGATCTCAGGCTCAATCAAGGAAAGGGGGAGATGATCTCACCATGAAAATCTGTTCTTAGCAGTCTCTAGGGTTTCAAGCACTAAGTCAAGAGACATGTGGCAGATCAACCCCCCAGATATCTGCAGCTTCAGAAAGATCTCCTGTCCATCATTCTGAAGTCTCTCATGGTCACCTCTCTGAAAGTCTTTTTTTTTGAGGGGGTGGGGCAAGGTAATCTGGGTTAAGTAATGTGCCCGAGGTCACACATCTAGTAAGTGTCAAGTGCCCGAGGTCACATTTGAACTCAGGTCTTCCTGACTCCAGGAAGGGCCAGTGCTCTATTCACTATTCCTCTCTGAAAGTCTTCCAACAAACTGAAGAAATCTCATCTCCTCCTCCCACAAGTACACAGTATTATAGTTCAGTGTTCTCTCAGACAATCAGGAATTGTATCTTTTTCTGCATACCCAGAAAGTCTGCTCAGTCCTACTTGTGTGGAGGTATTATATCTGCAATCTATTATGGAAGATCAGATATAGTCACAAGTAACCATAACACAAATTAGACAGTGAGGGTAAAGGAAACGTCTGCCAAAGTGTGGAGAGAATTTGAGGAAAAGAGAGAGAATTTCTTATTATGGAATCGGCAAAGGCTTAATAGAGGAAGTGGCACTTGAGCTGGGTCATGGAGGAAGGCAGAGGTTGAAACAGGCTGAGATGGGGGAAATGAGATTACAGGCATGACCCAAAGCCCAGAGATGGAAAGAACAGACTGAGGATGGGAGATGATAAATGGTTCAGTTTGGCTGGAAGGCAGCCTATGTGAGAAAGAGTTAGAAATGAAGTTAGAAAAGGACATGACAAACAGATTGTAGAGGACCAAGATAAGAAATGTCTATGTCTACATCTATGTCATGGAGTAAGCAATGGAGAGTCCCTGAAGGTTTTTGAGTAAGGGAGTGACTTGACCAGAATAGTTCACTAGGAAGATGTAATGGGCAATAAAGTGAAAGATGGATTAGGATAGGATTGGAGTTGGGAGAACCTGGGGGCAGGAGACCAATTGACTGAGATTTGAATTACAGTTTATATGATGTTGTACCAGTCAAGAGAGGTAATAGTCTAATTGTCCCCTACTTGAGTCAGTCTATATCTTGAAAATTCTGACCAGTTCTGAGTACCACACTTGAGAGAGATGTTGAAAAACGTGGAACATGTCCCAAGGAAAGTGATCAAGTTGGTGAGAGGACTTAAAATAATATCACAATAATGATGATGATGATGATGGTGGTGGTGGTGATGATATAACAGTAATTATAATTATAAGAACAATACAGTATAATGGAATAGTTCCAGGCAAGACCTGGATTCAAATCTTACCTCCAACACCTACCACCTGTGTTACCATGGGCAAGTCATTTAACCTCAGTTTCTTCATCTGTAAAATGGAGATGACAATATGTGTAGTACACAACTCAGTGTTGTCATGAAAATCAATTGAGATAATAGAGGGTGTCTCAAAAGTTTGTGTGGCTTTAAGATTTAGTGGCTTAGAACTGCATTAAGACTCTTGGGATATATGTGTATGTCTGATATTTATGTCTATCTATGTATAGCTAATATGGAAATTTATTTTGCTGTACCATGTAGACATATATCAAGAGATTTGTTTTTCAGGTTTTTTAAATTCTCAATGGCGGAAGGCAGGGAAGTAGAAAGGACAGATTTATAAAGAATACTTTTACTTAAAAGATAAAAGTAAACTATTGAAAATAAATTGTAAAGCATCTTTATAAACTTTAAAGTTCTTCTTAAAGTGTTGGCTAACCTCATATGAAGATCACTTGAAAGACCTGTAGATGTTTCTCCTGGAGAAGAGAAGAAATGGGGGTATGGTAGCTCTATTCAGATATTTAAAAGATTGTCATGTGGAGACAAGAATAGATATTTTCTGTGCATCTAGAAGAGAGAAGGATCATTGGGTAGAAGGTACAAGGAGATAGATTTCTGCCTAACATAAAGGAGCACTTTTGCAATTAGATCTCTCTGAAAACTCGTCCACAAAAATCACCTTCAGATGGCTTATTGCGGTATGGAGGTGACCCAGGATTCTTAAAGTCTTCACTAATTTTGGTAAGTTATATCAAGCTAGAAAGACTTCCAGTACAGTCAGGGAAACAGACTATGGGGAGAGAATCAACCAGTGGAAGCAGAGGCTAACCTCCAACAGGTAGGTTAATAGGTGTATGCGATATTCTGTCCCGGTAGTCTCCAGCCTCCCTGTATTGAAGGGGGCAGGAAAGAGCTATTCTTTATTATCTCCAGATACTTGAAAATTGGTTTTTCATTTACCCTGAGTTTAGTGTCCTTTTATGAGCATTTCTCTTAATTGCCGTAGTCTCTGTGTATATCGTTCTTTTGCTTCTGTTTAGTTTGCTCTAGGTGATGTGAATTAAATCTTGTCACACATATTTCTCACACGTATGCCTCACTTCTATTATGGTCTAAGTTTAAACCTACTCCTCACATAGAGGCTGTGTGTATTTGTGGGAAGGAGTGAACCAGATTCTTAGGAGAAGGTTGTGCATTAACTATCTTTACCATGTTAGAACTGAAAGTAGTAGTTGTTGCCATCTGGGGACCCAACCTGTCAATTCAAACAGAAGCTGGGAAATGTTGCTATTACTGCTTTTCTTGTTGTTATATCTTCTTCTACATTTTCTCCTCCTCCTCCTTCATTTTCTTTTCCTTCTCCTTTTTATTTTATTTTTTTTAAAAAGTTGTGACAATTTACTTTTTGCCCTGAACAGTTTTCGTTTTTGAGTTCTTGAAATATAGCTCTGAAAAAACAGGTTTTAAAAAAACCCATTGTGTTTTAAATGGAGCTACCTGACTCCTTTTTAACTCAAATCATTCTGGCTTTCATTGAATGGCCAATAATAGCCTTAGCCCAAGCCCCTGTGGCTCACTGTTTAGGTTTTGATGACTTAGAATGAGTGCATGTAACATTTGTTTTCTGTTCTGGTCAGAAACTCTCAAGGTGTTCCCTGCCCAAATTGGTATCTTTGGAATGGTAAATTAGGCCATCTTTTGTCTTGATTCTTATCTAGCCTTTAGTCATTGAATAGACATGGTGTCAGACAAACTGAGACATGGGAAGGACTTTAATTTAGAAAGGCCAAGGTCACCCACTGCATTCTATGTCATCACCAGTTGTCTTGACCTTTGTCTTGCCACCGGACTTTGATGACTCTAGAGGAGAGAGCAAGATTGACAACTCTGCACAACTCTACCTCACTCAAATCCAATTCACATGCAAGTCAAGACATCACCCTCAGGATGTCATTGGTTCTCTTTGAAAATGAAGGATGAACAACAATTTGTTCTATATCAATTCACATAAATCTTCTCATATTTCTCTCAATTACTCATATTTATCATTTCTTACTTCATAATTAATATTCCATTATATTCATGTAATAGTATGTTTTAACCACCTCCCAACTGATAGGTACCTGCTTTATTTACAATTCTTTGCTACCACAAAGAATATTGCTTTCGTTTCTGGGTTTTCATTTCTTTCTTGGGGTGTATTCCCAGTAGTGGAATTGCTGGCTTAAAGGATATGGACATTTTAGTCACTTACTTTTCTTACATAATCCAAATTGAGAATAGTTGGATCACTTCAATGATCCAGTTTATCAGCATGCCTCTATTTCCATAGCCTACCCAAGACTGATTATTCCCATATTTTATCACCTTTTTTCAATTTTTACAGTGTGAGCTAAAACCTCGGAGTTATTGTAATTTGCATTTCTCTAACAATTTCTGCCTTGCAGCATTTTTTGGTGTGGTCAATTATAGTTCGAAATCATTCTTTGGAAAACAATTTCTTCATATCCTTTTATCATTTATCTAGAAAGAATGGCTCTTGGTGCAAAGTATTTGTATCAATGTCTTATATAATTTGGATATCAGACTTCTGTCAGTGAGATGTGATGCAAGTATCTCTTCATGCTCCACTGTTTCTCTTCTAATTTTATCTTCATTGGTTTTACTCATGCAAAAGCTTTTTTATTTTATGTCTTGTAGCATTGGTATCCAGGAATTATTTAAAGACCTAAATGAAACCCTCCAATGTATTGAGTAGATCCTCAGTGGAGAAGACTTACAGAAGAGACATAAGAGTTGTCTTCAAGTATCCCGAATTTTATCATGTAGAAGAGGGATTAGCTTTGCTCTGCGTGACCCTAAAGGGCAAAAGTAGGAGCAGTGAGTGGAAGATGAAAACAAGAAAATTTAGGTTTGATGTTAGGAAAAGTTTATTAGTAATTAGTAGTATCTAAAAGAAGAATGAACTGCCCAGCTGGCTGTAAAATCCCTTTCAGTAGAAGTCTACAAGCAAATGCTGGATAACCAAATAGTCATTTGTTAGGCGTGTCATCATAGGGATTGCTATTCAGATGTAGATTGGACAAGACAGGCTCTGAAGTCCTTTCCGATTCTGAGCTACTGTGATTCTGTGAGGATTTATGTAAGGACTGGAGCAAGATTTGCACAGGATGACCCGGATGGGCTGTGATCTTCACCAGGGAAGGAAGTACCCAGCCCAATGAGATAACGGCTCCATTATAGAATAAAAGAGCTATCTAAAAATAAGTTGAACTGCCTTGTGAGATGATGAGCTCCACCATCATTATAGGCATTTAGAAAAAAAAAAACTGGATAACCCCTTTTGGAGATGAAGAATCCATGGGTTGAACTGAGAAGTGGAATAGATGACATCATAGGAGAATAATAGGGAAATTTAGAGGCCTCAGGGATTATGTAGTCTAACATAATCCCTTGATTTTACCAATGAGAAAACTGAAGTTCAGAAAAGTTAAGGGAGACTAAGTTTCCTTTCAATTATGATTCATTGTGATTTGGAGGAAGGAACAGGACTTCTCTTTTAGGGTATTAAAAAATAAGAAGACACCTTTTCTAATCTGGTTTAAAAATAAGGAGAGTAAAAAAAAACCAAAAATTACCCTTTATCTTCAGGATCTGGGAGCTTTGCTTGCAAAGTCCCAAGGTCCACAAACAGCGGCATAGTCCTCTACTTAGCTTTGGCCATATGGTTGCCATCCATAAAGTAGAGCAGCCCAGGTCAGCAGCAGTGGAATATCCTGGCCCAGCAACAGGTAGCCCACCTAGCCCAGAGCTGTACCTCAGAGGAACTTCATGAGAATGCCACAAAGAGAGACAAAAAAACTCCCAATACCAAGATTTACAAGGTACCCCTTTGCCACAAGCGTTCTCCACACATATGCCTCATGAACTTCATCATTTAATTTTGAACCCACTGTCCCTTGGGATTTTATGTGTGCCAGGGGAAAGTATGCCCTTAGATTGGGGGGAATATTATGTATCAACTGTTTTTGCTCTATGCTTTCTCAGTAAATCCTTTTACTAAAAGTCAATTCTATCTGGCTGACTTTATTGTTAATGGGGAGCACCCAAGTGGGGGCTCATAAGTGAGAGTACTTGGAAACCCATCCCATACCCTCAGGATTTCCTTTATAGCCCTGAATAGCAGTAGTCGATTGACCCTCTGGGAACACTGACTGGTGAGTATCAATGTGAGTTATAAGAATGAACACAGAGAAGGGGATACACATTTATGTGACACCTTAAGGTTTACAAAGTACTTTCCTGACAATGAAAGAGTGAGATAAATTTTTCTTCATGAATCTAATTACCTCTTTGTTATAGGAACATTTTCTCCTTTATTGTCCGGACTTCAAGCTATGTAAAAATGTTCCTCCATCTGGGAAACAAAATTCCCATGTTTCTTTTCTTCCTCAGAAAAAAAGAGGAGGTATTTTCTACTTCACAGTCTAGAAACAGAGCGGAAGTTCCCCCCTCCCTTCTCTTTCTCATGCTGTGACCCTGAGAGATAGACAGTCACTGAGGTTTCCAAAGATAGACGCCCTTACAGAGATCCCACAGCAATAGCTTCAGATGCTGTTTCAGGTTGTGTTTGATGTGATTATACTCTTTGTGACACAACAGAACATTCTGAACAGAAAATTCATCGGAAAACAAACAGATTTCATCACACTGAAGGTTGCCCAATTACAGTGTTTAGAGGTTATCCTAATCACTCCCAGAGTTTCACAAAATTTAGATACCTGGACAAGAGCCATCGTAGGCATGGCAGGCTTATGGGTAAATGGAATGCCTACCTTCATGCCTGGAATTCTACTATTAAAGATTCATTTATTTAGAAGTTTATTCTATCTTCAGGAGTCCTCTATCAAAATTCATATATTCCTGATAAAGTCTAATATCTTATTGGGGATTCTGATAATTACCTGAGGTGAAAAAGTAGGCATCTACAGATCTACTGGAAAAGGAAGCAGAATAGTTGTTGTTCAGTTGTGTCCAACTCTTTATGACCTCATCTGGGGTTTTCTTGGCAAAGATATTAGAGTGATTTGCCATTTTCTTCTCCGGCTCATTTTACAGATGAGGAAACTGAGACAAATAGGGTTAAGTGACTTGCCTAGGGTCACACAGCTACTAAGCGTCTGAGGCCAGATTTGAACTCAGGCCTTCCTGATTCCAGGCCCAGAGCTCTATCCACCAAGCCACCTAGCTGCTCTAATGGAATGGTACCAAAGACCAACTTTTTCACAAAGAGAGAAGGGCCCTTGAGTATTTCAGCATAGTAAATGAGAAAGTATGATCTAGTGGAAATCTGGGTTCTAGTTCTGGCTTTTCCACTTAAGACCTGGAAAAAGTCCCTTTTCCTTTCTGAGCCTCCATCTCTTCATCTTTATAAAGGGGATTATAAGAAGTCTCGTGTTGTGCACCTCATAAGGTCGTTGTGAGGCTTAAATGAGATAAGGTATGTGAAAGTACTCTGTGACTATAAAGTACTCTACCAGAGGTTCTTAGTCTAGAGTCTGTGAACCTGCTTCATAAAAATATTTTGATAACTGTATTAAAAATCTAATTGGTTTCCTTTGTAATTCTATATGTTATTTTGTGTGTTTAAAAACATTATTCTGAATAGGGGGCCAGAAGCTTCACCAGACTGCCTCTAAGACATACACAAAAAAGATTTAAACATCCTGAGATATACAAATGAAAATTATTTATGTTCATTGTAATGGGCTTTGGGAGATTCCTTCCTAGAGACAAATAGAAAATGGCCCCAGAGCCTCAGAAAGGGAGGTTTCCAGCAAGTATGGGCAGCAGATGGCATCTTGATGTAAGCTTAGCTGGTTGCCACCTTGAGGCTACTCGTCATTGCTCATGGTTTGCACAGTTTCTGCCTTTTAAATCCCTCTGTAGCCAGCCATCTCAGAATTGTATCCAAGAAATTTATCCAAACCAATCATTCCCATTTTGCACTGGTTGAATATCCAGCTTAGAAACTGGCTGTGACATAGACAAGTTTTCTTCCTTTGAGGAACACAGGACAGCCGTGGCTTCTTGGCAAGTAGCAAATGATCAGTTTGACTTCATAACAAAAATTAATTAAAATAGTCAGAGTTGCTGCACCATTCACTGCCTCTCCCAGCAACAAATCCTTGTTTCAGCTCCTTTTGGTTTGGTTCCCAAAGCTCTGAAGCTGGACATGCTGAATGGCCTGCCTGATTCCTTGACAAGGGGAAGAAGGGGCTTTCCTTTGGTTTCCCATCAGCAAAGCTGAGACTTTTCTTTTGTTCCTCTCCAAATGTGCCTTCTTTTGGGTCTGAAACTGCGCTTATTGGGCCTAGGCCTTCTCTGATTTCACCTAGTCTTATAGTTTACATCCTCTCACTGAGGCTGGAGACTCTGCCCCAGGTCCTAGCTTTCCCACATTTTAAATGGATGACATCACAAGCCAGGTCTACTGCAGGACTGAATTTTGCTTGGGAATATCTTCCTCTGGTTTTTGAGAAAGGCAGCAGCGGTGGATTCTTTGTGGGTAGCACTAGCCAGACCATGTTTTTCCAGCTAAGTTTGGCTCTTAGTAGGGTATAGGAACTCCATACTATTTACGGGGGAGCGACTCTTTTTTTTTCTCTGCAAAGGAGGAATGTGGTGGGACATCCCAGGGCATAAGTCAGGGAAATAGCTGTTTTGAGGTTTGCTGCCAACACCAATAGGTGGGTGACCTTGGGCTTAAACTTTTTTTTGGAAGGCAGCCTGGCAATCTATCAAGAAAGCTACATATGTAGTAAGAATTCTTAAATCAATGGGGAAACCGGAATCCAAGGAAGAAAGCTGACAAACATGGTGAGAAAACTGGTAATGTCTCTAAAAAGCTAAAAGCACTGCTTAAAACAACAACAAACAAAAAAACCATATGCAGATTTAAAAGCTAAACTTGAAGTCAGAAGACCTGGTTTTATATGTACAGAGATATTTATAGCAGCTCTTTTTGTGGTAGCAAAGAATTGGAAATGAAGGGGATGTCCATAAATTGGGGAATGGCTGAACAAATTGTGGTATACGGATGTAATGGGATCCTACTGTGCTATAAGAAATGATGAGCAGGCAGACTTCAGAAAAACCTAGAAAGACATATATGAACTGATGCTGAGCGAGGGGAGCAGAACCAGTAGAACACTGTACACAATTACAGACACATTGTATCTGTGATGACTGACTTTGATAGACTTGGCTCCTCTCAGCAGTGCAAGGTTCAAAGGCAGCTCCAAAAGGCATGTTGGAAAAAGCTACTCACATCCAGAGAAAGAATTACAGAGTCTGAATGCAGATTGAAGGAAACTATTTGCTCTCTTCTTTTGTTTTGTTTCTTCTTTCTCGTGGTTCTTTCCATTGATTATAATTCTTCCTTACAATATGACTAATGTGAAAATATGTTTAATGTGAAGGTATATGTAGAGCCTATATTGGATTGTGAGCTGTCTTGGAGCGGGGGAGGGGGGAAGAGGAGAGGGAAGGGGAGAAAATTTGGAGCTTAAAAGCTTGTGGAACTGAATGTTGTAAACTAAAAATAAATAAATTAATCTAAAAAAAAAGAAGATCTGGTTTTGAATCCCAGTTGAGTATTTTTTAAGCTGTATGACCTTGCATGAATCACTTTATCTCTTTATAAAGTGGAGATAACAGTCTTTGCCCTAATTTACTTTACAGAGTGGTTATGAAAGAAATACTCTCTACACCTTAAATGTTTTGAAGAAATATGATTTAATAATAATAATTATTTTATCTTGAAAGTCCTTCAGGGTTCTTCATCAGAAGGTTGTTCCTGATCTGTGCTTTGGAGGAAACTAGGAGTTCTACAAGGCAGAGAGGCGAGGGCATCCATGTTGAGAATCAATTGCAATTCACAATGCCACCTTCCGTACAAGGCTTTTCCTCATCCTCCTACTTCTAAGCACTGTCTCCCTTTAGAAATGACTTTGTATTACTTTGAATTATTTACCTATAGCATTTTAGGATGATAGGCCTCACAACAACCCTGTGAAATAGGCAGAAATAATAATCATTGCTATGCCCATTTTATAGATGACAAAACTGAAGCTTAGAGGTTGAGTGACTTAGCCACAGGTCACACAATGAGGAAATGTCACAGGCGGGACTTAGACCCAGGTCTTTCTAACTGCAATCTTGAGTACTTGGGTCTGGATGGGGTGCTGCCTCTCTAGGAAGAGGGAGAAGCAGCACTTGAGCCCAAGCTATCTGGTTTCAGGGCCAGCACTCTTTGTGCTATTCTACAGTCTCCAGTTCTCATGACTTCTAAAAACTAAATGAAAAATAAAGCAAAACAAAAAAGAAAGGAAGAAAGGAGAAAAGAAAGAGCAAGAGAAAGAAGGAAGGAAGGAAGAAAAGAAAGAGAGAAAGAAGGAAAGAAAAGAGGAAGGAGGAAAAAAGAAAGAAAGAAAGAAGGAATGAAAGAAAGAAAAAGGTAAAGAAAGAAAGAAGAAAGAGAGAAAAAAGGAGGAAAGAGAAAGAAAAAAGAAAGAAGAAATAGAGAAAAAAGGAAAGAAAGAAAGATGGAAGGAAGGAGGAAGGAAAGGAAGAAGGAAAGAGGAAGGAAAGAAAGGAAGGAAGGAAGAAAGAGAGAAAGACAGAAGGCATGAAAGAAAGAAAGAAATAAGTAAAGAAAGAAATAAAGAAAGAAAGAAGGAAAGGAAGAAAGAAGGAAGGAAGGAGGAAAGAAAGAGAAGGAATGAAAGAGAGAAAGAAAAAGTAAAGAAAGAAAGAAGGAGAAAAGAGAAAATGGAGGGAAGAGAAAGAAAGAAGGAAGGAAAGAAAGAAAAAAGTAAACAAAGAAAGAAGGAAGGAAGGAGGAAGGAAAGAAAGAGAGAAAGAAAGAAAAGAAAGGAAGAAGGAAGGAAGTTAAATATAGCAAGGTCGTGTGGCCTATGAAAATAATAAATAATAATAATGATATTTACACAGAACTTTAAGGTTTCCAAATTGCTTTGCATAGGTTAAGAGTATTAGAGACCTGGACCTTTAAAAGAAATATTAGAAAAATGCCTGCTCTCTGCATAAGACACAAGGAATAAAAAAAAAAAAAAGGTCAGCATCCCTGCTCTCAGGAAGATTACAGTATCATAGAGAAGCTCTATCCTGAGAGTAATTTATAGTAGATAGAAAGAAGAAGACAGGGATACATTGGGTGCCTTCAGAGAGATAAGATGAGAGAGGAAGCAGAAGGTGGAAAAAGGAAAGGCTGAAGGCCGTAAAACAAAGTTTCATTTTCACAGCTTGGCCTCAAGCTGCCACTAGTTACCTGGCCAGTGTGAGCTCCAGCTCCAACCTGGATAGGTCCCTGAAGGACAGTCCTTTGAGGGACATGGTTTGCATCATTTCTGACCTGATGTGATTACATTTCACTGGACTTAGTCTGTGGAGCTTACAGAAGAAGCTCTGCTATGGGCTTGGCACGTGCAAGCCCTCAGATTCATTGAGGCAGTTGCTGATCTCCTGCATGAGAAGGTAATGACTCAGCTTGTTTTCTATAGCAGCCTCCCTTCTTGTGCTAGAGCCCCCACTGGTAGATGCCTTCCATCTCCAGGATGACCTCAGGAGCCATGAGGCCTGGCTCTCCCATCTCCCACTGCAATCAATGATGGGGATCACTGCACACAGTTAGATTTAGAGTTGGATGGGGCCTTAAAGCTTTTTAATTTAATTAATTTAATTTAATCTCATTTTACAGGTGAGGACTCTGAGGGCTAGAGAGGCTAAATGACTTACCCAAGTCACAAAGTGCCAGAGGTGGGGTATGAAACAAAGTCTTCCCTAAATCCAGTGATTGTCTTTTTCCACTAGGGAGATACTATCTACAGGGGGCACTTGGCACCAAAATTCTCACAAGCTTGTTGGAGATCATTGAGTCCATAGCATTCTATCTACTTAGAACTCCCCTTGCTCAGTAGTTAGTAAATTCTAACCCTCTACTGCTTTGATCCCTGTGTTTCAGAACCACTGCTGTCAGGATAAAAAGTCCATCTCCCTGTTCTCTCCCTATCTCTCATCCTTTTCAATGCTAGTCTATTTTGTTCTTCCAACTCAGTCCACTGTGTGTCATCTGGATAGCTTCAGCCTCCACACACTGAGGGGGAAGGGATGAGAGAAGGGAAATAAGAAAGAAGGGAGGAGAGAGGAAAAGAGAGAGGAGGAAAGAGGGGTAGAGAGGGGAAGGGAGAGAAAGGGAAAGGAGAGAGGAGAAAAGGAGAGGAGAAGGGGAGAAGAGAAGAAGAAAGAGGAGGGGAGAAGAAAACAGAGGAGGGATAAAGAAAAACAAGAAGGGAAGGGATGGGAGGAAAAAGGAGGGAAAGAGAAAAAAGGGGAAAGAAAGGAAAAAAGAGGAGGGGAGAAGAGAGGAGGGAAGAGGAAAGGATGAGAGAAGAGTGGAGGGGAGAAGAGAGAAGAGAAGAAAGGGGAAGGGAAGAGAAAACAGAGAAGAGGTAAAGAAAAAAGGGGAAGGGAGGGAAGGAGAAGAAGAGAGGTGATGAGAAGAAAAGGGCAGAAAGGAGAGAAAAGAGGAGAGCAGAAGAGAAATTGGCTTAATAATCCACACAGAAAAACAAGTGAATGAAAAAATATATATTACTCAGATTATGTCATATAGTGACATATAATTGTATGGACAGCTATTGAGTTAATCTGTCAGCGTATATATTTTGGACAAACATTGAAGGCAAACAGTAATCTGTCCCAGAACTCAATAGAGAAGAGCCTCCTTTGGGAAATTCCCTAACATTTTCCATGATTCTAAGCTACTTCTTTCCCCTAACTAAGCAGTTTCTTTTTATTGATACACTTTGTTCTGTCACAAGAGACACTCCTAACAAACACCCAAATGTCCCTATAAAGTAAATTCACTGACAAATTAAGCAAAATTGTCTAGTAGCACAATTAGGATGAATAGTACATTCTACTTTCCACTTTTGTAATTTATTAATTATTACCAGAAAGGATTGTGTTCTAATTCTAACAGTTATGGTACTGTCCCTTGTGCTTAACCTAAATTTTGTTGTCTCTCAGTTCGGTCTTCATTTACACTTGTAGTTGTGACAAGTAACTCTAAACTGTCTTGGCAAATCTTCTTGGCTTTGTGTTCAAACTCCTCCCAATCACCCTCTGAGCCCCCATTCCATTCTGAATTTCCTCCTGAAAAGTCCAAGAAGCTTTGCTATAATTATATGGTGTCATGTTTTAATGAAAACAAGAAAAATTTACTTAAAATAGCAAATATTGTGATATAAAAATACATCAATGGACACAGTAGAAAATGCAGTAAGCCCAATTGTTGAAAAAAAGAAAGGAAGAAAAGAAAGAAAGGAAGGAAGGAAGGAAGGAAGGAAGAAAGAAAGAAAGGAAGGAAGGAAGGAAGAAAGAAAGAATGAAGAAGAAAGGAGGGAGGGAGGGAGGAAGGAAGGAGGGAAGGAAGGGAGAAGGAAGGAAGGAAGGAAGAAAGAAAGGAGGAATGGAGGGAGGAAGAAAGGAAGGGAGGAAGGGAAAAAAGGAAGAAAGGAGGAAAGAAAAAAGGAAGGGAGGAAGGTATCAATAAATATGATTACTTTTTTCTCTCCTCCCTTCCTTCTTTCTTTCTTTCCTCCCTGCCTTCCTGCTTTGCTCTAGATCTATGATCCTAAATAAGTACAAACAAAAAAACCCCAAACTAAATCAATACATTGGCCATGTCTGAAAATGTAGACCTCATGCCACATCCCTAGTCCATCACCACTGCCGAAAGGGAAGTAGAGGGAAGGCAAGAAGCATTTATTAAGTACCTATGAATAATATCTCATCTGATTTTATAACAATCT
The DNA here is from genome assembly GCF_011100635.1 of Trichosurus vulpecula. Classification (NCBI taxonomy): domain Eukaryota; kingdom Metazoa; phylum Chordata; class Mammalia; order Diprotodontia; family Phalangeridae; genus Trichosurus; species Trichosurus vulpecula. The sequence goes on along the minus strand of NC_050573.1, from coordinate 114,055,177 downwards.
TTGGGCTCTTTCTTCACCCTTTATAATTTCATACAAATTTCCACCTATTTCTCTGAATTCTTTGTATTCATCATTCCTTCTGACACAGTGATATCATACCATGTTGCATTTACCATAATTTAGTCAATCATTAGAGTGTAAGCTTCTCCATTAGATTGTAGGCTTCTTGTGGGCTGTCTTTTAACTCTTTTTATCTCCAGAGTTTAGTACAGCGCCTGGTACATAATAGGCACTTAATAAATGTTTGTCAATATTGATATTGAGTCATTCCCCAATTGTTGGCCACATATTGTATTTCCAGATTTTTGTTTATCACAAGTAATACTACCAGGGATCTATCTTGGTTCATATTGGTCTTCTCTTGCCGTCCATTATCTCTTTAGAGTATAAACCCAGTAATGAGATTGTTGAGTCAAAGGACATGAATAAATTTAGTAACTTTTGTGGCAGAATTTCAAATGATTTAACAGGGTATTTGGTCCAACTCACAGCTCCATCAGCAATGAATGAGTGTGTCTGCCTTCCCATGGCTCCACTAACACTCAATTTTCCAACTTTTATCATTTTTGCTATTTGGATAGGCACAAGGCACAAGAGTTGCCTTAATTTGCATTTCTCTTATCAGTAATTTTTAACAAGTTTTTCATATAGTTGTTGATGATTCTTATTTTGAAAAGTGTTCTCATCCTTTTTGTTCTTCATCTTAAAGTTTATTATCAATATGCTATGGGTTTTGGATATCAGATTTTATTAGTCATTTAGTCAATCATTGAGCATCCACTAGGTTCTGGATACTATATGAGGCACTGGGGATACAAGGATCAAAAATGAAATAATCCCTGCCCTCTAAGAACTTACCTTCCAAGGAGAGAGAAAACATGTACAAATATAAGTATGTATGGAATAACTACAAAAAGTACAAGCTAGTCCAGGTGATTTGGGAGGGAGGACCCCAGTGGTTGGTGGGTTCAGGACTGGCTTCATGTAGAAGGAGTTGCTTGAGCTGTATCTTGATGAACATGAGGGATTCCATAAAGCCAGGATGATGATAGAACACATTGCAGATACACGTGGGGGTTTGTAATGTTAATGGGTTAGGAAGATCTTCCCTGTCCATTAGTAGGCCTATGTGACCTGCTTTGAGCTCTGGCCCAGCTCACAGCTGTAATACATCCTGAGTCACATAGAGTCTATTGGGAGAGGAACTTGCCTAAGAAGAATTTTCTTAAAGGAGAAACTTGCTTAGGGGAGGCTTGCTTGTAGGAAGACTTTCACACCTTTTGCTAATTTCTAATTAGGCACTGAGTCACAAGGGTCATGATGCATGCTGGCTCTGAGAAGTGTATATATACTCTGAGTTGGTATTTTGCTTTGGGGGCTCACTTATGAGAAGGATCTTTTGATTCCCTGGACTGGACTCTGAGTAGCCATTTGTTCAGAGCCCTCCAACTGCTCAGATACAAAGGCTCTCTTGATCCAGTGATGTATGTAAAGTGTATAGAAATATTGCTTTGATTCGGGCAGTTAAGGCCTGTCTGTTGGTCTTTATGCTAATTTCTCTGCTTGTATTTTCCCTGCTTATATTTTTCTCTGCTTGTATTTTCTCTGATGTTCAGGGTGCTGACCTTTCCCCTGAACTAGTGAATGTAATTAAAGTAAGATTGTTGACTCCTTTAAAGTGGCCTTCCTTTAAAAGCAGATCTAAGAACCTGTGCTAGCAGGCCATCCTAGGTATGCTAGGGTGCTTGCTGCTACAGGGTCGGTCTATGCAAGAGACAGGAGATGAAGTGGTATGAATGAGGAACAAAAAGAAAGCCATTTTGGCTAGACCATAGAATGTGGGAAGAGGTATAACATGTAAGAAGAAAACTAGGAAGGAGCCAGATAGTGAAGGGCTTTGAAAGCCAAACAGTGGAGATTGTATTTGATTCTAGGGGGAATTGGGAGCCAATTGAGTTTATTGAGTAAGGAAGCGATATGGTCAGATCTACACTTAAGAAAAATCACTTTGGCAACATGCCTGTGCTGGGCAAGACACTTAATCTCTCAGTTCTCTAGACAACTCTATCAGTCACAGAGAACATGTTTACCTGCATTGATAGAGAGAGTTTCCTTACCCAGGAGTTCCCTATGCTAGTGAAATCACAGGTCCTATCCCTATCTAATAATGTGGCACCCCTCCCCAACCCCTGCGATCTGGAAAATCCACATAAAACTTTTTGGCCCTCCTTCTGTACCAGAGAAGAAGTCTGATTTTTTTTTCTTTTTCTTTTATGGTGTTTACAATACCTTATTGTAAAATTTGGGTTAAGTATTTGGTCATAAGCTCTGCATTGTACGCTGGCCTTTGAGTGGCATCTTCAGCTTCTGCAAAACTCCCCCAAAATCGCCATTTAAATTCTTATGTTAATCGGCCATATATCAAAACCACTGTGGGAAAAGTTGCAATGTGAAAGGGATAACTATTAGGTTTAATAGTAATAGTATTAGGTTTAATCATAGCTTTAAAGTTTATATGTTGTTTCATTTTATTTTCTCAACAACCCTGGGTGTAGGATGGATGCTATGATCACCCCCATTTTACAGATAAGGAAATTCAGGCTAACAGAGGTTGAATGACTTGCCCAGGGTCATACCATTAGTAAGTATCTCAGGAGGGATTTGAACTCTGGTCTTCTTGACTCTAAGTCCAACACTAACAAACGGTACCATCTCACTCCCTATCTAATTCTTGGGAATTTTTTCCTTATATCTGGTTGAAATCTATCTCCCTATAACTTCTTAGTTCAAATGTTACCTGCTATATGACCAGCTTTTCCTGACCAGCCACCCCCTCCTCTCCTCCCAAATTATTTCGTACTGTGCATATAATTCACATATACTTATATATATTATTTTTGCCAGTAGAATGTAAGCTGCTTGAGGTCAGGGACTACTTCATTAGTTTTTGTACCCATAGCACCTAGCACAGTGTCTGGCTCATAGCAGCGAGGCAAAAATTTTATATGGGACTTTGTTAGTTATTTTACTGAAATCTAGGTAAACTGTATCTAGCACATTCTTCCAATCTACTTGGCTAGAAACCTTGTCCAAAAAAAAAGTGAAATGAGTTTAGTCTGGCATGGCCCATTCTTGAGTCATGCTGGCTCTTGGTGATTGCTTTCTTTTCTAGATATTCATCAACCATGCTTTTAGCAATACATTCTAGAATTTTGCCAAGAATTCCCAGCTTAACTCTCTTCCCTTTCTTGAAAACTGATACAACTCAACGAGGTGCCTTTCTCTGTAACACCCTTCCCATTCTTTATGATCTTTCAAAGATCCCGACAGTAGCTGGGCTATCGCATCTACCACTTATTTTTAGTATCCTGAGTTGTATTTCAGCTGGGCCTAATGATTTGAATTCATCACAGACAGGGAGGCACTCTTAATACATCCCTACTTATCTTAGGTTTCAAATCCCCACTGGTCACACGAAAAACATAAGAGGTCTTGTCAAATGCTTTGCCAAAATCTAGATAAACTGTATAAACACAAATTTCCCCTGAGATAGAACTGATAGAACCAGTCTATCAATCAATAAGCACTTATTAAGTCCCGATTATATGCCAGGCACTGTGCTAAGCACTAGGGATACAAATAAAGGAGGAATAGTCCCTGCTCTCAAGGAGCTTACATTCTAATGAAGGAGACAAGATATGTATGTAATAGGCATTTGGTGCATGCCCAGATCACCTAAGGTGGAGGAACAGGAGAGACAGCATGAATCTGCTTCTGACAGACAGGAAGACTGGTGCAGGCATAGATGTTTTATGGTGGCCTACCATGTGATGGGGAGCAGTCTCTTTCCATTTACTGTAGAGATGAACTGTCTGCGTCTTTGAAGGATGGAATCTCTCTTTACAGTAGGCACAAGATTGAAGGACTCATTCACTCTCAATAGATGTCACCATGTGGTGAGAGAGGAAGGGGCAGAAGGCCACCTCACCCTCTCCTTAGGCCATGTGGCTTGGAGAAATGAGATTGGGGTTTGGGTACGTTTCATTTCTCCTTTTCTATTCTACGTCCAGGGAATGGAATCCCAGACACACGAGCTCAAAGCACAGAGACCTCAGAGCCCAGGAATCCAGGCGAAATGTTGCAGCTAGCCTAGGAGGGAATCTCTGAGAAGCCATCGTCATGGGGTGCTAGCCCAGGAAGGACTTTGGACTTGAACTTGGTGGGACTAATGCTATGTAGGAACTGAATTTGACTGAGAACCTAATCCCCTTCACTGCAAAAGACCTAAGTGGTATAGGGAGGATGGGAAAATGTCTGTATATTTTCTGTTGCTACACCTATGATTTAAATACTCTTTTGGAAAAGCTAATCTGATTGTTAAGTGGTTAAATGGAACTAGGATGCTTTGACTCCCCAAACTGGGAGAATGCAATCCATGAGGGCTCTAGCTAGTGGCAGAGACCAGAGACTTCCCCCTCCAACTTCATAAGGGTGCTGAAGAACCCTGGAAGAGGAGGTGAATGTAACACATCTGGCCCTCTCAGTAGATGAACTTAGAAGGGGATTCTGTGGTAGGTGGAGAGACTGGGAAAGGCTTCCTGTGGAAGGAGGCTTTCAAGTTATCTTTTCTTTTTTTAATTAACAAGTATTTATTATCTCTACTTTCCACCCCCTACACAAATGAAGAAAAAAAGAAAAGCAAAACCTTTATAACAAATGTGAATGGTCGTGCAAAGCAAACTCCCACATTGACCATATCCAAAATGTATGTCTCCCTCTACATCCTGAGTCCAACACCTCGTGGTCAGGAAATGTGTAGCATGGTTCCATGCCTCATCGTTGGTTCTCTCTCTCCTCTCTCTCTCTCCCTCTCTCCCCACAATGCATATACACATATACATGTATATACATACAAATAAATATGTTTATATACCTAATGTACAGATGTATATGCTTACATATAATACACATATATGTGTATGTGAGTATATATATATGTATATACATACATTGTGTGTATACATATATGGTACAGGAAGGTGCTGGATTCACAATATAGAGGGAGGCATACATATTCTTAGACTTGGATAATGCAGGAATTTATTTAGCATGACCATTCACATTTGTTACAGGGTTCTTTTTTTGTATGCCATATATATGCTTAGATAACACAGTAGAGGGGGTTGGGGTCAGTGACCAACCGACTGTGGGGGGACAGTAAGAATGAGAGGAGACATATTCAAGTCAACACGAATGGATTGTAGGACCTGGACTTATTCTGAGCTCTGTGTCAAAGAAGAGAAGATATGGGGGAGTCATGATCAGTCTTTAAATATCTGAAGGGCTGCAATCCGAAAAGGGAATTAGGTTTGTCCTGTTCAACCCCTGAAGACAGTACTAGAATCACTGGGTGGAAGCTTTAAGGGGATACGTTTTTTCCTCATAAAAAGGAAAGGCTTCTTAACAAAGTCGTCCAAAGGTGGGATGGACTATCTTGTGAGGTAGTGAGTTCTCTTTCATTGGAGATCTTCAAGCCAAGGAGAGATGAGAATGTATTAGGAATATTATAGAGAGGGTTACTCTTCAGTTGTGGAATGTGGCTGATCTCTTCTCAAAATCATGTTTTAAAAGAATTGGTAGACCTCTTTTTGCAATGTGTGTGTCCAAGATGGCACCACCAAAAGAGAAGAAAGCTAAGAGATCAACTTGGAAGTTTAACCTTGACCTTACTCATCCAGTTAAAGATGGAATCTTTGATTCTGGAAATTTTGAGCCATTCTTGAAGGAGAAAGTTAAAGTCAATGGAAAAACAGGGAACCTAGGGAATGTTGTCCGTATTGAACTTCAAGAATAAGATCACCACTGTGTCTGAGAAACAGTTCTCTAAACAATACTTAGAAGATCTTACCAAGAAATATCTTAAGAGGAACAATCTTCATGATTGGCTTCATGTGGTTGCATCTGACAAGGAGAACTTTGTTATTTCCAGATTAAAGATGAGGAAGGTTCTGAATCTGAAGATTAAATGGGAAGCTGAGCTCTTTCTTAAGGACTTTGAATTTTTAAAGTGTCCAAAAGAATAAAACATCATGAATACGCTTTAATTTATTGGCAAATAAAACTTACAACAATGTTAAAAAATTGATAGGAACTATAAATTTAGTTAAGGGGTAATGAAAATAATGATGCAATTTTGTTTCCCATCCGAGCTCATGAACTCCCTGTAATCTATCCACTGACCCTGCTCTGAGATGATAAGCTGCAGGGCAGATGCTGATCTGCATTGGTAGAGGTCATTTCCTTGCAGGGAGTTCCCTATACTTTGGAAATCACAGGTACAGTAAATACGTGCATGTACACACACACACACACACACACACACACACACACATTTCAATTGCCTGTAAAATAAGGGAGTTAGATTAGATGACCCCTGAGGACTCTTCCAGCTCCAGTGTTCTGGTTTCATCACACTAAAAATGGGGTACAGCCATAATTGGAGAGAAGCTGTTCTTGGAGTCAACAGTCCAACCATCAGGTCTGCCCTTCCCCTCCATCTGGCCACAGCCCTCTCCAGGATGGCATACAGTGTCATGGTAGTCCATCCTCAAAGAAGTCTGAGGTACAACTCCAAACCTCTTCATTTATCTCCAGTGACTGAGAAATGGCACACTTCTCCTCTGGAACATTGCGATTAAGAGCACTTCAGAGGCCAGGCACAAATGCTTTTGAAAACATCTGTTGAGAGCTCAAGCGTAGGCAGGACTTGGCTGCCAAAGAACAGCTCTTGCTGAGGTTGGCTACGTGCTGCTTTACTTCCTCCTGGTTTCCTGATTTTCTCTTCTGAGATTAGATCTCAGATTGCCAGTGATGTAGGGCTGCTTATATGAAGGCATTTACAGAGTCTTGAACTGTGATATCATGGAAAAAATATACATACACACCCAGTGAGTTAGGGGTCCTGGATCCCAGTCCTGATTCTGATCACAGTCCCAGAACATTTCATGTGATCTTGGTCAACTCATTTCAACATGTATTAAGAGCTGAGGCTGGAGGACATTAAGTTTCCAACTTCACAGAACTTAGTTTAGAAGGAAAATTGGAAAGATGTACGTATACATGTATATACACATGTATGTACACATACATATAAAATTGGAAAGATGTATATGCACATATATATGTATGAAACATATGTACATGTATGTATACACATATATAAAAGTAGAAATGTATGTCTGTATATGTGTATATATGCATACACATAAAATTGGAAAGATGAGTATGTGCATGTACATGTACATGCATGCACATATGTTGTTAGATACATAAAATTAGAAAGATGTGTATACATATCTTTATACATGTATATGCATATCATTATACATGTGTGCATATGCACACATATACATACATACCTCAAGGTACATGTATGTGTGCATACATATGTGGTATATGTATACATATATATACACAAACATATGGTGTATATATGTATATGTGTGTATCTGTACATATAAATTTTTTATACCTCATTTTTACAGATAAAGAAACTGAGGTTCAGAGAGATTAAGGGTCTCGTCCAAGGTCACACATGTATTATGTAGCAGAACAGGGATTTGAACCCAGGAGCTCTGTCTCCAAATCCATCTTGTAGCCACTAGCTTCTCTGGGCATCATTTACTCTGGTAGTCCGTTGGGTTGCAGTGAAAAGAAGTCTTACTCTGTTGGTGGGAGAGGACAAAATCAATCGAAGAGCAGATGTTGGACCAGTTTAGAGCTGGAAGAGATCTTACTCCAAACCTCTCATTGCACAGAGAAGGAAGCTAAAGCCCAGACAGATTCAGGGACTTTTGCAAGCTCCTCATCTTAGTAAGTGTCAGAGCTGGAATTTAGACTTCCATCACAGAGTTTTTTCCATTATACAAACCAGTATCTTTTTTGTCACTCCTAAGAAAAAGCCTAAACACATCCCATCCCTGTAATTAACAAGAAGTTGCTGGACTTCCAAGGGCTTAACCCCAATCTGTGTTGACTGGGGAAGTGAAGAGTTGGTTCTGAGTTAAGTAAGAGACTATTCCTGCCCTAATGGATAACTCACCATCCAAACTCTATTTTTTTTTTTAGTTTACCACACACGGTTCTACATAATTTTGAGTTCCAGATTTTCTCCCCTCCCTCCCCGCTCCCTCCCCAAGACAGCATGGAATCTCATATAACTACCATGTATAACTTCGCATTGAATTAATTTATACACTAGTCAAGTTGTGGAGAAGAATTGTGACCAATGGAATGAATCATGAGAAAGAAGAAACAGAACCCCCCAAAAAACCCAAAAACAAAAGAGAAGAGAAAAAGGCGAGCATGAAGTGTGCCTCAATCTGCATTCATACTTCATAGTTTTTTCTCTGGATGTAGATAGCATTCTCCATCGTGAGTCCTTTGGAGTTGTCCTTGCACTTTGTGTTGCTAAGAAGAGCGAAGTCTGTCAGGGTTGGTCCTCATGGAATCCATATATCTGTGGTTGTGTACAATGTTCTCCTGGCTCTGCTCCGCTCACTCAGCATTATGTTGTGTAGGTTTTTCCAGGTTGTTATGAAATCCGTATCATCCCCATTTCTTATGGCACAATAGTATTCCATTACCTTCATATACCACAGCTTGTTCAGCTATTCCCCAATTGATGGGCATCCCTTTGATTTCCAATTCTTGGCTACCACAAAAAGAGCTGCTATAAATATCCTTGTACATATGGGTCCTTTTCCCGCTTGTGTGATTTCTTTGGGATACAACCCTAGAAGTGGTATTGCTGGGTCAAAGGGTATGAACATTTCTATAGCCTTTTGGACATAGTTCCAAATTGCTCTCCAAAATGGCTGGATCATCTCACAACTCCACCAGCAATGTAACAATGTTCCAATTTTCCCACATCCTCTCCAGCACTTATCATTTTCCTGTTTTGTTATTTTAGCCAATCTGACAGGAGAGATGTAGTATCTAAGAGTTGTTTTGATTTGCATTTCTCTAATCAGTAGTGATTTAGAGCATTTTTTCATATGCCTATAGATAGCTTTAATTTCTTCCTCTGAAAACTGCCCTGTTCATATCCTTTGACCATTTCTCAATTGGGGAATAGCTTGTATTCCTATATATTTGGCTCAGTTCCCTGTATATTTTAGAAATGAGGCCTTTATCAGAGATACTAGTTGTAAAGATTTTCTCCCAATTTTCTGCTTCCCTCCTAATTTTTGTTGCATTGGCTTTTTTTGTACAAAAACATTTCAATTCACATCCAAACTCTTAAGAGCAGAAACTCAGAAGAAAGGAGGCCATGGAGTTCAACATAAGCAGGGGAAAGACTAGGCCCTTTGGCATCTGCCATTTTTTTGCACGGCCACCACATTCCCATGATCAGCAATTTCTCCGTATTGTGTATGGCAGGCAATCAAAAGCTTCTTTGATTTTATTGTAGGTTCGTAGGCCATAGAACTTGAGAAGGACCTTCAAGACCTACTCTTCTGGACCAATCACCTCACTTTAAAGAGGAGCAAACTAAGATCTAGACTTTTCTAAGATCACAGAGCTAGTCAGCAGTAGGATCTAGGTGGTACAGTGGATAGAGCGCCAGGACTGGAGTCAGGAAGACTCATCTTCTTGAGCTCAAATCTGGCCTGTGTGACCCTGGGCAAGTCACTTAACCCTGTTTGCCTTAGTTTCCTCAACTGTCAAATGAGCTGGAGAAGGAAATGGCAAACCACTCCAGTATTTCTGCCAAGTAAACCCCAAAAGGGGCCATGAAGAGTTGGGCTTTAAAATGACCAAACAACAATTTCTGATTCCAAATTCAATGTTCTTTCTATCACACGATATCCTGAAGGAAGAAAAGGAAGATTAGAAAAGAGACTGATCCAAATCAGGCCACTCAGGCAAAATTATGAAGAAGGTGGTCAGAGTCTCTTTGGCTTCCTATTGTTTCCACTTTCATGCCATTTTCCCCACATTTGGGGACCTTCCATCATCCAAGGTGTTATCAGGAGGAAAATGGAGAGAGCCAAGTGAGAACTCTTTGCATCAGCGCCGGGAGCTCTGGGGACTCTGAGACTCTAAATGGCTGTCCCTATGTGTTTATGTTTGTGATCCTCTATGTCAGTGGGTGGGGAACCTGTGGCCTTTTGGCTGAATCCAAATTTTACAGAACAAATCCTAAAGATTCCGCTGGATCTGCTGGAGAAGGAAATGGCAAACCACTCTAGTGTCTTTGCCAAGAAAACACTCAAAATGAGGTTATGAAGGGTCAGACACAACTGAAATGACTGAACAAAAATGACCACAGAGTGTTCACAGAGGCAATAGCGGGTGATAACTTGCCACCTGGCACCACAAGGACTTATATTGATTTTTTATAACCATAGTGGTCACCTGATAGAGCACTTGACCCATGGGGGCAAGGAAGGAAGCAGGTATAGCCACTCCTTGCGAGGTGTGCTTCCACACCACTACGAGCTGCCTTTAACCAGCAGACTTAACTAAGAAGAAAAAACTTTAGGTCACTAATATTTCCCTTATAAGCAAGCCCCAACATCCCACCTACCCATGAAAGAACAGGTAAGAGGGGAAAGTTAAAAAGGTCAGGAGAGGTCATTCATCATAGCAAGACAGTGTAGCCATGGCGCTCAGGAGTCTGAAGTGCTTTCTTTTCTGTGTATGTCTCTGTGTTCTGCTATGAGGCCTCCCACCTGGGTAATATAACCAGGAAGGCATGCCTCATTTATATTCTCCTGAGAATGCCTTGGGTGTCCATGTCTGCATTGGCACGCTGTCCAGAGGTCCCAGGACACACAAAACCAATGGAAGGTCTGTTGATGAAAATTTGTACCTTAGGTTCAGCTATTGCTCCATATCTTAAATGACCTTCTGAGACCATTCCCTTTGCCCTAGAGTGGGCCCAGGCCAGAAGCTCGAGACCCTGTCACATAGAATCTTAGAGACAGAAAGTCCTTTAAAGGGCATTTAATTTAGTCTCCTGCCTGATTTTCTCTTTAATCCCTCTCTGTATCTCCTTTATCTCTTCCTAAAGTATAGTACTGACCGTGTCACCACCCAAGCCCCTTATTCAATAAACTGCGGTTTATTAGATCTTCTGTTTGGTGTTCAAAGCCCTTCATACCCTGGCCCCCTCCTACCTTTCCAGGCTTCCTACCTTACTCACCTTCACGTAAGCTGAGATCAGTGACTCCAGCCTCTTTGCCATTCCTTATAAAACACTCCATCTCCTGAATGCTGACATTTTTCCTGGCTGTCCCCCATGCCTGTAATATTCTCCCTCCTCCTCCTCCTCTTCCTCACCACCTCCTGGCCTCGTTGGCTGCCTTTCCTTCCATCTGTTAATTATCCCCAGTTTATCCCGTCTCTATCTCATTTGTATCTCATCGTTTGCATATAGTCCCCCCCTTTTAGACTGTGAGGTCCTCGAGGGCAGGGACTGGTTTTTGCCTTTCTTTGTGTCCCCACAGTGTTTGAAATGTAATAGACCCTTAATAAATGCTTGTTGATTGACTGACAGACTCCAGGTTAAGAACCCCTGATTTAGGGGCATGTGATAGCTGTCTTCAAGTATTTGAAGGTCTATCACAGAGAAGGGGCTTGTGGCCAACCTAGGAGAAATGAGTAGAAGCAGCAAAGAGATAAGTTTAGGTTCAGTGCCAGAAAAAAAGTTGCTAACAATTTGTGGTTGCTCGGTTGTATCCAACTCTTCATGACCCCATTTGGGATTTTCTTGGCAAAGATACTGGAGCAGTTTGCTATTTCCTTCTCCAGCTCACTTTACAGATGAGAAAATTAAGGCAAATGGAATTAAGTGATTTGCCCAGGATCATACATCTGGCCAGATTTGAACTCAGGAAGATGAGTCTTCCTTACTCTAGGTCTGACACCCTATCCACTGAGCCACCCAGCTGCCCCTGCTAACAATTAGAATTATACAAAAGTGGAATAGGTTGCTGTGAGGTGGTTAGATCTCCTTCACCAGAGGTACTTCAGCAAAGTCTAGCTAATTCCTCATCATGCACAGAAATTTTCTCATAGGAAAGACTGTGTGGAGGCATATATCTCTACAAGGATGCCATTTAAACTTTGGTTAAACATATTATAAACACACGCCTATGCACACACACACACACACACACACACACACACACACACACGCACACACACACACACACATATATATATATATATATATATATATATATATATATATATATATATATATATATATATATATATATATACATATGAGTTTTCATGTTGTTTCCTCCATTAGACTGCAATCTCCTCTAGAGCAGAAGCTGTTTTTTGCCTTTCTTTGCATCCCCAATGCTTAGCACAGTGCTTGGCATAAGGCAGGTGCTTAATAAATGTTTGTTGACTCTTTTCAGTTTTTAATTTTCCCTCTCTGATCTTCCTTACCACACATAACAAAAAAATCTTAGTTCTTCCCCTCCTAAAATTAGCCTTACATATAGCACTGATTAATAAGTCCTTGTTAGGCGGTTTTCAGATGAAGAAATTAAAGCTATCTATAGTCATTTGAAAAAATGCTCTAAATCACTATTGATCAGAGAAATGCAAATTAAAACAACTCTGAGGTAGCACCTCACACCTATCATATTGGCTAATATGACAGAAACGGAAAATGACAAATGTTGAAGATGTGAGAAAAATTGGAACACTAATGCATTTCTGGTGGAGTTGCGAACTGATCCAATCATTCTAGAGAGGAATTTGGAACTATGCCCAGAGGGCTATAAAACTGTGCATACCCTTTGACCCAGCAATACCGCTACTAGGTCTGTGTCCCAAAGAGATCATAAAAAAGGGAAAAGGACCCACATGTACAAAAATATTTATAGCAACTCTTTTTGTGGTGGCAAAGAATGGGAAATTGTGGGGATACCCATCAGTTGTGGAATGGCTGAACAAGTTGTGGTATATGAATGTAATAGAATACTATCCTTCTATAAGAAATGATGAGCAGGTAGATTTCAGAAAAACCTAGGAAGATTTACATGAACTGATGCTGGGTGAGGGGAGCAGAACCAGTAGAACATTGTAAACATTAACAGCAACATTATGCAATAATCAACTGTGATAGACATAGCTCTTCTCAGCAATACAATGATTCAGGACAAATCCAAAAGCCTCATGATGGAAAATGCTACCCACATCCAGAGAAAGAACTATGCCACCTGAATGCAGATCAAAGCATACTATTTTCACTTTTTTTGTTTGCCTTTGCTTTCTTGCAGCTTTCCCATTTTGTTTTGATTCTTCTTTCACAACATGACTAATGTGGAAATATGTTTAACATGATTGTATGTGTAAAACCTTTATCAGATTGCTTGCCATCTTGGGGAGGGGGGAGGGAAGAGAAAAAATTTGGAACTCAAAATGTTACAAAGGTGATTATTGAAAACTATCTTTACATGTAACTGAAAAAAAATAAAATACTATTAAGTGCAAAAAAAAGTCCTCATTAAATGGATTTTGAATGAGCAAATGAACAAATCTTGTTCCTTTTTCCTTTTCTGATTATGCTTTGTGCTAGGCAGTGGTCCATATACTTCTGGTTTCTGATAGCTCAAGCCTAGAGCAGTAAAAAAAAAAAAAAAGCACTTTATCTAGAGGGTTAGGGCCTGAGTTCAGATTCTGACTCTGCTATTTCTTTTTTGTGTGACCATGGGAAAATCATTTAATCTTTCTGATCCTTAGTTTTCTGATCTCTGAAATGAAGGTATTCTACTAGGTGACCCCCTAAGTGTCATCTAGCTCTGTTTCTAAAATTTACATAAGAGTTCCAGGGCTTTTTAATCCATAGGAGATACTCTTTTGTTTTGTTTTGTTTTTTTGGTGGGGGGAAGGGGAGAAGAGATAGGCTTAGGGGTAGAAATTTGGGGAAAGATAGAAATAGGTGTAGTGCTTATTTTTAATGCCCTCAACAGATTTAAATTCATTGTTATTTTGTATCAAAATTACATGCTAAATGTATATCAAACTCATAAGAAAATATAAGGTATATAACTTGACTTATTTTTAATAATTATGGTGCTTGTCACATCTAGAGGTGCAGTGGGTAGATTGCTGAGCCTGGAAATAGGAAGCTGTTGTTCAGTCATTTCAGTAGCGTCCAACTCTTTATGACCCCCTTTGGGGTGTTCTTGGCCAAGATTCTGAAGTGGCTCGCCATTTCCTTTTCCAGGTCATTTTACAGATGAGGAAACTGAGGCAAACAGGGTGAAGTGACTTGCCCAGGGTCACACAGGCAATAAGTATCTGAGGTGGGTTTGAGCTCAGGTCTTCCTGACTCCGGGTCCAGCACTCTATCTATCCACTGCACCACCTAGCTGCCCCCGGAGTCAGAAAGACCTGAGCTCAAATCCCGCCTCAGACATGTGTTGGCTGTGTGACCCTGGGCAAGTCACTTAACCTCTGTTTGCCTCAGTTTTGCCATCTGTAAGATGGGCATAATAATAGCACCTATCTCCCAGGGTTGCTGTGAGGATCAAATGAGATCATATTTATTAACTGCTTAGCACAATGCCAGGAATATTGTAGGGTTTAATGAATGCTCACTCTCTTTCAATTTCAATCAATAAATGCTTATTCCTTTCTCTTCCCTTTCTTTCCCTTCCCTTCCTTTCCTTTTCTTTTCCTTCCATTAGAGATGTGAAAGCCTGAAAAAAAATTTTTTTTGAAAAATTTTCTGATTGTTCGCTTCTTTGGAAAAAGAAAAAAGTTTTGGGAGGGTAAGGAAAAAAAAACCCTGTTTCCTGTTTCATGTTCTTTAGCTTTTAAATGTCTACCAGGACTAAAAGGGTTGTTGACCCTGGTGCTAAGGAATGGGCTTGGTCAGAGGAAAGGGAGCAGGATGAGGGTTACATAAGAAAAAACAAAAGCAGGAGCCAGTCCTGAGCGCAGGCTGGAAAGTCATGTCTCAAGAGTATGTGAGATTTTCTATTTCTCCCCCAAAAAGAGGAAGGAGGGAGCCTTTGGACAAGTACAATGTAATGGTGTCTTTGCAAAACAATAGCTGGAGACAGAAACCAGGTCTGGTAAAATCTGGAAAATGTGGCCGCAGGTTGCTTAGTGGCTCTGGAGCGCTATACATTGAGACGAAGAACTTAGTATATTTGCGAACTCTTTTTTATTTTCCAAAGCGCTCTCAGGGGCTTTTTATCTTCCCAGAAACATGTTGAAGCAAATAATATTATCTCCATTTTATAGATGGGAAAAATGACTCTCAGAGAGATCAAGCAGTTTATCCAGGGTCAGTCAGTTAGTGGGAAACTTGGGACGGCAAGCACCTGAAGAAAACTTAGAAATTATCTCCTTTTGTCCCCTCATCTTGTTGATGGAGAAACTGAGGCCCAGAAGGTTTAAATGACTTGGCTAACGTCATACAGGTTGTTGTTCAGCATTTGGTCATGCCCAACTCTTTATGACCCCAACCCCATGGACCATACTGTCCATGGGGTTTTCTTAGCAAAGATGCCGGAATGGTTTGCCAATTCCTTCTTCAGTGGATTAAGGCTTACAGAAGTTAAGTGACTTGCCCAGGATCACACAGCTAGTAAGTGTCTGAGGTCAGATTTGAACTCAGGTTTTCCTGACTCCAGACCCAGCACTCACTTTATCCACTTTGAACCTAGGTCTCCTCACTCCACAGCCTATGTTCTTTTGATACCGTATTGTTCTTGGTTCCCATCCTGATCCCAGGAACTGGCTGAATAACAAATGTTTGTTGACTTGAAATATAAACCTAAATCATACAAGCAGGTCACAGTCCTGGAGGTGGGGAAAAGGGAGGACCAGAGCGGAGTGGTCATAGAAAGAACCGTGCATTAAATGTCATGGCTAGTGATGGAGCTGTGTACCTGTGTTGGAAGCAGGGTCGCTCCAGCCAAAGTCATCATTGCCCAGAGAGCAACCATGAGCATCCAGGATGGTGAGAATCCATAGGCAGGACATCGATCGATACATCAGCTAGCATTTATTAATACTACAATGCAGCAGGCATTGTGTTAAGTGCTGGGAAAAAAGTACATATGTGAATATATACAGTAGAAATATAAGATGAATAAATGTAAAATGTGCAAATGGTTAAATACAAGGTAGTGTGGGAGAAAAGGTGCTAGCTAGTGGGTGGATCGAGAGAGGCTTCCTGCAGAAGATGGCTCTTAAGCTGTACCTTAAAGAAACAGCAATGTTATGAGGTGGGGTTGAGGAGGGATTGCATTCCAGGAGTGTGGAATGGGAGTTGCAGAGGCATGGATATAGGAGGTGGCATGTTATGTATGAGGAAACAGTTGTCAGTCTGGCTAGGTTGCAGAGTACTGAAGGACAGTAATACTCAATGAAGCTAGAAATATAGGTTGGGGTTGTATAGGACTTTAAAGCTAAAAGAAGGAAGGAAACAAGCATTTATTTAGTACCTACTATGTCCTAGGCACTTTACAAATATTATTTCATTGGATCCTCACAATAGCCCTGGGAGGCTGGTACCATTGTTATTCTCTATTTTGAAGTTGAAGAAACTGAGGCAGAGACTAAGTGACTTGCCCAGGGTCATACAAAGATACTGGATGGTTTGCCATTTCTTTCTCCAGTGGATAAGCCAAACTGGGTTGAGTGACTTGCCCAAGATCACACAGCTCATAACTGTCTGAATCTGGATTTGAAATCAGGTCTTCCTGACTCCAGGCTCAGAGCTCTATCCACTGTTCCACCTAGCTGTCAAATTAGTATTCGACTAGCTTCTGCTAAAGAGAGGGGTACAATAGATATAGGTTATCCTAGAGGCAAAAGGAAGCCAGCCTTGTAGTAGAGGAGTCACACTGTCAGACTCAAGTTTAAGGAAAAAGACTATTTAGTAGCAGGGTGTAGGATGGAGTGCCACCTGGAGCCCTTCCTGTGATTGGAGGCCATGGGGCTCTTCCCAGAGGCTCCATCTAAGGAGGACTCCCAGTCCATTCATCTCTTCATTTCTCAGCAGACAGAAGGTCTCTGACTTGTTTATCATGACCCTACACCAGGAAGCTTCTCTCCTCTCTTTCTCTCCCCTTTTCAGCTTCTTCCAATTGATTGTTTTCCTTATCAGAATGTAAGCTCCTTGAGGATAAGACTATCTTTTTTGCTTGTATTTGAACTCCCAGAGCCTGGCCTACTACCAAGAATCTAGTGAGTGCCTGGGGCAGGAAGACAATTAGGAGGGTATTTCAGATTCTAGGCAAGAGAGAAAGAAGACACAAGTTAAATAAAGTGGTGTGAGTGAGAAGAGGGAAGGTATCGGAGAGATGCTGTGCACATAGAAGTAGCAAAATTTGGTGACTGATTTGATATGTAGAAAGAAAGAGAGTGAGGATTCCAGGATAATGCTGAAATTATAAACCTGGAAGACTAGAAAAGTGGAGATGCCATTGGCCGAAATAGGGAAGTAAGTAATTGTTTGGGTCAAAAATAATGAGTTTAGTAGATAGCATAAAATACCTGGGAGTATATCTACCAAGACAAATCCATGAACATAATTATAAAATGCTTTTTATACAAATAAAGTCAGACTTAAACAATTGGAGGAATATTAATTGTTCATGGGTGAGCAGAGCCAATATAATAACAAAGACAATTCTACCTAATCTACTTACTCAATGTTATCCCAACTAAATTACCAAAAAATTATTTTATTGAGGTAGAAAAAATAGTAACAACATTTATTTGGAAGAACAACAGGTTAAGAATATCAAAGGAATTAATGAAAAAAAATGTAAAGCAAGGAGGTATAGCAATACCAGATATTAAACTGGCGATGATTATCAGAATTATCTGGTACTGGCTAAGAAATAGAAAGGCGGATCAATGGAACAGAGTAGACATACAATATACAATAGTAAATGATCCTTGTGTTTGATAAACATAAAGATGATTTGGGGATAAGAATTCACTATTTGGTAAAAGAAAAATATAGAGAAAACTGGAAAGCAGTATGGCAGAAACTAGGTATAGACCAATATCTTATACCATTTACCACGATAAGGTCAAAATGGATACGTGACCTAGACATAAAGGGAGATATCATGAGTAAATTAGAAGAACAGAGAAATATTACCTATCAGACTTATGATTAGGAGAAAAATTTATGAATAGACAAGAGATAGCATTGTGGATAATTTTGATCACACTAAATTAAAAAAGTTTTGTACAAATAAAACCAATGTAGCCAAGATTTGAAGGAAGGGGAAAAATTTATTGAGTTTCTCAGATAAAAGTCTCATATCTCAAATATATTGAGAATTTTGTCAAATTTATAGGAATATGAGTTATTCCCCTATTGATAAGTGGTCAAAGGATAAGAGCTGGCAGTTTTTCAATGAAGAAAACAAAGCTATATATAGTCATATAAAAATGTTCTAAATCATTATTGATTAAAGAAATGCAAATTAAAACAACTTTGAGATATCATCTCACACCTATTAATTTGGCTAAAATGATAAAAGGGGGAAATGACAAATATTGGAGGGGATATGGAAAAATTGGGACACTAATAACGCTGTTGGTGGAAATGTGAACTGATTCAACCATTTTGGAGAGCAATCTGGAATTATGCCCAAAGAGTTATAAAACTGTGTATGCCCTTTGACAAGAACGTCACTATTAGGTCTGTTTCCAAAAGAACCTATATGTTTTAAAATATTTATAGCTGCTCTCTTTGTGATGGCAAAGAACTGGAAATTGAGGAGATCCATCAGGTGGCGAATAGCTGAATAAGTTGTGGTAGATGATTGTGATGGAATGCTACTATGCTGTAAGAAATGACAAGCAGGCTGATATTAGAAAAAACATGGAAAGACTGCTGGAAGCAAAATACACAGAATATTAGTCAAATTTGCCTCTAAGACTCATTTCAAATGTTTTGCCAAAGTCCTTTAGGACAAAGAATTTACAAATGTATCTAAAAGGAATCAGTCAGCAGGACTGACTTTTTTTTTTTACAACTGGAATGTTTGCAAAACAAATGTTTTATGATAGAAAAGATTATGGCTGAAGGGGGTGAAGTAGGGTAGGAGATCAGGGAATAGTTCCTTGAGAAGATGATATTTGAATAGAGATTTAAAAGACAGGTTTGAAATGAACAAGCCAAGAGTCATTCTGGCCTAAAACCTTAAATGGCTCCCATCTGCCCAGGTGAAGTCCAGTTTCCTGAGTCCAACATCAAAGGCTTTCGATAATCTAATTTCAATTTACCTTTCAACCTTATCTCCCTCTAATAAATAAGCATTTACTAAGCACTTACTATGTGCCAGTACTATCCTAGGAATGGTAGATACAAAGACAAAAATGAACTAGTTCCTGTCCTCAAGAAACTTCCATTCTACTTAGGTGGCAGGGAACTATATACACATGGATAAGTAAATGCAAAAAAATCAATACAAAATCAATACAAAATAATTTCCTGAAGTGGGGGAAGACATTAGCACCTAAGAGGGGATGAAAGTAGGCCTGGTATAGAATGTGGCATTTGAGCTGAGGCTTGAAGGAAGCTAGGAATTCTAAAAGGCAGAAATGAGGAGTTAATGCACTCAAGGCATGGGGGATGCTTTGTGCAAAGGCAGGTGATGTGTCATGCATGGGAATCCAGAAAGAAAATAATGTGGAATGAGTCTGGAAAGGTCAGGCTGGAGCCTGGGGTCTTCAAGGGCCTTAAATGCCAAACACAGAAGTTTGGGTTTGATCCTAGAGACAATAGGGAGTCACTGGAGGATCTTGAGCAGAGTCTGAGCTCTGCATGGTCAGACCTGTGTTTTGGGAACATCAATCTGGCAGTTACATGAAGGATACACTGGATGGGGAAGAGACTGGAGGCAAGCAGGTGAGAGGTGATGAGGCTGAATTAGCATGGTGGCTGAGATTAGAGTGGAGGGACAGGGAGAGGCCTTGTGGCAGTAGAAGGAACGAGAGTTGGTAACTGTTCACATAAAGTTGGGGAGAGGGAAGAGTCAAGGATAAATCCAAGTTTGTTAACCTGGGTGACTAAATTGATGGTGGTGGCTTGAGCTGATGGGCTGGCAGGAGAAATGTGTGAGGATGGGAGGCCTTCTCTGGCTCCCTTTAAAGCACATGAGGGAGGCACTCAGCAGGAAGGAGTTTATCATACGGTTCTTTAAAAGAGGAACCTTTTGGGGAGGGAAGAGGACATCTCTGCTGACTTCACAGTTTTGCCCAGGGCTGGCCCTGGCTCCCTGCCCAGCCAGCACATATTCCACGGGGCAGAGGAGCAAATTGAGCTGACTCTGTTGGACAGAACAAACCAGATAACTAGGGGAAGTGAAGGGCACAAGAATCCTCAAAGCAATAAAAAGCAAAGTGATTTAAAGAGGGGCCAGCAAATTCCAAATGAGTTCGCAATGCAGCCTGCAGCCAAAATCATGCCCAGTGTATTTTATGACTGTCTAGGCTGGGCCATTGGGTCACAAAGAGGCAGTGTGGAGGAAGGAGGGGAAAAGAGGCAATGTGGGGTGAGGGACGGGGCCTTGGGCCGGGTTCAGGAGGACTCAGTACAAATCCTATCTCTGCAGCCAGCTAGCCCTGTGTTGATACTGGGCAAATCATTTCCATCTGAGCCTTGGCTGTAAAACAAGGATAATAAAGTGTGTTCTACTGGTCCCATAGGGTTGGGAAAATTTAGGAGAAGTTTCTGAAATATTATAACCATTATTTTATTATCTATTTAAGATCAGAAGATTTAAAATTAGTGTAAAGGTGGCTTTCCACCCCCATTAATCACAGAAGACCCAGGCCTAAATATTGAATCAATCAAAGGTATAAACTAGGTATGAAGAAGTACTGAATCATTGGAAACAACCTGTGATCGCCACTTTGGCCTGTGTATAAAGACAACAAGTGAATGCAGCAGTGATTCAATCTATTGTGGAGAAGAATGGAAGCTACAGAGGTCCTTAAGGAGGTAGACCTCCGCACCTGTGCCAGAGAGGGGGTGGTGGGAAGGGTGGCTAAGTGAAGCCAAAGGAAGTGTTGTGCTCCCCTAGAAGTACCCTTAGAACTCTGAGGAAGAGTCAGCTGGACTCTGGGGACCAAGTGCAGGTTGGAGGGTTGGCCCCAGAGGGAATACTACACTAGAAGGGACCTTGGAGATCATCTAGTCCAATCCTTGAATTTTACAGATTAGGAAACTGAGGGCTTGCCTTATGTCACATAGGCCAGGGGTTCTTAAACTGGGTCAGTGAACTTATGTATATATGTACATATGTATGTATGTGTACATGTATGTGTGCATGGGTGGTACAGTGGTTAGAGTGCCAGGCTTGGAATCAGGAAGACTTGAGTTCAAATATGACCTCAGACACTTACTACCTGGGTGACCCTGGGCAAGTCACTTAACCCTGTTTGTCTAATTTTCTCATCTGTAAAACAAGGATAATAATAGCGCTTACCTCCCAGGGTTGTTGTAAGGATCAAATGAGAAAATAATTGTAAAGTGTCTGGCACTATGTAAGTACTATACAAATGTTAGCTGTTATGTGTACATATATGTATACACACATTGCTGCTCAGTCATTTCAGTCGTATCCGACTCTTCATGACCCCATTTGGGGTTTCCTTGGCAAAGACACTGGAGCGGTTTGCCATTTCCTTCTCTAGCACATTTTACAGATGAGGAAACTGAGGCAAACAGGGTGAAGTGACTTGCCCAGGGTCACAAAGCTGGTGAGCGTCTAAGGCCAGATTTGAACTCAGGAAGATGAGTCTTCCTGACTCCAGGACTGGCGCAATATCCGCTTCACCACCTAGCTGCCCTGTATACACATACATACATACATATATATGCACATGCATATGTATATATACATATACATATAAATGTTTCAATTTAATTGGTTTCCTTTGTAATCCTATGTATTTTATGCTTCTAAAAAACATTATTCTGAGAAGATTCAAGATGTGAACCCAAGTCCTCCAGCCACAAATCCAGCACTCTGTGAACTGCCTCTCTGAACCTCAGTTTCTATGTCTGTCAAATAAACGTAATAATATTTGCTCTATCTGCCTTAGCTATTGTTTTCATAAAAGCACTTTGTAAATTAAAACAGGCTACCAAAATTATTATAACTAAAATAATTATTATGACTAACAACCTCTTCAGGCTGTGATCTACGCCCCAAACCATCAGGTACTTAGGAAGAGAAGAGCTAATTTCTGTTAAGCACTTTGCAAACCATAAAGTACTCTAGAACTGTCAGATGCTATTGTTTTTAGCATTATGTCACTTTCATCTTTCTTGATGGGGTTCTGGCAGAAATACCTCTGAGACAAATCAATATCTTTGCTATTATTCTTTTCTGCATAATATGTTCTGTTCACTTTTACACAAGTGGATATAATAGCCACTTTTTGTGGTTGAATGAGTATGTTAGGATATAAGCTCACCCTCGCTGGGTTTGCTGAAAGCATCCTCCATACAACTAACCAGTAGCAGACAGAGTGAGGGGAATGATGCAGACTTCATCCGTTTCCCACAAACTTTGATCTCCTTTGCTAGGTCTCTGTATTTTGAAAGCTTTTCCTTCCATGTGGCTTGGATATTAGGATTTTTGGTATGGCAACATCTATTCAAAACGTTGTTCTTAAGTTTTTATAGATGATGGCTATCAGTGGGTGACGATGACGGTGGTGGTACTGGAGAAATAGCCAATAATCATTCCTTTCTCTAAGTGAGATCATGATGAAAGTTTCCGAAAAATTCATGATAAGTTTATGAAATATTATGACTCAGTCATTATATGATATATTTAGAACTAGATGGAATCTGAGAGTCTAATCTCCTCATTTTACAATTTATTCTGGATTTAAACATCCCCCAAGAAGAGTATTTCCATGCACACAAGAGAAAACATAGTGAAGACTCCATATAAAACTGTGAATCTCCATTTTACACGGTTAGGGTTTGTTTTTGTTTTTGTAACTATACAGGATGTCCCAAATTCTTAGTCTGGTTTTAAGCATTAATAACTCACTACTACATGAAGACTTTTGGGGCACCCAGTTCAATAAATTCTAAGCTTTATTTTCAAAACTGTCCTACATGTCTATGCTTCCTTCTGAATTATCTTCTATTACCTTCTGTGAATTTTAGAAAATATTATGATCTCTCTCTCTCTCTCTCTCTCTCTCTCTCTCTCTCTCTCTCTCTCTCTCCTCTTCTCTTCCTCCTCCTCCTCCCCATCTCTGGCATCACTATTATGAACTCCCCACCATCCTCCAGCCTTGCTTTGCCCCCAATTAACCAAGAGGAAAAGAGCCCAACTTTTTAGTAGACAGCCTATGAATAGGGTCCACCATGGTGATAAGTTGGCATGCTAGTGTTCTTCCCTTTCAATAAGTGGAAGGCGTTGGGATTCATGAGAATTTATGTGAATATTCATTAGGGACTGTAACTCTGGTTGTTTATTTTGAATGTCTGACCTCTCCTGTCTCCGTGTCTTTGCACAGGTAACCCAAACCACTTCACCACAGGTATATTCAAAGATTCCTCTGACGTGGTCAGTGGGATGCCTTTTCTTCTGCCTCCTGCTCCACAGGAGCACTTGGAAGGTCTGTTCATGGGCAAACAATTAAATTGCAGGGGCCGTGTCTTTTTAATGTCCTGCTTTGTAGGGGGAGGAGCACACTGTCTTCATGGGCAAATGGTCAAGAGAAAGAGGGTGAATTTAGCTCTACCCCCTGATTGTCAGTAGGGGATTTGGGCAGGATTCTGAGAGTACAAGGATGTAGGCCCTGCTCCAAACGGCTCTTTGTCTGAGTCCAGGCTTGGGGCCAAAGGGCCACTCTTCCAACTTACTCCTGCCAGTCCGCTGCTGAGAGGGACACTTGCAGGGGGCAGGGAAGGAGGGAGTACTTTTTAATCCAAAGACAATCAGCCAGAGGGAGACTGGATGGAAATATCTGCTGTTCTTGGAGCCCATTAATTCTGAGGACACTGAGCTTTGTTTTTCACCTTATATCAGCTCAGCTGGAGCTGAAATCCTGAGAAAAGAGTTATATCTCCCAATATAAAATAAACATCTTTATTCCACCATTTAACAAACATTTACTGGAGGCCTTTTCAAGGTTCTGTGCTGGGCATTCTTATTTACTGATGTGAATAAGAGCCAGGTCCTACCCTCAAGGAATTGAGAGTCTAAGACAGGAATACTTATAGAAGGCTGATTGAGCAAGATCCCCAATCACAGGCTCATAGAATCATAGATTAGTCCAGGGGTGGGGAACCTGTGGCTTTGGGGCCACATGTGGCCCTGTAGGTGGCCCTTTGACTGAATCCAAACTTCACAGAACAAATCTCCTTAATAAAAGGATTTGTTCTGTAAAACTTGGACTCAGTCAAAAGGCCACACCCTAGGACCTAGAAGGCCACATGTGGCCTCCAGGCCGCAGATTCTCCACCCTTGGATTACTTCAACTCATTTTATATATAAGGAAAATGTGACTCAGAGTTTGGGTGATTTGCCCCTGATCACACAGCTATTTATTTCCTATTCATCATTGTATATAGCTTATTTTCTACGTATTTGTTTTCATGTTGTTTCCTTTATTAGATTGTAAGCTCCTTGAGGGCAGGGACTATCTTTTGCCTCTTTTTGTATCACCAGCACTTAGCACAGTGTGTGGCATATAGGAGGCATTTAACAAATGTTTAATGATTGATCGGTTGAGTGCAATCACTTTAATGAGCTTCAACATGGTGAGGGTTTTTTGTTGTTGTTGGAATTTTAATACTAAATATGTGCCCTGTGCAGGATATATGGACGAATTCCTTTCCAGTACACACAACTCTCTGGACAGCGCCATAGAAACCTCTCCACCCTAGAAGGTCTCTGGACTTCTCACAGTTAAAATACACTGTGCCTCTGTTGCCTCTTCATTCCTCCCAATGCCTTCATTTTAAGGAGGACACCAAAGTGAATCACGTCTTCACTCCTCTCCAGTCTGTGCCCCTGATTCTCTGGACTTTCTCTCCCACACTAGGTACCTTCATTTCCTCTCCCACCCCAACTTGTGAGCTTCCTTTTATGAGTTGTCTTCTCCTGTTAGAATGTAATCTCCTCCAGGGCAGGGACTGTCTTTCTGCTTCTTTTTGTATCTGTATAGCTTAGCACAGTCCCTGGCACTTAGCACGTGCTTGATCGATGCTTGATGTTGACCCCCTTGGTACATCTTGGAGGATGGATGGATTTTACTGAGACTGGCTGGACTGGTTTTTCTCCACTGTGGTGAGGATAAACTATCATGGCACCCTTTCATGCTAGCTTATCGAAGGGAACTTACAGACGTACTGATCTTTTTAATATTTTTTCCGGAGAGAACCTGAGAGCACAGCAAAGCTAATAGTAGGCCTACATCTGCTGGAAATTCTCCTTCACCAAGAGCTATTGATAGTTGCCATGGGGCAGAAGCACACAGGGCCTACCTATGCTTATGCTGACTTAATAAGATAAAGTTTTTAAAAAGAGAGATATACAAACTGCTATAGGAGTTCAAGGGAAGGTGTTACTGAAACTGGCTGGGGATGATAATAGAATAATAATTTACATAATTTACAATAATTTACATAGAGTTTACTATCGCAAGGCACTGAGCCAGGAGTTTTTTAGAAATATTATCTTACTGGATTCTGAACTAACTCTGCGAGTGGAGTCAGGTAGTTGAGATTGAAACGGCAAGACTTGGCGACCAATTAGATAGTGAGACTAAGGCCAAGGATTATAAAATAACAAAGAATAACAAAATATACAAAATAATAATAAATAACAGAAATAAAGTTTGGAATTGGTTATATGGGACTGAAGCTCTTGGGAGACCTCAAGGGTACTAACTGGACTGAACTAGCTATGGGTGGCTGGAGCTGAGCAGAGCAGGCTAGAGACAGGAGAGTCAGGAATCAAACACAAGTTTAATTTCAAAGTGAGGAAAACGGCTCGCAAACAAGGAAGCAAATTAGACACACGCGCTGGGGCCCTGCCCCTAGTTCGGGGCGGGGAGAGGACTCGCTTTAGTGTGGGTCCCAATGGCTGCGCACCAAGCTGAAGCCCTGACAACGAAGGGTAGCAGCAACAATGAAACAAGTTTGATCCATAGCAAGACTTCATGACCAGAGCATGGATACAGCAGGTGCCTGTCTGAGCTCAAAAAGCACCTGGTGCTGGGTCAAAGTAATATAATAGTTATGTGAAACAATTATGGGATTTTGCTGTAGCTGAGGGTGAGTGCAGAGGACTGTTGTTATGCCAGCCTCGGGGCACTGGAAAACAGGGTGTCTCCTAATATCTTGACAAGCGAAATGGAGTCATATATATATATACGCACACATATACGTGTGTGTGTGTGTGTGTGTGTGTGTGTGTGTGTGTGGCATCTGGATGGCAGCTAAGTGGATAGAATACCAGGCTTAGAGTCAGGAAGACTCATCTTCCTGAGTTCAATTATGGCCTCAGACACTTACTAGCTGGGTGACCCTGAGCAAGTCACTTCACCCCATTTGCCTCAGTTTCCTAATCTGTAAAATGTGCTAGAGAAGGAATGGCAAGACACTCCAGTATCTCTGCCAAGAAAACCCCAAGTGGGGTCAGACACAACTGAAACAACTGAACAACAAAAAATATATAGACACATACATACGTATATGCATAGCATTTCCATAGACATGATAGTTAAACCCATGGGAGATGATGAGATCATCAAGCGAGTGCAAAGGGAAAAAAGAGAGCCCAGATCCTTGGAGAACATGCCAAGCTAGGGAGTGTGATATGGATTATGAGGACCTTAATGTAAAACATCAGATTCAGCAATTAAGAGATGCCTAGTAACTTTAGAGAGAGCGGTTTCAATTGAGTGATGAAGTTGGAAGCCAAAGGGTTGAGGAGAGAGCAGCAGGAGAGGAAGAAGAAGCAGCTAGTATAGACACCTTTTTTTCTGAGACTTTTGCTGAGAGAGGGAGGAGAGCTATATGAAAACATCTTGAAGAGATAGAAAGGTTTGGTGAAAGATTTTTGAGAGTGGGAGAGACCTCAGAAGGTTTGAAGGCAATAGAAATCAGGGACCAGTAGATAGAGTTTGAAGACTGGGGGATAAGTACGTAGAGATGATTGAGATTGAAATCTGCTGGAGAATTTAGGATGAGAGGGGATTGGGCTACATGCAGAGGGACTGGCTTTGTTAAAGAGAAGGCTACCTCTTTGTCAAAGGCTGGGGGAAAGAAGGAAGAAGGGGAGG
This sequence comes from Trichosurus vulpecula, assembly GCF_011100635.1. NCBI lineage: Eukaryota > Metazoa > Chordata > Mammalia > Diprotodontia > Phalangeridae > Trichosurus > Trichosurus vulpecula. The sequence goes on along the minus strand of NC_050573.1, from coordinate 114,027,841 downwards.
ATGATGTCAAGGGGTTTCAAGATGAAGACAGAAAAAGAGAGAACTCACTTTGAATGTCCCCAATTTTCTTAGTAAAATAAAAAGTAAGGTAAGGTCCTTAGCTGAGAGCATGAGGGGAGGTATAGGTGGCTTGAGGAGAGAAACATTTTGGAATAGTTCTGTGCAGTGATGGGGATCAATTAGGAAAGTATAAAAGGATTGCCTTTTTGCAGTGAGGACCCAGTGGAAATTGGATACCATGAATTTATAGCATACATATGAATAGGAGGTAGATGGTAGGAGTATTCCAGGGCTGAGGTTTGGTGGAAAATAACCAGCAATAGGACAAGAGCATAAGGAATTCAAGAGTAGAAGATGGTATATCATTAAGGCAGAATTCATGACTTCAAAGATAACCATGAATATGCCCGAATGGTCCAGAATTGCAGGATATAAGGAATTCTCTAAGTAGAAGGCAGAGGAGTTAAAGCACTTATTGAAACTCAAAAGCAGCAGACCCATGGACCGGTGTCCCCAATTCAACATCCTGGCAAGAATCTTTCAAAACCAGTATGCCCATCTCACAATAGTGACCAGGAGGCCACAGAAAAACGTTATGGCAGCAAGCCAAGAACGCCCCCCATGCCAGGACCCTCCAGCAAGAAGACCACCCACTGGCCTCAAGCCCCTGCTCAGCACTCTCTGGTAGCGCCTGCCACCTTTGCCCTCCGCTTCTGCCCACTTCTGCTTTCCGCTGCAATCTCCAAGCTGTGTTCCAACTAGCTGACTGCTTCCTCTCTCCTTCAGCTCTCAACTGCTCTCACCAACTGCCTCTTAGCTCTTCTCCAACCGTTCAGCAAGCTCCTCCCACCACAGGCTTCCATTGGCTCCAGTCCTAACCACTCCGCCCAGGACCCTGAAAGCCCCGCCCCCGAAGCCCACTCAAATGGGTGGGGAAGATCTGATTGCCTTTACAGATGGTAAAGCTGAGAATGGAAAAGTGAGGAAATGAAGTTAAAGCTGAGGTAATGGCCTGAAAAAAAAACAAAAACACTGAGAGTGAAAGGATTGAAAGATATCATAAAGGTGAGGAATAGGGTAGGAAGGGCAAGTCATTAGGGAATGGTGGAATGATAGTACGCTAATGATAGTATCCCCTGGAAGAATGATGAAGTTTTTGATTAAGGAAGTAGAATACCTCTCAATAAAGGTGAAATCCAGAGTGTTACCTTCATGTGATTGGCTGGGGTGGGTGTAAGGGCAAGCAAAGTGAGACTTTTTACTGTTTTTTTCTTTGGAGTGCTTCTTAGCACTAAGGCAATCAAATGCCTTTGATTGAGTCTTGCCTTTGTTTGTAGGAAGCCCCACATCCTTTTGCCAATTAGGTCACAAGAGGCGTGAAGCCCTCAGGCCCTGAAAAAGGGTATATATACCCAGAGGATAGCCATTGAACTCAGAATCGAGAATTGAGAATCGAGAATTGAGAATCGAGAACTCTCAGAATTGCAGGAGAGGTTTTGTTTTGGGGACTCACTCATTGGAAGAGTATGTGGAGACTCTGGGTAGCTGTTAAGGAGCACTCCCCCCCAGGCTTTGAAAACCCAGATGTTGGTGCTTCTCCCTCTGGCAACTATGTGTGTATTACCTTGGTCAGACAGTTAGAAGCCCTGTCTGTTGATTTGTGTTTATTTTCTCTGTTTATAATTTCTGTTTGTAATTTTGGTTTGTGTTTTCTCTGAAGTTCAGGGTGCTGACCTTTGCCCCTGAGCTAAGTGAATGATATCTGTATGTTTAATTAAAGTGAGATCATAAACCCCTTAAAGTCACTTTCCTTAGAAAAGCAGATCAAAGAATCTGTGCTAGCAGCCCTCCTATGTGCTGGTGTTATTGGCCTCACACCCCCACAGCAGCTGCAAGCAGCATTGTTGTTACATTGGGGTAAAGGTGTATATCATGAAATTTAAGGAGAATGAGGAGCTGGAAGATTAGAGAGTTTGAGGGACTGTGATACAAATGTTGAAATTCCCCTCATATAATGGCATTATGGAAAAACTCTAAACACTGAAAATTCTTCCTTATTGTCAGCTGAAATAGATTTTTCCTGCAACTTTCAGCCACTGGTCCATCCAAAGATTTTGCCATTAAGATCAACATTGAACAAGTCTCATCTCTCTTTTGATCTATAGAAGTGGTTTTCATGTTTTCCTCTTATCACCCCCCACTCCTGCCCCATGTTTTCTTTTTTATTTCCTTTAATTAAAGAGATACGTCCACTAGCTGTTTAGACACAGATGCAGAATCAGAGGAGAGAGAGAGAGAGAGAGAGAGAGAGAGAGAAAATCTACCCCATTCATTTTACAAATAAAACTGAAAAGGCTGAAGGATAGTTAAGATAAGTTAAAAGAGAACTAGGAGAGAGTAGCTTCATGAAAACTCAGAAGGATGAAGTGATTTGCCCAAGGTTAAATGAGTTAGTATCTGAGGTAGGATTAGAACTCAGGTCTCTCACTCTTGGCTCAGCTTCCTCTTCACTTTATCACAATGCTTTGATCAGAACACCAGTGCCACTCCACCCCCCACCCTCACCCCCACACTTTAGCTCTTCATTTGACTCAGCTTTCCTCCCTTCCTGGCTTTTCTGTTTGACAAACAGCAAAGTAAACAAACCCCAATGCACACCCGCCTGCCAACTTCAAATATTTATTTCTGTGTGCAAAATGAATGCTTACCATCTCCATCTCCACAATGGGCTTCCTGGCCCTAGTGACAGGTACTTCAGACTGGAGCACAATGTAGTTTGAAACACGAGCATTACCAGGCATCGATCAACTCGGTGTCTTCAAAGTTGGCTCTGACAGAGGCGGAGGAAGCACATTTCCATGCTGTGTTATTATCTGCCATCCTGTGATTACTCACCAGAGCTGTTTCCCTTCCCCACCTCTTCTGGACCCCATACAACTCTCAAGAAGAAGGCTGTCTGTGCCACAGGAAGCGACAGCATTCCCTAACAGCCAATCAGGATGTGAGCGGCTCCAGGGCACCCAGGGAAGGACTGACCTTGTCAAGGAGCTGACCATGTCATAACGGCTGATGTGCATTTAGGTAACTCTGAACTCTTCAAAGTGCCTTACCTAGATTTGCTCATATGAGCCTCACAGCGTCCTTATGAGGTGTTATTATCCCCACCGTACAGAAGAAGAGACTGAGCTCCAGAGAGATGAGGTGGACTTGCCCAGGGTCATATAGCCAGGAAATGTCAGAGGCAAAATCTGAACCCAGGTCTCTCCTGGCTCCAAGCCATGCCTTCTTTCTTTCATACTCTTCTGCCTCTTGACTTGGTCTGGAAAAGCGAAGCCTTCAGGGAGGAATGTCTTACCTACCTCCTCTTTGTTTGGGGAAGCAGAAATGAGATTTTTCACAAAAAGGCTCTATAGAAATCACTGGCCAGGAGGGGACCTCTGGAGATCATTTACTCCATTCTTGTGCCTTTAGTGAAGATCATAATTAGCTCTCCTTCCTCTTGATTTATCAAAATCCCATCCAATCCTTCAATGCCAAACTCAACCCTACATAAAGCCTTCCCTGGCCTTCCTGTTTAGAACTCCTAATGCATCTGTTGCTTGTCACCTAAGAGACAGAAAAGGAAATCTGAAGGAGCTCAGTCTGGCCACAGTAGAGCAATGCTAAAGACAGCTAGGTGGTGCCATAGTGCACAGAGTGCCAGACCTGGAGTCCGGAAGATCATCTTCCTGAGTTCAAATCTGGCCTCAGACAATTACTAGCTAGGTGACCCTGGGCAAGTCATTTAGCCCCGTTTGCCTCAGTTTCCTCATCTGTCAAATGAACTAGAGAAGGAAATGACAAACTACTTCAGTATCTTTGCCAGGAAAATCCCAAATAGGGTCACAAAGAGTCAGACACAACTGAACTGCAATAACAACAAAAGATCCACGCAGGCAAAGGGAGTTCTCATGCCATGTCAACACCCTGAGTCAAGCTGGGAGTTGTTGAAGCTGGAAGCAACGAGCAACAAGATAAGCACAACAACGAGGAGGACCTTGCCCTCCACTGATTCTATAAAATATCATGGTGCGGTGGGGAAAAAACAAAAACAAAAAAAACAAAAAAAACCCCATTGACTCAGCAGTCAGAGGAATATTCAATCCAAATCAATTCATTTCACAATTATGTGCAAGGTGCTGTTCATGTAGGTATATGAAATAAGAATTAGAAATAGATTGGATATGGAGGAGTGAGAGGTAGGGAAGAAGTGATTTCCCTGGTTACTGGGACCTGGGTGATGGGGAGGATCATGGTGGCCTTAATAGAAATAGGGAAATATGGAGTGGTTGGGAGAAGACAATGAGTTTCATTTTGGACATGTGAACTGACAAGAATATAAGATGCCAGTAGGATATCCAGGTGGAGATCCCAGCTACATGGTGCTGAAATTCAGTAGATGGCTTAAGGTATCTAGATTTGACAGTCAAATGCATAGGGATGATAATGGAACCCAAGGGAGGGAGAATAGAGAGAGAAGGCTAGATGGAATACCCATCCCTTGAAGGTAGGACATGGATGATGACCCAGCAAAGGAGGTAGAGAAGGAATAATTAACAAGGTGGGAGAACCAAAAGAGAGCATAGTCAGAGAAACCAAGGAAACACAGAGTAGCCAAAAGAAGGAAATGGTTGGCAATATTAAAAGCTGCAGAGAAGCCAATAAGGATGAAAAGTGAGAAAAGATCATTGGCTTTAGCAGTCAAGAAATCACTGATAATCTTGGAAAGAATGGTTCCAGTCAAGTGGTAGGATTGGAAGCCAGATGCAAGGGGCTGAGAGGTGGATACAACCTAAGAAAGTGAAGGCAGCAGATGGAAACTGCCTTTTCCAGGGGTTTGGCTGCAAAAGGGAGAAGAGAGATAGGATGATACCTTGAGGAAATAGTAAGGTTAAGAATGGGGGAGACTGCAGGGAAGAAGTCAATGAACAGGAATGGACTGAAGATAAGAGAGGGGAAAGAGTCAAAGAAGTGGGTAGCCAGAGATCTCAACTCCAGTTTAATTCAATAAGCAATTATTAAACACCTTCTGTTTGCAAGTCACTGTATTAAATCCTTGAGGTACACATAACCAAAAGAGTACCTGTTTTTACTTATTTACCTACATATTGAGGGGATATAACACATACCCAGGCAAACATAGGAAAATGAGGAGGGAGAGAGTACTAACAACTGGGCAGAGGTGGGGAAGAGAGGGAAGTATCAGAGAAGGCTTCATGGAGGAGGTGGCACCTAAGCTGAGCCTGGAGGGAAAACGAGGGTCCTGAAAGATGGAGATGAGGGAGGAGTGCATTCTAGGTGTCATTGTGGAATACCCAGCTATCATTGAGCATATTTGTCCCAGTGAGGTCCTCTGCCCTACACAAGGACTGGGATCGGCCTTGATGAAGAGAAAGGGTAGGTTTTCTAGTTACTTCCTTTATTTGGGTCTAACTTTGCTCATCAATAAAATGAGGGCTTTGGACTAGAGGCTTCCGAGCTCCCTTCCGCCTCTGAACATGTCCTGTGACCTTTACTCAGAGACTGACACAAAGAAGAGGCAGCATTGCATCATGGGAAAAGCTCTGAATTTGGATGGAGTCAGAGGATCTAGATTTGAATCCTAGCTCTGCTATTTGCTAGCTCTGTTAGAATGGGCAAGTCTCTTTACCTCTCTGTTCCTCAGTTTTCTTATCTGTAAAATAAGAAGATTGTGTTTGATAATCTCTGTGTCCCTTTTGATTCTAAATATAACAATCCTAGATGATGCTTTTGGAGTGAAGTAGCAATAACATGAGGCAATGCTACTTGCACCTGCTGTGGGGGTGTAAGACCAATAACACCAGCGCACAGGAGGGCTGCTAGCACAGGTTCTTTGATCTGCTTTTCTAAAGGAAAGCAATTTTAAGGGGTTGACAATCTTACTTTAATCAAACATATTAGTTCAGGGGAAAAGTTAGCTCCCTGAACTTCAGAGAAAATACAAACAGAAACTACAAGCAGAAATTATATAAACAGAGCAAATACAAACAGCAAAGACCGACAGACAGGGCTCCCAACCGTCTGACCAAAAGCAATACATACATAGTTATCAGAGAGAAAAGCACCAACATCTGGGTTTTTCAAAGCCAGGGGCTCCTTAATGGCCACCCGGAGTCTCATCTGGCTACATCACATGAACACTCTTCCAGTGAGTGAGCCCCAAAGCAAAATGCTAACCTCAGAGTATATATACACTTCTTCAGGGTCAGAGGTCATCACGACCCTCGTGACCCAGGCTCATGTGATTCAGGTTCAAAGCATGTCACGTAGGTCTATTAAAGGGCGGGGAAGATCTTCAAATTGTATTAATACTACAGGCAGCTAGGTGGTTCAGCGGATAGAGTGCTAGGCCTAGAGTCAGGAAGACAGCTTCCTGAGTTCAAATCCAGGTTCAGACATTTGCTAGCTGAGTGACCCTGGGCGAGTAAATTCACCTTGTTTTCTTCAGTTTCCTCATCTGGAAATGGCAAATGACTCCAGTATCTTTGCCAAGAAAACCCCAAATGGGATCACGAAGAGTTAACTGAAAAAATGGCTGGAGAAAAGCCGCAATGGATTTAGCCAGCAGCTCACACCCTTTGATGCACTCCTAGCTGTGTGTGGATCACAGAGTTCAATGACAGAGAGAAAGTTCACTTCGGAACCAAAATATCCATAATAGGACTAACAGTAATAACCAAAAGCTGAAAACAAATCATGGGGCCGGTGGTCAGGGAAGAGCGGAACAAATCCTGGTGAATGAACGGAACAGAATATTATTGTGACAAATTTAATGGAATGAAAGGAATGACGAATTTAAAGGATTCAAAGAAACTCTGCAATGCTGAACTGAAGAGGGAAGAAAACAAAATCCGAAGAGCCGTGAACACAGTGACGGTAATAATGTAAACGGAACCAACATTGTGAGAGTGGAAAATTATATGTCCTGTCAGGCCCAGATGCTTTATTAGACAGTTTTACTCCCTCCCTCCCCCTTTTTTTAAATGTGATGGTAAGGAGGAAGTGGAGATTATGTTTTTTGGAAAATGGCTGATGCGTCTGAATGAAATGAATAAGCAAAAAAAGAAAATAGAAAGAAAGGGGAAGATATTGATAGGACTGGGTATAAGGATTGAGAAAGGGATAGAAATTAAAGATGGCACTGAGCTTCCCAGCCTGGATGACTGAGAGAATGGTGGTTTACGTGGTGGTCATTTACAGAAACTGGGCATTCCAGTGAGGGAATCAGTTACATAATTATGATGGTATGTCCTCTTGCATTGCTTGAGATGATGATGATGGTGATGATGACGATGAAGAAACAAAAAAAAAAACAACCCAGTAAGCTCCTTCATCCAACCTACCAAAACTACATGAGAAGCCTGCCAGAAACGCGAGGGGAGAGGGGTGAGAGAGAGAGAGAGAGAGAGAGAGAGAAAGAAGCTAGGGTAGGTTTCAGTAAAGGGGCTTAAAGCCAGCAGATCTCATCCTTGGCAGGTCTGAGGTACAGTGGAGTATGGAGCTAGTCCCCCTTAATCAATGGGCAGGGAGACAGGACCTGGGAGTGCATCTGTGTCTATACTGGAGACTCCTCAAGAAGCCTAGAGCCATGACTCTACAGCTGGAGACCAGACCCAGGCAGCGCTGAGATAGCAGGAAGACAGGGCCCTCAGGAGGCCTGAGGCCAGTGTAATCTCCAACATTTGCCTGGGACAATCAGAAGACAGGGCCTACTTGGGGTTGGGCCCATTGTGCAAAGAAGAGACAGTGACCTTGAAACCAGAGGACTGATGAATTCAGAGAAACATGGGAAGACTTATTTGAACTCATATGTAATGAAATGAAAGTACCAGAAGAACAATTTGTACAACTATGATGTGTTTTTGAGAAAATTTGGAAAGCTTTAAGAACTTTTATGGTTTAAGAACTTTCAAGAACTTTTCATGAATGCAATGACCAATCATGACTCCAGGAGACATGATGAATTTTCCCCCCACCTCATGGCAAAAAAGTGATGGACTAGAGATGCAGACTGAAGCATACAGTGTTGGACATGGCCAATGTGAGAATTTTTGCTTTTCTACATTTATTTGTTATAAGGGAGGGCTTATTTGTGTGTGTGTGCATGCATGTATGTGTTGTTTAATGATAGTGAGGCCAAAGAAAATGAGAGGAGAAAAAGGAGAGTCAATGAAAACATTTTTAAAAAATACATGGATTGAAAACGGAAGAAAGTTCAGATGGGGACACAGAGAAGCAAGGAAGTTTTGGAATCATAGTTGATCCAAAAAACCAGAATTGACCTGAAAGACACTGGATGTGGAGAGAAAGGGAAGGGAATAAATATCTATATAGTGCCTACTATGTGCCAGTACTGCGTACATTTGCTTTTTGTTTGTTTGCTTGTTTTACAAATTTTACCTAATTTGATCCTCTCAATAATTATGTGAGTTAGGTACTATTATTATCTGGATCTTATAGTTGGGAAAACTGAGGCAAATGGAGCTTAAGTGACTTGTGCAGGCTTACACAACTATAAGTATCTGAGATCATATTTGAACTCAGGGCCTCCTGACTCCAGGCCCTATACTCCACACACTGCACCACAGGCTAACTCATCTGCCCCAGGGTCTGATTCACAGAAGGACTGAAATAATTCTGAAGTAATGAAATACCTCACAAAAGAGCCGTGGCAGCTCCCTACAGGAAGAAGCCACCTAGCAACTGAAATCCAGTAAAAAATCGATAGCTACCAGTAGTAAGTCGCTCAGGGGAAGAATGCAGCCCAGCAGATGACGTCCACAGTTGTTCATAGAAGTAGCAGCATGAGGAGCATAAATATTTTTCATCTCATATGAAGCCCTTAGAAAGGGAATTGTCTGAGTAATTCATGTTTTCTTTACTGTGTGTGTTTGTATGAGGGTGGTTTTTCTTATCACTTACCCTCATATTCTGGTTTAATAAAAGATTATTTTACTTTGAATTAATGTGTCATAAGCAGCATTTGGTGATTAAGAGTTGATGACTTGAATAAATGTTGACTCAAATAAAACTTTAAATCTGGTTGTAGTTTTTAGGAACCCCTTTGGGGAAAGGATTGGCCAGTTACATAAGATGATCAAACAAACCCATGCTTTGTTTTTGGAGGGGGGCAAGGCAGGGCAATTGGGGTTAAGTGACTTGCCCAAGGTCACACAGCTAGTAAGTGTGTCAAGTGTCTGAGGTTGGATTTGAACTCAGGTCTTCCTGACTCCAGGGTTGGTACTCTACTCACACTGTGCCACCTAGTAACAAACCCATTTACAAACTAAATATCAAGAAAGTTATTTATCTCCTATATATGTGTGTGGTAATAGTAATACTTTTGACTTCTTTTTCAATAGCCACATGTGAAAGAGAGAACAGGCTTTAAGCCTGGCATGAATTGGCATTTCCTCTGGCATCTCTGGTCCAAGCCTACCACTACCTTTGCAGTTGAGGAAGTGTGCAACACTTCAGACTACTGGTTTATAGATTTTAGGAACAAAGGGGAAGTCCCCAGACCTCAAATATGACTCATTCCGATAATTTTTTTATTACAAGTATCCATTTTAGAAAAGCAGAGAATTCAACAGAAAAAGACTGGCTGTCCATGTTTTAGTATTAATTAGTCATTTTAGGATGTGTGCCCAAACCTTCAGGGTTTTCTGGTTGTTTTATTTCATTTTTTATACTTATGACTGGATTTTCTTTTCTTCACAGGAAAGCTCCCACTCAGTCACTTGTTTCTAAATACAAAAAAAAAATGTGTAGAAGAAAAAGCAGTCAAGAAATTTGAATTTTTCTCTATCAGTTCTGCTATTAGTTGAGTGCTCTGGGAAGATCAGTTCCCTTCTCCTGGTCTCAGTTTCCTCTTTCTTAAAATGAGGGGACCAGATTAAAAGCTCTCTAATTAATGTTCCTTCTACTCTTGATCCTATCAGCTTCACCAGAACCTTCTGTAATGTAAATAAATTATCCCCATTTTATTGATGTGGAAGCTGAGGATCAGAGAGGTTTAATGACTTACCCAATGTCATCTAGCAATCAGTGACAGAGATAAGACTCAAACCCAGGACTTCTGATTTCAAGTTCAGGGCTTTTTTCCCCTATAGCCATTTCTGAAAACCAGGCGGATTCAGCCTAGAAAGTACGTTCACTAGAAAGAAGCATCCTCATGTCAAGCATATTTCCCTGGGAGTTATTTTGAGCCCCCTCCCTCTTCCCCACCTCTTCACAGAGAATTGGCGGCCTATTTGAATGCCTGATCTTTGGCAGTCTTTGTGACCGCCTTTGGTCTCATCAGATCCTTGCTGTACAGAGCCTATTCTTGACACAATGCTGCAGTTGTCCATAGTGGATATGGCTGCCCTGACAGCCAGGGATTTGAAAGACTTCGTCTTTTTTTCCCTTTCCTCCAGCAGACAAAGGCTTCCCTGTTCTCCTTTACTCTTAGTTTGGTCATTTTAAAAAAAAATTAGTGCCACAGAATATTTTCAAATTATCTCTTTTAAAGTATTTTTTTTGGCGGTTAAGAAAATGGGCCAGTTGGCAAGAGCTTGAGCCTCTGAAACAAGAGTTAAAAGTAATTCAAGGGAGATAGATATCCCTGCTTCTTGGAAGATGGAAGCCTTGGGGTATGTATTTGCTGGTTTCCATTTCAAAGTGGTGTTAGGAAGTCAGTACCAATCCTCCATCGATGGAGAGTTGATGCTAACTAAAGAAGATGGTTGGGTGACGTGAGAGTAGGAACCATATTCTCCTCTGAGTCTGAATCCTGCCTCAGATAATTGCTAACTGCCTGACTCTTCTCTGAGCCTCAGTTTCTTCATCTGTAAAAAAGGGGATATTAGGAGTAATCTGTATCACAGAGTTGTTGCGAGGATCAAACGAGACAACATATTTATAATACTTGTAAACTTTAAACACTAATATTACATATATAATGTGTGTAATGGCAAACTCTAAAGATGTCAAAGCCAGTTATTATTTTTTTATTATATTATCATTATCTTGATATTGTGTGCGTGGTCTTGAATATAAGAAAGCAGCATGACCTAACGGGAGGAACATGAGTCTCAGCTTTGCTACTAACTAGTTATATGCCCTTTGCAGACTTCATTTTCATCTTCTGTTAAATGGGAGCGCTTATTCTGCAGACTAAATAAATAATGATGGTCATGGAACTGATTTGAAAAGCAATAATGTGTGTTACAAACATAGGGCATTATTCAATTTATTTCTGCAAATATTTATTAAGCTTCTACTATGTGCAAGACATTCTGATCTTCAGATATAAAAAACAAAAAGCAGAAGAACCTGTAACCTCAAGGAGTTTACTGTCCACTAAGGAAGAGATGGCATGTACACAGACAAGCAAAACACAAGGTCCAAATGCAACAACAGCAAACATTCATTAAGTGCCTGCTGTATAAAAGGTACTATAAAGCTCAGGACTGGGAGAGATACAAAATGTAGATAAGAGGGGCAGCTAGGTGGTACAGTGAGTCGAGCGCCAGCCCTGAAGTCAGGAGGACCTGAGTTCAAATCTGACCTCAGACACTTGACACACTTACTAGCTGTGTGACCTTGGGCAAGTCACTTAACCCCAATTGCCCTGCCTTCCCCCCTGCAAAAAAAAATGTAGATTAGACAGTCCTTGCCTTCATGGGGCACCTAGTCTAAAGGGAGATAAGACAAAACAGATAGTGATAAAAATGCAACGTTAATAAGTGATATAGGACAGAAGAAAGCACTAGGTCAGACACAATATGACCATGGCAAAAGAGAGACCCAAACAAACCACTTTAGTTACAGCGAGAAAATTTGAGGACAGAAACGATTTCAGAGGATTATTGATGAAACATGCCACCTTCCTTTCAGTAGGGAAATAGTAGACTACGTGTGGGACTCAGGCACATGTTGAAAAGCATAGCCAGTTCCTGGTTTTGCCTAAATATTCTTCTTTTTCACAAGAGAGCATTGGGGGCATTGGGACCGTGGCTCAGCCAGGCTGTGGCAGTCCACCAAAGGACAGGTGTGTAGTGAGGCATGACTCCTGATTGGCTAACAGACTTCTGGGCCTCCAGAAGCTGTGTATACATGGGAGCTTGATTTGGTCAGTTTTGGTGCCTTTTGTCTGCATACTCAGTTCTAGCTTCGCAGCCAATTAAAAGACTTCTTCACCATGAAATAAGAGTAACAGATTACCTGCCCATGCTCTGAAGCAGAAGTCAGGGCCTTCCATTCTAGGTCATCATGCACTTCTGGAAACAACCCACTAGGACCACCCAAACCCCAAGAGAGCTGCCACGTGTCCACGTCTGAGGCTTCTGATGGGGGCTCAGTCTTGAGAATCACTGAAGCCCACTTCCTTGCCATCCCCCACTTACAGATGTTTAAAAAACAAGGAAAACAAGAAAAAATTTGAGGAGGAGGTAGAGTCCTCTCAGCTGAGTTGGGAGAGACAAACAGGAATGAATTCATTGGAGGAGGTAGCTGTGGGGCTAAACCTTAAAGAATTCTTGCAGGGGGCCAGTAAGAGGATATATCCAGGCATAGATAGGGATCAGATGACATGAATTCACAGAGTGAGGAAGCAGTAAGGACTACCCAGTTGGCAGTGAATGCAAGGAGAGCAATATGAAATCAGACTGAAAAAAGACAGGTTAGAACCAAACTTTGGAAAGCCTTAAATGCCAGACTGAGGAGTTTCTGTTTTCTCCCAGGGGAAGTAGGGAGCCACTGATGGTTCTGACAATACTCCCTAATTCACTGTAAGACAGAGTGGTCTAGAGCAGTGGATTCAGAGTTGGAGAGCATAGGGTCAGATTCTGGCTTGCCACTTATTAGAATAAGGGGTTTGAACTAGATGACTTTCAGCATCCCTTCTAGTGTGAATGCCTAGGATCTTTCCTGAGACTTTGGGCAGGCGACTTAACCTTTCCAAGGTTCATTTACCTAACAAATCTTAGACTAGATGAGCTCCCAGGTCTCCTCTGGCTTTCAGTCTTGGGTCTCCACCTTATTGTCTTGAAAGACAAAGACATCTTTTCTCTTCTCAGAACCTTGAAATAATTTCCCAGTTAAAGGCCTGAGGGAAAAGACATAACCTCCAAGAAATAATAAAGGAGAAACAGACCTTTGTTCCTCTACTATGAAAATACTTGAAGCTAAATGGCAGAGCCATACTCTTTCAGCGCTTTATCTTATAATTTGTGGCACAGTCGGAAATGACAGGACATTTCAGTTTTCGGCCTAATCACTCATGAGGTGTAATTAGGCATCACATCTGGGCATAACAGTGAGGCCTCTTAAAAAATCAATGATAAGTTTAGATTTACTCCTTAGTCTGTTTCTGGGGAGCTGGCATTGTGCATGCCAATGCACTCCCTTTTCAAAAGCATTAGCATAATAATAATATAACATAATAAATAATAATAATTTAATCATAGATTCAATTTAGAACCAGAGGGGATTTTAGAGACTGTCAAGACCAACTACCTCATTTTATAAATGAGGAAACTAAGACCCAGAGAGGTTTAGTGACTTGTCCAGAGTCACACAGCTAGAAAGACAGAATGACACATAGACACACAGAGACATAGTGAAGGTCAAAGGCAGACAGAGAGAGAGAGAGAATCAAAGACAGAGAGAGAGAAAAGGATTGAGAGAGAGGGGAGGGAGAGAGACAGAGAGAGAAACAGAGAGGGAAAGAGAGAGAGAGAGAGAGAAAGAGAGAGAGAGAGAGAGAGAGAATTTATTCATTTATTAGGTACAAGGTACAGTGCTTGGGACAACAATACAATAGAACAAGATGTCCCTACTTTTCTAGTAAGGGAAGAGAAAATATAAAGGAGAATTGAGAAGGAGGAGGGGGAGAGAAGGGTGCCAGTGAGAGTATGGGGGTTGAAGGGTGGTCTGCACAAGGTTACTGGTGGGGAGAGGAGGTGGAGAAGTGTGGGTGTGGAGTTGAGCCAGCAGTGAAGGGAGCAGCATCCAGTTAATTTGCCAAAGCTACCTGGAGTTGAAGTTTCAATGCATCTTTAAAACTTTCGTGTCTCACCAAGAAATCCCATTCACCACATTTCCTAAGTGTCTGCTCTAGGGACAAGGCCCTGTGCTAAGGCATTGAGGATACAGACACAAATGGCGTTGTTCTGCTCTCAGGAAGCCTACGTTTTCTTCCAGGGGAAGCTGAACTGTTCCCCATCTCGTGCCTCTGTGGCTTTATCCAAGGCATGCCTCTCCTCTCCTCTCCTCTCCTCTCCTCTCCTCTCCTCTCCTCTCCTCTCCTCTCCTCTCCTCTCCTCTCCTCTCCTCTCCTCTCCTTCCTTCCTTCCTTCAAAGAGCATCTCAGGTGCTACCTGTTACCTGAAGCCTTTCCTAATCCCCTCAATTATTTGCACTCGCCCTCTAGAAAATGCTTTATTATGTTGTATTTGTTTCGTATTTACTTACCTTTGTACAAGCTACGTTTTCCAAGTAGAATATAAGCTCCTCGAAGGCAGGAATTGTTCCATTTTTGTCCTAGCACAGTGCCTGGCATATGGTAAGCACTTAATAGATGTTTATCAGCTTGGTTTGTATTACATAAAAATATGTATAAATAGAAGATACAAACCATATATGTACAAGTGTGTACATGTGTATATGCACAAGCGTATACATGTGTATATGCATGCATATATACACTCAGATATATTTTATATTTAATATATAATCTATTTATATAATATTAATATATTTCTGTATTACATATTATATGATATATTTATAAATAGTATTAATATATTGTACATTACAGAATATATTCATATATTATTATGATATTGTACATAATATATTTTTTATATATAATATATGTAAATCTGAATTTTCTTTCTAAAAAATCTGAATTTGACCTATTTCTCAGTATTATGGTGATTATCATAGAAGTCTATCCTCCTCCCAAGGACTGGCCATTGCCAAAAGTATGAACTAGACAATGTCTGTCTTCAGCGTTTCCCTTGCCTCCTTCCTATGTTCTTTTCTTCTTTTTTCCCCACTTTTAGTGCCAAGATTAGTCACCCCAACCTATGAAATAGGACTCCAAGTTTTCTAAGTTCCCTTCCAGTTCTGAAGGGGGATGCAAGGACCAGCATTGACTGGAAAAGGTCCTTTATTCACCCTTCTCCTTCTCCTTCTCCCCACAGAAGGATGCAATGTCATGGCTTTAGGCAAAATATCTGAGTGATTTGAAAGACCAGAAGGTGTTTGCCTGCATTGGCCCTTCTGTCAAACTCTCTATTTGAAGGCTAAGGCCTCCAGGTGCTGACAGGCCATCCATGTCCAAGAACCCCTTTGGCTCCCAGGAGATATTCATTGTCTCTCTGTGGCATGGCTCGAACTGGCCCTTTTGAGGCCCAAACCCAGCTGGAGCTTTCTGATTGGCCCTCAGCAGGCCCAGGCTGAGATCTGTCATAACCTGGGCCTACGCCCACAGCTACAGCCTCTAACTCTTTTTCTGTGCCTAGGCAATAAGACAGGGCCGTCTGTGCATACATCAGGGGGTCGGGCATAGCACTTGCTGGTGTGATAAAACATGAGAGAAAATGTTCATTTTCCTTTTTCACACTCTGAAACACACCATCTGGCCCTTGCATAAAACTGGCATGGGCCTCCTCCCTAGATGCAGGTAGGGTGTTTAGGGTCATTTTTTTAATTTAACGAGGAGGGTTGAAAACCCCCCACAATTCACAGCTGTTAGCAGCGCTAGCAGGGACTGATAGCGATGAGAACGAGTCAAGGAACGCCATAATTTCTGAAGAATCATAATTGTGGGTGACCCAAAGGGCAATGGAGTGATGCCTGGTGGATGTGAGCAGGCTAGAGCATGCTATCAACCATGACTTCTATATAAAAAGTACTAGAAAAGACAGTGTTAGGGGACATGCATAACCCACCCCAAAAAGGAAGGTGGACCAGACATTTTAGCAATAGTGAAGGATAACAGATGGCCACTGACAGATGGTGCCCTGGAAAGGGCATTGGATATGGAGTCAGTGGCCCTGGGTTTGAATTTTGGCTATGATACTACCAGCGTGGCCTTGGGCAAATCAATTAACCTCCCTAGGCCCTGATTTTCTCCTCTGTAAAGTGGGAATGATCATTTTAGTACAACTTATTTCACAGGATTGTTCCAAGGAAAGAATTTCGTAAATTGTCATTTTTATTTATATTTTTTATTTTTTTTTTATTTTTAATATTTTTTTATTTTTAGTTTATCACACACGGTTCTACATAATTTTGAGTTCCAGATTTTCTCCCCTGCCTCCCCCCTCCCTCCCCAAGACAGCATGGAATCTCATATAACTACCATGTGTAACTTCACATTGAATTAATTTATACACTAGTCAAGTTGTGGAGAAGAATTATAAATGAGGTTGTAAAAATGTCATAGCAGCTTAGATTTAGAACAGGAAGAGGCTTTAAATGTATTCTGGTCAACCCTCTTATTTTACGTATGAGGAAACTGAGACTCAGAGAGGTTAAATAACTTGCAAGAGGTCACAGAGATAGTAAGCATCAGAAATAAGATTTGACTCAAGCTCCATAATGGGTAGCAAGGTGGTACAGTGGATAGAGCCCCACCCCCGGAATTCAGAGTTCAAATCGTGTCTCAGACACTTACTGGCTGTGTGACCCTAGGCAATTCACTTAACCCTTTGACTCAGTTTCCTCATCTGTAAAATAAGCTGGAGAAGGAAATGGCAAACCACTCTAGTATTTTTGCCAAGAAAACCCCAAATCGGGTCACGAATAGGCAAACAAAACTGAAGTAACTCAACAACAAAGAAGTTCTCCAATTCTAATGCTATTGCTTTTTCTACTCCACCCTACTTTGTGGAAGGACTTGAGATAGCAGAGGAGGAGGCCACATCCATGACACTGTAGATGCAACAAAGTATAAGAATGTCTTTTCTACTAATAACAAAAATAATCTGCAATTATATGAAAACCATTTCAAGAGGCCAAGAAAATACCACTAAGCAAAGAACTCAATCTGAGCCCTCTCTGGCCAGAGCTTCCACCCTCATTAAGACACGCAAAACACAAAACTAGAGCAGGGAGGGAATTTCCTAAAGGGAGAGAATTGGGATCCCAGTGTCTGAGGGTCATGAACTCCCATGGTTCTGAACTTGTAAGGCATTGTCATTGGATCCCTTCCTGCTCCTTCTCTTGTGTGTGGATAGACTAAAAATGCTGGCATCAGATTTTTATGAGTCTTCTGCTTTTAGCTTTTCCATCTGTGAAATAGAGATGCTGGGGCCAAGTTCAATGCCAGCCTCCCAGACAACTCTCAAGTTGACCGCCAGGTGCCATATTTCTTTTGTTGTTTCCCTGTCTGGCGATACAGTGTGGTGTAGTGGGAAGAGCCAAGAACTGGGAAACTCTCTGGTCCTGGATTCAAATTCTGGGATGGTTACTTTCTACTGTGTTACCTTCAACAAGTAATTCAGTTTCTCTGGGGCTTAGATTCCTTATCTGTAAAAATGAAGAGAGAATATAAATTTTCAGCTCTAAATACGTTATTTTGTGGTCTATGATCTTCAACCTCTTAGACTCATGAGATTGTCTCTAAGACTAGACAGGTCAATCTCAGAGTAGCCGTTCTATTGCCTGTGATCAGACAAAGGAACATGAGACAAAAGAGATGAGCAGAGACTCAAAGTCTAGCTTGCCGAGTTAAAGTCCCCTCTCTTGCTGCGATGTGGGTGCTGGTGGGGCTATGGATGCCTCTCTAGTGAGAAGCTTAAAGGTTACTCACGCTCTTTGCATCCAGGAAATGAAATAGACAGCTTAGCACTGGTCACTTCCTTTTTAAGGTCCACTGAGTCATTCCTGCAGAGTGGCCAATAAGGGGGTTGCTTCATCACGCCTAAAGCACCACTCAGCTCTGAGTTACACAAGGCCAACCAGAAACATGCAGGGGTTTCGTGGACCCCAAAGCTCCCAGGGGCTGACATAGGACATGTCATCAGATGGAAGGGGAGCTAGGGGTTAGTGAGCTTTGTAAATGCTCTCTCCAAGCCCTGATTATAATAGAAACATAGACCGAGAGCTGGAAGGGACTTCAGAGACAATGCTGGCCAGCCCTCACTGTACAGATGAGGAACAGAAGCCCAGAGTTGTACATAGCAGAGCAGAGAGTCAAAGGTCCTCCAACTCCAAATCCAGTTCTCTTTCCATTGTACACGTTGATTCATCATTTTTGGTTTTCCACGTCCCAATGTTTACTCATATTGAGCTTGTGGTCCACTAAAAACCTTGAGATTCTTTTCACATGATTTGTCTTATAACCCATAATGTGTTATCTTTGTTAATAATCATTGTTGTGTTTCAGTCATGTATGACTCTTTGTGACCTCATTTGGGGTTTTCTTGGCAAAGATCCCAGAGTGCTCTGCCATTTCCTTCTCCAGCTTGTTTTACAGATTGGGAAAGTGAGGCAAACAGGGTTAAATGACTCGCTCGAGGTCACACAGCCAGTGTCTGAGATGGGATTCGAACTTGGGTTTTCTTGACTCCAGGGCCAGGGCTCTCTTTCCTATGCCACCTAGCTACCCCAACCATAATCATAATAATCCACTAATGGCTTCCAATGCCTCCTGGTGGCATCGAGGTGACCCTGGGACCTCAAAGGCTATCCTAGAAGAGTCTAAGCTCTTCCAAGTACTCCCAAGCTAGAAAGACTTCAAGCGCTAGCCTGATGATGAGCTGTATGCATGTCTGTAATTCAAGGACAAGCTTAAGTTTGAAGAAGCTCGCCACCAGACCAGCCTCTGAAGGATGAATTCAAAAACCTAAGTTGTAGAGGAGCTGCAATCTGTCTCAGAAGAGGGAATGCCCATGTCGGTGAAATTACAGAATCTTCAAGTTAATGATAACAATTCTAGAAGAC
The DNA here is from genome assembly GCF_011100635.1 of Trichosurus vulpecula. NCBI lineage: Eukaryota > Metazoa > Chordata > Mammalia > Diprotodontia > Phalangeridae > Trichosurus > Trichosurus vulpecula. The sequence continues at coordinate 114,008,842 of NC_050573.1, read as the reverse complement.
ATTTACAAATCTCTTGAAGGTATATGTTGTCCTATTTGATCCTCACACAATACCGTGAGGTGGGAACTGCGGCTATGTTTTATTCTCATTTCGCAGGCGAAGAAATTGAGGTTAAATGATTTGCCTGTTGTCACTCAGATAATAAGCGTTGGAAGCAGGATCCCGACTCCAGATGGAACGTGCTTTTCACTCGTTCACGAGAGTCTGCCTGGTGGAAAGGGCACTAAATGTGGACTTGCAAGACCCGGCTCGGAGTCCCTGTCCGACTACTCATTAGCAGTGTGCTTTAGCTCTCCCATCTCTAACATCAGCATGATGATAATGATAGCTTTCATCTGGTGCTTTGAGTTTGGCTAAGTGTAATAATGAAAATAATAATAACGGAAATGGCATTTATATGGCTCTGAGTATGTGCCAGGCCCTGTGCAAAAGCGCTTTACAATCGTCATCTGGTTACATCCTCGCAACAACCCTGGGAGGTAGGGGCTATTCTTATCATTGCCGTTTTACAGGTGGGGAAAATGAGGCAGAAGGTGATTAAGTAACTTGACCAGATATTTACAGCTAGTAAATTTCTGAGGCTGGATTGGAACTGAGGTCTACCCTGACTCTGGGTCCAGTGCTATAGCCACTACCCCACGTAGCCTGCCCCGAAAGGTTGTTGTGATTATGCAGGGTGTCCCTAAAGTCTGGACACATAGGCAAAAAATGTCTATTTTGAAATATTTGGAATATTAACAGACCTTAGCCTCCTTAACTTCTTTTTCTGGGGTATGCCAAGGGAGAAGGTGTACTCAGTGAAAATCACTGATGCAACACAGTTGATTAAATGCACGTGCTAAAATGGACAGCAATGTGGAGTCACTGCATCGAGTGAACCTTGCAAAGTACATCAATCTTTGCATCCCAAATGATGAAAATCATATTGAAGATGTTATTTGTTAATATTCCAATTAAATAAAATGGTGTGGAAAATTTCATTCATTTCATTTCTTGAAAATATGCATTTTTGCCTATGTGTCCAGACTTTAGGAACACCCTGTAGAATGAGATTGTCTCTGAAAAGTGCTTTTTGAATTGTAAAGTGAATTTATTATCAATGAAAATTGATATTCATTATACCTGATGGTGGTAGGATTTGAACTGGGTTTTAATGTATAGGAGTAATCAGAGCTCTCAATATAAATGATATAATAAGGCTCTATTGTAATTTCTCCAAATCCGTCGCACCCTTTCCCCTACTGGATGGCCCGTTTCAAATCTCTTTGTTCTGAACCTTCTTTCCTTTTCTCTCAATACTTTTGCTTGCTCATCTCATCCACCCTCTTAGGATAGAGAAATGATGGATGATTGGATAGATAGATACATAGACAGACAGATAGATAGATAGATAGATAGATAGATAGATAGATAGATAGATGATAGATAGATAGACAGACAGACATAGACAGATAAATAGATAGATAGATAGATAGATAGATAGATAGATAGATAGATAGATAGAAAGATAGATAGATGTTAGATAGACAGGTAGAGGATTTATTAAACATTTACTATGTGCTAGGCACATGATATGAGTCAGATTAGACAATCTCTGAGATTTCTTCTGACTCTGATATTGTGAGATAGTTGGGATGAAGGGTAGACCCCTGGGGCATGTCACTAAGGACCTGGGGGATTGGGGAAGGAAACTGGTCTGCTGATTATTATTCCTTGAATTCAACCACTTCTGAATCTAGTTCACTATTACTACTACTATTAGCTAATCTGCTTTTCTCCATCCATCCATCCACGTAGGTGGCAGGAGAGTTCATAGCTTTGGGTCATCCCATGTGGTACAATGGCTAGAATGCTGGACCTGGAGTCAGGAAGACCTGAATTCAAAGCTCGCCTGTGACATTCATCACTTTTATAACTCTCAGTAAGTTATTTATCTTTTCAGATGAGACACTGTATGTAAAGGGCTTCACAAATCTTACAATGCTATATAATTGTGAACTCCACTATTCTCTAAGCCTTTTTATTATAAAGTAAAATGAGGGTAATGATGTCTATATTGTTTGTCTCCCAGCGTTGTTGTAAAAATCAAATGAGATTAGATATGCAAAGTACTCTGCAAGCTTTAATGTGCTTTATGATTGCGTCCCTCTCCAGGCTGCACTCCTGGCTCTCCTGGATTCTCTCTATCATGTCCCAGAAACCTCTTTACCCTGGAAGCTCATGCTATGCCTGCATACTCTCCCTCTGACTGGATGATTCTTCCCAGAGCCTCCATTTTAGGAAAGCATCCAGGCTAATGATACGTTCATTCCTTTCCCAGATGCACTCCTTACTCTCCAGGACTTTCTTTGTCACACCCTTGTGCCTAGTAACTTCATTATCCCCACCTACCTTTCAGTTTTCTTTTGTGTTGTGTTGGCCCATTAGAATGTAACATCCTTGAGGACTGGAACAGTCTTTCTGACTGTAGTTATATTCCCAGTGCCTAGCACATAGTGAGTTGTTAATAAATGTTTATCAATTTGATTTGATATGAGTTGGACTAAACCTCTGAAGATCCTTCTGACTCTGATATTATGAGAAAGTTGGGATGAAGGATAGCTCCCTGGAGCATTCCGTTAGGCATTCCACTTGGGGAGTAGGGGTAAGACACTGGTCCACTGGTCATTTGGGTTCAACCACTTATGAATCTACCATACTATTACTATTAACTAAGCTAAATTTCTCCATCCATCCACAAAGACAGCATGAGGGTTAATAATAGCTTTGAGTCATTCAGTGTGGTACAACAACTGGCACGCTCATCCTTGAGTGAGGAATATGCGGATTCAGATTTCACCCATGAAATTCATTAATTCTGTGAGTCTCAGCAGGTTGTTTATCTTTTCAGATGAGATAACGTATGCAATATAGAGGAGGACACCAAGGTTGTGAATCTGGAAGAATAAGAGTATGACAGTGCCTTCAAGAGTGAGTGAAAAGGAAGTTCAGAACACGGGAGGGTTTGGGGGAAAATACTATGGGTTTTATTTTAGACATGTCGATGTTAAAATGGACATGTCAATCTGACATCCAATTTGAAATTCCGATAGCCAGTTGGAGATGTGGGAACTGACCTGATTTTCAGTTATACTTATGAGTAGAGGATCATCATCTTCTGCAAAGACAATCATAGAAGACATCACTGGCCACGGTTCAGGGAAATGATCAAATGGTACCATGGGCTGAGAGGTGCCTATTTGTCAGGCCTGGCTTCAAGAGGTAAAGAGAGGGTGATGTCTCAGGGACCCTTTCTCCCCCAGGGACAGCTTGAGGGGCTTTCTATAGTCCCAGGGCCTGGCTTGAGGTGAAGAAATTGCATCTTAAGAAAGCAAAATGGCTTACCCAAACTACAATGGGTGAGTGGAAGAGCCAGAATTTAAGACGAGTTTCCTTGACTCCATAGAATTAGAGCTGAAAATGATCCTAGCATCCATGTAATCCAAGTCACTCATTTTACAAATGAGGAAACCGAGGCCCATAGAGGTTAAGTGACTTGCCCAAGGTCACACAATAGTAATAAGTAGCAGACTGGGAATTCCAGTTCAGGCCCTTTGACTCCAGGTCCAATGTTCTTTCTATTTCACCATCTTTCTCCCTCCCTAATTCTGTCTGATTCTTGAGTTAACATAAAGGGAAGGAGGACTCCTCCACATTCACAAAGCAGCAGGCCTCTTGAAAACTCTACAGGAAAACCTCTCAGAAAAGATTGCCTCTGTTCTCCCGGACGCAGCTGCTGCTGAGAAATCCTGTCTGAATGAGGAAGAGACCGGTGGTGCTGAGAGTGGAGGGAAGGAAAGAATCAGTCATTCTGACACCTGCCAGCAGCACCTGAAAACCTGTTTCCAAATGATTTCATGGTAGAGGCAGAGTGACTTGGCCTAAATTTATTCTTCATCTCTTTTTTTATGAATTGCATTTCTCTTTGGAATTCTGGAATTTCTTACTGTTATTCCAAGATCTCTGGAGAGTCTACAGGAGTCTTTCATCAAACAATATTGGTTCACTTGCCTTCATGTTATAATATTTGTTTAAAGTGCTTTTGTTTCCCCTTGAAGTTTCTCTTTCTTTTGGATTTCTCATTTTTCCTTCTGTTTTTGGATCCCTTCTTGTTTACCTGCTTGTGTGCTGTTCAAATTTTCTCTCTACTTCCTTTGGTCTTTCAGCTGTTCTCTTGTATTCCCTTCTTTACTCACCCTCTGGCTCCTTCCCCTTTATTGAATTCTACCACGGTATACTGGAAATGTTTAACAATCAGCTCTCCAAAAAAAATGCACACACAACACTCTTCTAAAGTTTAATCTTCAGTATTAATGCTTTCTTCAGTCTAGACAATCAAATAAAACATTCAATCAGGCCTTGATGTGTAGCTTTTGCAGATTTCTGAGGTGTAAATGATCAAAATGTAAATATTTAATCTAATTTTAAATTATTCTAATTAATTAATTATTTATTTAGAATGAAATTATTTTAATTAAATCTAATTTTCCCCAATCCTTCTCCTTCTCTTCAGCCTTTAACCTTGTTGATCACCTTCTCCCAGCTCCTCCCTCTTTTCTAGGCTTTCATCATGCTGCTCTCTCCTAATTCTCCTGTCTGACCACTCTCAGTCTCCTCTGCTCCATCTTTTTCCCAATTCCCCTTATTCTTATCGCCTTCCCTCTGAGACTACCTAGTCTATCCTGTCTCCATCATGTTTGTACGTGGATATTGGGATGTTTGAGCAGGGACTTTTTGTTGTCTGTCGTTTTGCCTTTGCCAGCTCTTAACACAGGGACTGGCGCATAGTAGGTGCTTAATAAGTGCTTATTCACTTGTCATGCCCGCAGAGTATCCCTCCGAGGTTCCAGCCTGGAGCCTCTTCTCTTTCTTCCTCTGTACCAGAATTTCCTAACCTGTTTTGTGTCGTGGATCCTTCTGTTAGTCTGGTGAAGCCTATGGCTTCCTTCTCAGACTAATATCTTTAAATGCATAAAGTAGAATACATAGAATTACAAAGGAAACTAATATGTTGAAATATAGCTATAAAAACATTTGAATAAGAACTTCACAGACCTCGGGTTCACAGACCTGCTCTATACTGTCTTGCCTAGTGATCTCGCTGCTTCCGTGGATTCAATAATCATCTCTAAGCAGATGATTCCCAGGTCTATATGCAGTCAAAGCCTCTCTTCCGATTTCCAATCCCACATCTCCAACTGACTATTATAAATTTAAACTGGGTGTCCAAGTGACATCTCCAATTTAACACGTCCAAAATAGAACTCATAATCTGTTCCTCCAAAGCCTCTGTCTTCTGAACTTCCTTTTCCCTATTCAAGGCATCATACAAAATGAGAGAAATGATCATTTCTTTCATGTTAATAACCAATTGAGATGGAGGTGGGGGTGGGGATAGATCCACATTTTTTTTCTTTCTATTTCCTCATTCAAAGTGTAGCCTCTTAAGGACATTTCTGACCCTGCCCAAAGAATTCACCATACCCAGAGCATCCTATCTAGGTGGAATTCTTACCTGCCATTGTTCTTTGTTCATTGACTGGGTGGAAGATAGAGCTTTTTGTATAGACTGCCTCAGGCGGGAGTGGTCTGGTTTGAGATGAGTCCATCTTTGTCCATGAGTGACATGATCAGAGTCACATACCTGGGCCCTCATTAGAATAGGCTCACCTTTCATTATAATATTCATTTTCTCATGAATTGTTAACCAATCAGAGTTGATTTCCTCCTATCAGGAACACTCACTGTTTCAAGAGTATGTAAATGCTGGGGTGGCCTCCATGATTTGTCTTTGGTTTATGAGAGAAAGACAATTTTTTATTATTTTATTAATCATTTTATTAATTATCTGTTAGACATAATTAATAAAATTTATTATTAATTATCCAGAAATTATTACTCTTAAACTTTTCATTCATCACAACACTCTCTTTCTTCTAGATTCACAACCTTGTTGTTCTCCTCCAAACCTCATTATCACTTACCTTACATAGCTAATCTGTTACTTAATCTTGTTTTCTCCACCTTTAAAATATCTCTCATATGTCCAAACAAGCTATAGATGGGAAAAATCAGAAATAATCAACAGAGGGAAGGAACTAGCATTCAGGGAAATTGGGACAGGCTTCCTGCAGAAGATAGGATTTTAACTGGGACTCAAAAGAAGCCGGGGAAATCAGGAGACAGAAAGGAGCAAGCATTCCAGGAATGGAGGACGGCCAATGAAAATGCATAAGGTAGCGATGGAGTGTTCTGTTGTTTGTCCTTCATTTTTGAAAAGAACCAATGATATCATGGAGTGATGTCTTGACTTGTACATGAATTGGATATAAGTAAGGCAGAGTTGCACAGAGGCATCAGCCTCACTCTCTCTTCCTTAGTCATTGAAGTCCAGTGGCAAGACAAGAGTCAAGATGACTGGTGGTAGCCTGGGATACAGTAAATGTCCTTGGCATCTTGGATGTCTGGCCAAGCTCTAGGCACTCCATGGTGCCTATTTCAGCCAACTTCGTGGTTGTTGGAACAAATTCTTATCATCCATCCATTCCACTGGGGGAAGTCTTCATGTGCATGGGGTGGACATCTCCCTAAATCACTGATGGGGTTTGAGGCCGATCTGCTGAGATGGTTTACTGGGGTGTGGCTGCTATGCGTGTTACACCTTCTTGGTGCCACAGGTGGGAGCTGGGTGAGAGGTGGACACCAAAGGTAGATGAGCAGCCCTGATAAAGGGCTCAGCAAGCCCTCCCACCAGAGGTACTAGTCCTCCCTGAACATCCCATATACCCTACGAGTGTTTTGTATGAGAAACAGGAAAGAGGCCAGCACCACTAGATCCCAGAGTATGCGGGTAGGTTTAAAATGTAAGAGTAGAATGGGGAAGGCAGGTTATGAAGGACTTTGATCTCCCAATGGAGAATTTTACATTTGATCTCGAAGGACATAGGGAGCCACTAGAGTTTATTAAACAAGAAGGTGACACAGTCAGACCTGTGCTTTAGGAAGATCACATTGATGGCTGAGTGGAGGATGGACTGGAGTGGGAGAAAGTAACCCAACCAGCAGTCTCTTGCAATAGTCCAAGCGTGAGGAGATGAGAGCCTGGACCAGAGTGGTGGCGGTGGCAGAAGAAAGAAGGGGGCATATGTGAGAGATATTTTGATGCTAAAATCAACAAATATTGGCAACAGATTGAATATCAGGGTGGTGGGGTGGTAAGAGGGATAAAAGGATAGAGGGTAATGCCTAGGTTGTAAACCTGCCCTCAACAATAATAAGGAAGTTAGGAAGAAAAGAAGGTCAAAGGGAGGAAGATAAGTTCAATTTGGGACAGCCTGAGTTTAAGACGTCTATGAGACACCCAGCCCTGAAAGTTGTTAAGTGATTTGCCCAGAGGCACACAGCCAATGTGTTTCAGAGGAGGAACTTGAACCCAGGGCTTCCTAATTCTAAGACTGTCTCACAATTTGCTAAACCATCGTCTCACATAGTCAAACTACCTTAGACAAATTCATTGGCCAGACATGGACCCACTCCTACCGAATCATCTGAGAGGTATTTTATACTAGAGGAGATTCTTTTGAAAACAACTGTTGTTCTGCCATTTAAAACAACAATTTGTGGTCATGTACTTCATAAAGATGAGTCCGAGTCTCTTTCCAAAGATACCTCTAATAATTCATACTATTTGGGAAGATCTTCCTTCCTGGAAAATGATGTGAGTAAAGAACATAACAGCCAAAAGGACTGTGAACTTCGCATTAGGGATAACTCAAATGAGTTGACATTTATATTGACTTGCAAACTTTGAAGTGCTATGAAGTGCTGGCTATTGTGGTTGTTAATAGTAAAGAAATGAACTCCACTAACTTTGAGTGGAAAGGCCCAGATTCCTTCTAAGGTGGACTGTGGACTGAGTATGCCTAGAATGGACAGGCAGGAGCTAACCCTCCTATTGTGGGAGGTGGTGGACCAAATTAGGAGGTATAACTACGTGTCCAACTATTCTCTCTTCACCAACCAAAGCAGTCACACAGTAAGAGGATTCTGGGGAAAAGGAAGGGCATGAAAGAAAGATGAAGTACTTTCATATGCCAAAGTGAGGAGTGAGCATCAGACATTTTCACAAGCTGAGCTAAGACATGAGAAGTTGATTTACTTCAAGGATGTCAAGGCATTACCCTATGACACTGAGCTAAAAGTCTCAAGCAAATGGTGTGCTTTCGTGAACAGAGCTGCTAGTGTGGAAAATCCAATGCAAAGACATAGGGGGCAGCACCCATCAGACCCCACCATGAGAAACAATCTTCTACTTCAGTCAGAAACTCTTACAGAGGAACATTAAAAAAAAAAAAAGACTTTATCACCTTTGGGCGGGAAGCAGACTCCTTCCCAAATTACTCTCTAGAGATACATTAAAATTATTCCTTTTTTCAACAAACCCGACCGGTGACAGGAGCTGCCTAGTTTCTCTAAAGTGAAGCCATGGGTGCTCAGAGCTCCAAGGTGTGACTGGGCCAAGAAAGAGTGATTTAAGCTTGAGAGTTTCTATCTTAATGTTTGTAAAGGCTGCAAAGATGAGCAGCGCCCCCGAGGTTAAATACAATTATTATTACCCAACTGAGCCAGCACAGAGTCATTTGTGTTCATGCCTGAAATAGGCGTATGTTTTATTCTTGAGGCTGCTTTTGACTTTTCCTCGGAAAACAACATTGTGCTTATTGTTCCAGAAATGGAACAATGGTTGCTTTTTTCTGGGGCTAGGGAGTTTTTACCAATGAAATGGATTGTCAGGCGGGGACCAAAGCAGGAACTTTGCTCTGTCCCCTGCCCTGTCTTGGGCAGAGCCCTTCATTTGGGCAGAGTTGCTGAAGACAAGTCCTTTTGATCACCGGCTTTTTGGTTTCCTAAAAAAAAAAAAAAGCTGGAACCACCTGTGGATAGTTCCATTTCTTTCACCTGAATCTGGACTCACTCTTTAAGCCAGGGGTTGTGTTTCTTGCTCATCTGCAGAGATGGAGCCTGTGATTGTGAGCTCTAGGAAAGCAGGGCATAGAAACATAGAATCACAAGGTTGAAAAAGAGATCATCCATTAAAATCTTCTGCTTGAAGCCACTTCCCTAGTGAATGGTTCTCTAGCCTCTTACCAAATACATCTAGTGATAGGAACTTTACTAGTTCGTAAGACAACCCATTCCACTGTGTTCATTATTTACTCTTTCAGCCACGTCTAATGCTTCATGACCTCTATTGGGGTTTTCTTTGCAAAGATACTAGAGTGGTTTACCATTTCCTTCTCTAGCTCATTTATTTTAAAGATGAGGAAACTGAGGCAAATGGGGTTAACTGTCTTGCCCAGGGTCACACAGCTAGTAAGTGTCTGAGGCCAGAGTTGCACTCAGGTCTTCCTGATTCCGGGCCTGGAACTCTATCCACTGCACCATCTATCATTCCATTGTTGGACGGATCTAACTGAGGCATGAAATGGCCTCCTTTAATCTGGATTCATTGTTCCTATTTCTACCCTCTAGGGCTAAGCAGAATAAGCTTAATCTGTCTTCTACCGTTTGAAGACAGCAATTATGTTTTCACTAAATCTTTTATACCAGACCAAACATGTAGTATATTGGGTTCATTCCTAGGTGCCAAATGTTTAAAGGAAATCAGGAAACTCCAGAGGATGAAGACCAAGATGACAGAGTCACATAGTAAGATAAAAAATTGATTAAATTCAAACAGTTCACTCTAGTTAAAACTAGTTCAAACCTGATCAACCCAGTCAAAACCATTTCAATCCAGTTCAAATTGGTTCAATATGGTTAAAACCTGATTCAGGTCACATCACTAATAAATGTCTGAAGTCATATTTGAACTCAGATCTTCCTCATGCCAGGCCTGGTGTTTTATCTGTGTACTACCTAGCTGCCCCTCTGCCTCAAAATCCCTCTATTCCTTTAAAATAAAGATCAAGTAGTACTTGCGGGTAGGAGGTGGGAGGGATACAGACAGGTGGTGTAGTGGGCAGAATGCCAGGCTTGAAGTTAGGAAGATCTGAGTTCAAATTTGGCCTCAGAAACTTACTACCTGTGTGACCCTGGGAAAGTTACTTAACTGTTTGCCTCAGTTTCCTCATCTGTTAAAATGAGCTAAAGAAAGAAATGGCAAACCAATCCAGTATCTTTGCCAAAAAAAAAAACCACCCAAGTGAAGTCACGAAGAGTCATCAGACACAGCTAAAGAGCAAATATTACCTTCTACAAACAACCTTTCATGGTCCCCCAATTACCAGTGCCTTCCCTCCCAAAATACCTTGGATATTCTTATATTTATTGACTTCATATTTTTGCTGCATGCACCACCTCAGAATGTAATCTCCTTGAGGACAGGAACTTCCATGTTTGTCTTTATATCCCTAGTGCCTAGTATGGTGCTTGGCACATAGTAGGAACTAAATAAATATTTGCTGTTGAATTGTATCTATCCAGATAGAAAGGACCCCCTTGACACAGTAGAAAGAATAAGGGCTTTGCTGCTTCCTACCTGTGTGGTCCCAGGCAAGTCATATGAACCTCTCTGGGCTTCAGGTTCCTCATTTGTAAAATAAGGGGGCGGAGTGGGGGTGGGGGGGGAGGGTATACCAAATGGACTCTAAGATCCCTTCTAATTCTAGACCTATGACCTCGTATCTCATTTAATGCACTCCTTTCTTGGCCCTCAACATTGTGAACAATCAAGATGTAATGCTACTATCTCATACTTTGCTTTGCAAAATGCTTTGAATCTATTTTCTCATTTTACTTTCAGATAACTTCACTAGATGAACAAGGCAGGAATTCTTCTCCCCATTTTACAGATACATTGAGTTGATACTTCAAGAGATTTTAGTGACTAACCTAAGGCCCCATAGCTAATAAGTGGCAAAGCCAGGATTCCATTGTGGGCCTCTTGGCTCAGCCTGCAACACCTTCTGTTCTGCCAGGCTATTTTCTACTTTTGCACAATTAAAAAATCATCATAGATTTTTCTCAGCCACCAGGAGACTAAATACATTTCCATATAGTCAATTTCGAATGGAAAAGGAAAGGTGAGAATTTTTAAAAATCCATTCATTCTTCAGCTGTATCTATAGCCTCAATCACAGAATGTTCAAAGTAAAAGGAACCTCAGAGACCATCAAATCCCACTCGTGCCTGAAAGCCGTTGTCCTCTATAACATGCCTGACAAGTAGTCATCCAGCCTACCTTTGATGACCTCCATTCATAGGGAAACAACTACCTCTTAAAATGTACCATTCCACGTGTCCACCACTCTAACGGTTGGTTTTTTTAAAAACTTTATTTATTTTATTCTGAACTTAAGAAATAAAACAAGCGTTTCCATAACATAGTAGAATAGAAAAAAAAGATGACTGCACATAAACCTGCAAATCTATTATGTGCAAGCTTTCTCTTTTTTTCTTTTTTTCTTCCCTCCACCCCCCTGCCTTAGAGATAGCTGCCATTATGTGTATGTGTATGTGTATATATACATACATATACACACATATATGTATACATGTATATGTAAAATCATTCTATATATACTTCTATTTATCAGTTCTAATTGTTAATAAATATTTCATCACATTAAGTCTTTTTCTCTGCCTCTATTTGTCTCCGTACTTTTCTTTCTCTGTGTCTCTGTGCATCTCTCTGTCTGTCTCTTTACAACTTCTTCTCACTGTTCCTATGTTTTGGGGACAAGAACAATGAGTCGAATACTTCTTCTTCCATGATAGCCCTTCAAATATTTGAGGACAACTATCATGTCCCCCTAAGTCTTCCCTTCTTCTCCAGGCTAAACCTTCCTAGTTATTTCAACCCATCCTCCTATGATATGACCACTGGTTGACTCATCAGGTTGGCTGCCTTCCTCCAGACTCACTCCAATTTGTCAGTGTCTTTCCTAAAGTCATCCACTACTGAACACAATTCTGTCTCAATATGATCTGACCAGAGCTGAGTAGGGCTCTCGCTTCCCAGTCTCTTAAAATAGCCCAAAATCATGTTAGCTGAGATCAGGCTGTTGGTGGCTTTTAATGAGTTTGTAATCCACTAAAGCCTTCAGATTTTCTTCTTTCGGAACCTAGACAGTCCCACCTCTCCCATCTTGTACTTGTGAAGTTGACGTTTTGAACCAAATGAATTCAGACAGAAGGACTAGTCATTGTGCGGCGCACATGAAGGTCACTCTTCTCAAACCTACTTCCTGTAGGACTTGAAGTCTGAACCAACACAAAGGAGCATTTAAGTCTATACTATATTGTTTCGTACAGTGTGGCAGAAAGCGTACAGGCCTGGAAGAGACTGGACTTTTAAAAATTCTTTATTATTTTAATCTGAACTTAAGAAATAAAACAAGCATTTCCATGGCTCTGCCATCAGTTGTATGACTTGGACAAGACACTTATTTCTCTTGACCTCAGTTTCCCCATCTGTAAAATAAGAGGACTGGTCAGTGGTGTTAAAATCAAATAAAAACGGGGGCCAGTAAGCCATACATAAGGATCCCTGAAGGCCACGTGTTGTCTTATAAAACCACACATGTTAATGTATTTCTTTTTTTTTAGGGGAGAAGGCAGTGAAATTGGAGTTAAGTGACTTGCCCAAGGTCACACAGCTAGCTTCCGGATTTGAACTCAAGTCTTCCTGACCCCAGGGCCGGTGCTGTATTCACTGCGCCACCTCGCTGCCCCTAATGTATTTCTTTTTTTAAATAATACAGCAACACATTAAAACCGGATAGGAACTACATTTTAATGTGGACCAGGCTGTGCCAGCAGTGGCATGAATATATGATGAGGTAATGGACACAAAAACACAAAGACACGGAGCTAGGCGAATCGTATAGTCATGCTATAGACTGATTTTAATGAAGTTACTGACAGTATTTTATACAGGTTAATTGCTGAGTCATCCAGACTTCAAAGAGTACAATAAAGCGTTGGTTAAGTTTTTTATCTCCTTGTTCCTAGGAGTGAGACACTATTTTCCTTTAAGGCTAATCAAATTGAAACATTTATGCTCTCTCGCATATAGATAACCAGACTGAAACACTTCTGTCGTCACCCATGTGGGCAATCAGCTACAAAGGCAGGTTTTCTTTGCCAAGCCTTCTTATCCTAAAACTGGCCTTGCCGTGCATAGGCCCATTTTCAATTGACCCTGCCTTGTAGAGGTCTGAGGCCTAAACAGGATATAGCTGGCTCCCCACACCAGGCCACGCTCGGGAGTGCTGTGAGGCCTCGTACAGCCCTGGGCCATGCGTTTGAAGCCTTTTGGATAGATGATTTCTAAACTTCCTTCTAAGTTGGCTTAATACAGATTGAATGAAGTTTGGGATCCGAAAGTAGGAGGAAATTCAAGAGAGTACAGGAGAGTCAACAGAGAGAAAGTAAAACAAACTAGCTTTATTGGGAGGAAATACGGTTGTTGTCCCTCATTCTGGAAAAGGCCCAAAATGACATCACTATGTTGGGGTCAAGGTACAGTGTGTCCCACTGTGGCTGATCAGACCAACAAGAGCTGGGAAGGCTCTGCCACAGATCGGGCACAAATAGTCTACGTGAACGTTTAGAGTGGAGATGTCTCTAAATATGCACATCTCGTGTTTCTTTTGAGCTATTGCAATTCTGCTTTGCTCGTAAAGCACAGTGCCTTCTTTGATGTGGGCACGCCATGCTGGATGCCCCGTGCCAGTGTCTACCATGTCATGCAATCAATTCCAAAGTTCTTCAGAGAGATCTTGAGAGTGTCCTTGTATCACTTCTTCTGACCTCTGTATGAGTGTTGCCTTGTGTGAGTTTACAGTAAAATAGTCTTTTAGGCAAATGAACTTTTGGCATCTGAACAACACAGCCAGCCCATTGGAGTTGCAAAGAGGAAATACAATAAGGGGTAGGCAAAGAGAAAACAGGTCAGGTCTCCTAGGTCTGCTAGGAAGCGAGCACCCAAACTGGTAAAGTCTAGTGAGTTTTTATAGGATTCTTTTCTAGGTCAAGCAGGACCAGGCAGTACAAGAGAGAACCTGAGGAACCTGGACCTAAGCCTGGTGCTGATTCATTTGGGAAAGGGGCGTGCCATGTCAGCCAGTTGATAGTCAAACTCCCAACCAGTGAGTAAAGGGGCTATAACTGTAGGCTTTAATTACAGCAGGAGGTAGGTTGTACAAAGGGCAGCTAGGTGGTGCACTGGATAGAGTTGCAGGCCTGGAGTCAGGCAGGCTCATCTTCCTGAGTTCAAATCTGGCCTCAGTTACTTCCTAGCTAGATAACTCTGGGTAAGTCATTTAACATGAATTTGTTTTGGGGTTTGGTTTTTGTTGTTGTTTTTGTTGCAAGGCAATCTCTGGGTTAAGTGACTTGCACAGGGTCACACACCTAATAAGTGTCAAGTGTCTGAGGGTGGATTTGAACTCAGGTCCTCCTGGCTTCAGGGCTGGGCTTTCTATTCACTGTGCCACCTGGCTGCCCCTGTTTGTTTTTTTAAATGAAATATTTTTTTTTTGGAGGGAATCAGGGTTAAGTGACTTGCCCAGGATCACGCAGCTAGTAAGTGTCTGAGGCCAAATTTGAACTCAGGTCCTCCTCACTCCGGAGTTGGCGCTTTATCCATTGTTCCATTGCCTTAGTTTTCTCATCTATAAAATGAGATGGACAAGGAAATGGCAAACCACTCCAGTATCTTTGCCAAGAAAACCCCAAATGGGGCCATGAAGAGTTAACCACGACTGAAATGACTGAACAACAGAGGTAGCACGATGGATATCAAGAAGATCTGAGTTCAGTTGTTACCTCAGACACTTATCAGCTGTACGATCCTGGGCAAGCCACTTAACCTCTGCCTGCCTCGGTTTCCTCAATTGTAAAAAAAAATGAGGGTAATAATAACACCTTCCTCTCAAGGTTGTTGTAGGGATCAAATGAGATAATATTTTTAAAGTACCTAGCACAGAGTAGGTACTTAACAAATGCCTGTTCCCTTTACTTTGACATAGTAACTCTAGGTACTCGAACTTCCCTTAAGGATCCTTTGTGTAGTGGGATGGAGAAGTTCCTAAAGTCTGACCCTCCAGGATTTATGATTCTGCTCTTTAATTGCTTCGTGTATGTGTATTAATCATTTCCCTAGCTGGATTATATAAGCATTGTCAAGGTAAGAACGGCATTTTGTATTTCTATAACCCTCGCAGGACCTACCCTAGTGCTGTATACAGAGAATAATAAATACCTGTTGAGATCCTGATTGATTTTGTGTTTATTCTTTTATGCACTTTCTGTTTCCCTCCAACAAAATACAAGCCCTTTGAGAATAGGGATTGCTTCATTCTATGTATGTATGTATGTACATACGTATGTATGTGTGTATGTATGTGTGTGTGTTATATGTATGTATGGTATCAGAGTCTTATTTGGCTCCAGGGAGAGATAGCTGTCCCTTTAGTGAATTTGAACGCCCAACCTTGGGGAAGGATATTCAGAGCCCAAACATCAGTCAGGACAGGCGGTTAGGTGCCTACGGTGGGTACAGTACGGCACCTTTGTGACACATTGATTTGGCTGCTTTTCCTAGAAACCTATTCTCCTCTCTAGTTTCCAGAATTCTCCTTGTTACTATCACAACTCTCCTCTGAACATGGCCTAATAGAAAGGGGTCTGGATTCAGTTTCAGAAGGCCTGGGTTCAAATCATCTTACGGCTGTTTCACTACTTTTGCGTGTTGGACAAGTCATTTAAACTACCTTCTGCCTCAGTTTCTCCATCTCAAAGAATAAGGGGTTAGAACAAAGTAGGGATTCTTGACCTTGTTTGTGTCATGGACCCCCTTAGCCATCCAGAGAAGTCCAAGTTCCCGTCTCAGAATAATGTTTTGAAATATGTAAAATGAAATGCATGGGATACATTAAATATAGTTTTAGCAAGTTCACGTACCCCAACTTCAGAACCCCTATCCTGGCTCATCCTTTCTGGCCCTAATATTCTGAATTTGAGACCTCGTGAAGTTGCATATGGCACAGGGAAGGAATAGTAATATGTGTGTGCGTATGTACACACTTGCGTGCATGAGTGTGTGTGTGTGTGTGTGTGTGTGTGTGTGATTTTTGAACGCAGAGAGGCTGATGTTCTAACTTGGTCTAGGACAGACAAAAGCCTTGGCCCCTCTGAGGAAATGATTAAGTGTTTCCTGTACTTTCAAGGAAGAACTGCCAATCCCAGGAGGGAACAAACACCTCAGCAGAAGAAGCACCATGTTCAGACAAGCTTCTTCCCACCCAGCTCAGACTCCATATCCTGCTCCCCCTCCCAGGGCTCCAGGCTCTGGGACTCCAGCTCAGGGGACCCAGAAGGGCAAGGACAAGACCAGGCCCAGGGTGATCAAGTGGCAGATAAGAAGCCTCTAGCTTCATTCGTTAGCATGTCTGAGCTCACCATTTCAGTATTTTTTTTTTCACAACACAACAAAGAATTGAAAAGGCTTCCTCCAAAATGCCTTTTTTTTTTTAACTAAGAACTGGGAGATGAATCAGTCATTGTTAATCAGGGTTCTGTGATCTCTACTCAAGTTATGGTGCTAAGAAAGCAATTGCAGCCTTGGGAGGAATTGGAGTAGGGGGCTGGGGGCTCTCTTCTTCCAGCTATAGAAATCCTTCTTTCTAGTGAATAGGAGCGTGAGCCAGGCTATTTATACTCAGCTCTGGCAGCTCAGTCTAAGGGATGCTGGGAGGTAATGGTCACAGTTTCCATGCGGAGCTGTCAGCCAGACAAGCCATCTCCCCCTTCAGGCGACCAAGCCTCTCTGTCCCCTACAAAGCCCCCACCTTACCCCTCAGCGGCTGCCCTCCTGTTCCTCCCAGCCCCCAAGCAAGCAAAGGCTACACAGAGGAGGCAAAGCATTGGAAATGAAGGAGAGAATTGTGAATAATCCGCAGGCTTGAGGGGCCTCAGACTGAGGCAGGGGGCTGCATGCTGCAGACAGAGGCCAGAGCTGGTTTTGTATTTTCCATGAATCTTTTTTTGGCACAAAGGACTATTTAAGGCCTAAAGGAACGACTCCGGGTTTAGCACTAGTAGAATAGGGTTCAGACTGGCTTAAAGTGGTTTTGGGTGGGCGGGGGAATCTTAACTTTCCAACACAGGCTCCCCCCATGTTGCTGATGGGAGAGGTGAAGCCCACAGTGGTCTAGAACACTCAGTATCAGGCCACGTGAGGACCGCAACACTCCCGCCCATGCCAGACGACAATGTAATTTCTATCAGATTTTAATGTCTTGATGTTTAATAAAAAAATAACTTATAAATGTGGTTTTCTAAGACAATAGGCAGCCCACAGGAATCCTTAGGTAGAGTTTAATGGCACCCATTTCCATTTGAGTTTGACACCACTGGTCTAGAACTTTGAACTTTAAAAAAATTCCCTCCTGTTTCTCTGATCTGAGGATCTGAGCTGCAGGAAAGGCAGGTCAGTAAGCAAACTGTGGTGGAAAGCCCCTCCCTGGGCTGGAGGGGAGGGGGAGCATCAAGAGGCCGGGACTCTGGCTCTGGCTCTTTTGCTAACTGGCTTTGGGCAAAGTCCTTTGGGTCATCAGTTTCATTATCTATAAAACACAAGTGCTGGACTAGACTGGAGTTTCTTAAACTTTCCTGTGTCACAGCAGTTTGGTAAAGTCTATAGACCCTTTCTCAGAATACTGTTTGTAAGTGCACAAAATAAAATGAATAGCATTATAAAGGAAACGGATTATATTAAAACAGTTATCAAAACCTTTTTTTAAGTTCAGAGACTCTTGCCCCAGGTCAGGAATCCCTGAACTAGATAATCATAATTATTTATCTAACACTTTAAAGTTTTCAAAGTATTTAACAAACTATTTTGTCTGAGTCTATGGTACCTACCCTACAATAACATGTGCGGTAGGTACCATAAGTACTTTTATTCCCATTTTCCAGATAGACTCACTAAGGTTAAATGACTTGGTCATGGTAACACAGCTGATGTCAGAGGTAAAATTTCTCCTGGGGCTGCAGCCTCTTCAGCACTCCATCTAAGTATCCTCTGTGCCCCCAGACTTCTACTGGGATTACTCAAGCCCTCTACTTTTGTTCAGCCTTGCCACATAGCGAGTTCCTGGCCTCTGAGGTTTTTCAAAAGATGGACAGCCTCTTGTTTGGAATATTATAATTGAATTCATCCTTTGGATAATCATGATCACTTCCTGGGCTAGATGAAATCTGAGGTCACCTCCAAATATGTATGACTGTGATTCGGTGCTTATTTCTATTCTCATTTTCCTTCCCAAGAAGAAAATCCTTTGTTACTCAGATAGTCTTGAGGAAGCGTATTTCCTTATTTGCCTTTGAGTCAGAAATGCTCTTCTACTCCCCTTTCTTCTTTCACTCAGCCAAGGCAGGAAGCTGCAGTAGAGAAGAGTGAAAAGAAAAGAGAATGATGGTGAAGGGAGTTCTTTGGCCTGAAGTCTTGAGGTCAGCATCAATTAGAATCAGGCAGGCATTCAATAATCATTTAAGTGCTTATTAAATGCCAGGCACTGTGCTACGAGAACTGGAATACAAAGAAAAGCAAAAGAGAGACCCCCAATCCATAAGAAAGCTGTAGTAACTAATGTGGTCCCTTAATTCCAAAGATAATATTCAGTACCCTAGAAATATGCCCAGTTCTGGGCATTTTATATATATATATTATATATATATAATATTTATATATATAATATATATATGTGTGTATATATATATACACACTTGTATATATACACACACATATATACACATATATACACACGCACATATATACACACATATATATACATACACACACATATATACATATACATACATATATATACATATATACATACACACACACACACACACACACACACACATATATATATATATATATATATATATATTATATATATATATATATATATCCACCACCTTGATAAGGTGGAGAATGTCTAGAAGAGGGTGACCAGAATGGCTAAGGGCATCAAGTACATACATACATGGCTCAGTTGAAGGAGGTGGGCATGCTTTACCTAGAGAAGAGAAGACTAGTGTAGAAACATTATGGCTATACTTGAAAGATTGTCATGTGGAAGGAGGATTGGGCTTATTTTGCTTGATGATGTGGACCAGAACTAGGTGGAAATTTCAGAGAACCAGACTGGGACTTGATATTATGAAAAACTTCTTAACAGTTAGAGCTATCCCAAAGTGCAATCAATGAGCTGCGTTAGGAGGTCATGGGTTCCCCCTCACTTGATGGATCAACCAAAGGCAAATGTGACTACCCAGCATAATACATTATGACTTGTTCTCTTCTGGGGGTTTTCTTCTGAGTAGGGCAGGGCTGTCCAACTTTAGGTTTTTATCGAAACAGTAGACAACATATTTCAATTTGCCATTTTAGTGAGAGCTCTGCCATAGCTTCATTCACTAAAGCATTTATGTAAATTTCTATGTTTGTAGGTGGGCTGCATAAATCACACTGGGGCCAGCCGCATTTTGGACAGCTCTGGAGTAGGGGATGAACTATTTGGCCAGTGAGGTCCACTCTGACGCTGACATTCTGTGAGTCTATGGTAGTACATTTCTACATGGAGCTTTATAAATACATGTCTTTACCCATGCAGAGTCATAGAAAATCAGGGCTAGAAGAGACCTTAGACTCTAAGAAGACTTGAATTCTTCCAATGTCAAGTCCATGACTTTTTCCACTAAAATGAAAAGTGCCAGTGTAAGTGTACCTCAAATGATCTGTGACCCCATCCTTCCCCGCTCTTTCAGGATGGGGTTAATTAACACAGCTGTGGCAGTCTGCTGAGAAGTCATCTCCAATTCAATTAGATGCTTATTTTATCTCATTCCCTTAAATTTATTGTTTTTGGAATTAGATCCAAAACCAAGTCAGTCACCCAACCTCAGAAATATTTACACAACTGAACTTTGATCAAAGTCCTTCAAACTAACAAAACAGTAAGACAGTGTACAGTCCTGAAATAACCCCTTTCTGTGTGGTCTTAGAATAGCTCATTCCTCTCTCACAAAACAAGTCCTTTCCATCCATGGTGCAGCAACTTTCACTTTGGTATAACCCATGTTTAGACAGGCAACTCTGAAGCAGGGGGATGAGTGTGTTACCTAGGAATTTGGGGACATGTAGATGGGTCAGTCAGTCCTAGGGCCATAGATTTAAAGCTGTAAGGCATCTTAGAAATAACTGAATCTTCCATAAAAGCGCCAAATTTCCTGAAACACAAATCTGACCGTATCACATTCTTTAGTCAATTAAATTAAATTAAGTGTAATCCCTGTCTGAGACCCAGAAGGGTTGTTTATTTAATTCATCACAAAATAAAAAAATTGACAAATATTTATTAAGCATCTATCATAGGCTATGCAACACACTGGGGATATGAAAACAAAGGTGAAAGAGTTCTCTGACTTCAAAGAGCTTACATCTAATGAAGAATGACAATGTGTACATAGGTACTCACAGAATAGATGATAATTGGGGTGAGGAGTACATAGGAGTCACCAGCACCCGCCAGGATCAGGAGAGGTTTCATGTGAGCTTGATCTGAGTTTTGAAGGGAATTAGATATTCTGAAAGGAGGAGGTGGATCAGTCAATCGACAAGCATTTATTAAACACTTATTATGTGCCAAGTACTGTGGAAAGAAAGACAGTTCCTGCCCTCAAGGAACTTGCATTCTAATGGGGGAAGATAACATATAAAAGGAAATTGAAAAACGTTAGGGGAGGTGGAGAAAGGTACCTGGTAAGGGGCCGTAATAGAGAAATCCAGAGAGAAGTCTGGTGGGGAATGAAGAAATGGTTGGCCTGGGCACCTTCCTTTGTAGAGGTTCTGAGAGGACCCATTCAATCAAAGGGAGGGACTGCAGGGGTGGAAGGTACTTCCAAGATGTGAGCTTCCAGGATGAAGAAGTTTCTGGGGCATGATGGAGACTCTGGGGTAAAGCCTAGTGAAGGACCAAGGAGTTCAGCTTTCTTACTCAGAAGCAGTTCCTTCATCTTGAATCATTTTGAGAACTGTCTCAGGTCCTCCCTTAACTTTTCCCACAGATTCTGTCATGCCTGGCAAGCTCTATGATAGGTAAGCTATAGGAGACGGGATTCATTTGCATAGATAAAATCAAGTGGAGACAGCTACTTGCCCATAAAGTCAAGTGAGACAATTATTTAACCAGAATAGACTCCAGGCCTACTGAATCCAGAGCTGGTATGGAGCTTTGTGGTTATGTTGTTTATTGTTCAGTCGTTTCAGTTGTTTCTGGCTCTTTGTAACCCAATTTGAGGTTTTCTTGGCAAAGATACTTGAGTGATTTGCCATTTCCTTCTCCAGCTCATTGGGCAGATGAGGAAACTGAGGCACACAAGGTTAAGTGACCTACCCAGGGTCACACGGATAGTGTCTGAGACTGGATTTAAACTCAGGTCTTCCTGACTCCAGGTCCAGTGTTCTGTCCACTGTGCCACTTAACTGCCCAGAACAGGTCTTTAGAAATCAAGTCCAATCCTCTTCAACACTTTACAGAGAAGGAAAGCTGAGGGCCAGAGAAGCAGAGCTGCGATTCACAGCTATGCCCTCTGAAGACAAATCTGGCTCTCTTTCCACTACACCACACTTAGAATAGTTGGGATAACTCCAGAAATCTGGTTGGGACAATGGGCTTCCATAATGGCTGCCTGAGAGCTCTGTTCTCAAACAAGTCAATTGGACTTGGTGGGATAGCATCCTTCTGTAGAGGACTCACAACTGGCCCTTGTGGGAACTTGTCTGCCCCAAACAGTTGACTTGCAGCCAGATGCATTCAGCTGGGAGTGGGGCCCTCCAAATGGGGACCGGGCACCGTTACCTTGTCTGTTGTTCTCATAATTCACCAGAGCTTCATAAAGTTACATTTCCAAATATTATAGGGGTTTTTTGTTGCATTTAATAGTATTTTATTTTTTCCAATTATGTGTAAAAATAATTTCCAAGTCACTTTTGTAACATTTTGAGTTCCAAATTTTTTTTCCCTCTCTCTTCTCGCCCCCCTCCCCAAAACAGCAAGCAATCTGATATAGGTTTTACATGTACAGTCATGTTAAACATATTTCCACATTAGTCATGTTATGAAAGAAGAATTGGAAGAAAAGCAAAAACCATGAGAAAGAAAAACAAACAAAAAAGTGAAAATAGTCTGCTTCGATCTGCATTCAGACTCCATAGTTCTTTCTCTGGATGAGGATAGTCTTTCCAATCATGAGTCTTTTGGTATTGTCTTGGATCACTGTATTGCTGAGAAGAGCTAAGTCTATCATAGTTTATCATCCTACAATGTTACCGTTACTGTGTACACTGTTCTCCTGGTTCTGTTCATTTCACTCAGCATCAGTTCATACACATCTTTCCAGGTTTTTCTGAAATCTGCCTGCTTTTCATTTCTTATAGAACAATAGTATTCTATTACATTCATATATCAAAACTTGTTCAGCCATTCCCCTATTGATAGGCATCCCTTCAATTTGCAATTCTTTGCCACCACCAAATATTATAGTTTAAACCCAGCAGTGATGCACATATGTTATTGTGCTGACATCAGCAGAAAGTGGAACCCTGGGGAAAGAAACTGAAAATTTGCCCCTGACCTAGGCTCTGGCACACCACAGTGAGAGAACCTGATGGTCCTGAAGAATGCCATCCTTCAGGCTACAGGTAAGCATACAATCTCTCCTTATCAATTTTCACAATCATGCTGTAGACTCTATGTGAATCTATGACCTCTCTTTATTATTACCCTATTAAAATCAATAGCATACATCAAAGCTGTCACTAGTATGGGGTGAACAGGGCTTTGCCCCAGAATGTTAGCTTTTGAGGGTGAGTAGCTAGGAAACCTCTGGGACAGAGGGGTAACTGTCTTTACACCTTGCCTCAGTCCTCTGTCACCATGCAGCACAGTCACTACCCCTAAGATCCTGCCACTACAGTATTTGTCCCCTGGACATATTTCTGCTCCAACTCCTGGGGGTTGGGGGAAGGAAGAAAAGGGCCAGATTTGCCCCTCTCCCAGTACAACTACACCCTCAGTCAGACTGTCCCATGAAGCATTTCTGCATGCCCTCATACCCCCCTTCTGACTGTTTCTGCCCCAAGTAAAAACATGTCTAGTTAAGATTCTAGTTCATATTGATACAGCATTTCAGACTCACAAAGGGCCTTACATTCATCATCTCATTTCACCCTCCCAACTCTATGAGGTAAGCAGTGCAAGGAACCCAATTCCGTATACATAGGACACAGATTTTTAGTCATGAAATGACACAAAGCATCATGGTCTAGTGGAAGGAGAACTAGATTTTCGGTCAGATCTTGAACAAGTTACTTTCAGTCTATGTGACCTTGAAGAATTTATTTCTCCCCTTTGGTCTCAGTTTCCCATCTCTAAAGTGAAGGGGTTGGACTGGATAGTTTTTAAGGTCCCTCCCAGCTCTAAATCTATGACCCTGCAAAGAATGACCCTAGTCTCCCCAGCTGCTAGTGCCTTCACCTCTCAGATTTCCTCAATTCTCTTTCTTGTATGTACTTAGTTATATACTTGTCTCTCCTCGTTAGAATATAAGCTCCTTGAGGGCAAGTCCTGCTTTTTGTCTTTGTATCTTCAGCACTTAACTCATGCCTAGCACATAGTAAATACTTAATAAATATGTATTGACTGGTTGAGAAAGTCGTACAGCTGGTGGATCACAGTGGTCAAAGTGGGGATTTGAACATCCGTCTTCCAATTCCAAGTCTAAGACTTCTCCCACTGCTTGCTATCGTGCATTCTGTGACTAATGAAAAACCCAAGAGACAGAGTATCTGGGTAGTTAATAATCCATTTATTAGTAGGCTAACCAATAACCAATAAATTGATGGTCAGCGGTTTCTCTCAGCAACCAAAGACAACACTGTGGAGAGGCTGAAAGCTTTAATATACTTTTGGAAAAGAAAGGTGCCCCTGACAAGTGAAAATCAACTCTGATTGGTGGATATTTAATGAAGAGGTAGGCTAGAAGTCTTCAGCTCTTCCTGCTGAGAATGTGGTTTGATCATGAGACTCAGGCACCTCCAGCAATCCGGACAGGGGAATCTGTCTCCATCCAGACCACTCTGGTTGGTTTTCTCCTTCATGGGCTGGGTCACCCTAATTCTAATGGAGGAGTACAAGGACAGAGCCTATTTCCTCAAGGCAAGAACTTGCCTAGACTGGATTCTCTTTACACTCTAAACAGAAGGAAGGTCTCTTAGCTGGGTGGGGTCTGGCCCAAGATCCCAGAGCACGTTCCCTGAGGTTTAGGGCCATCTCACCAATCAGTCATGTCTTCCAGAGACTGGCTGACCTTCCATGGGGACTGGGCCTTAAATGAGGAAATTAAAGGAGAAAAGCCTGGATCCTAATTTAATAATTGATTATTAATATAATAGCAAAATAAAATTTCTCTCAATTCTCTTGGAGTCTGTACCTTGTCCTCTAGCCCTAGATTTTATGCAGTTTTTTAAAATTGTTTTCCAGTTTTCTCATGTTTGCCTCTGCAAACTGCACTAAAAACTCATAGAAGGCAAGGAACATATCAGAGACTGTCTTAATCACTCACTGGCTTGAGCCAAGTACTCAGGTGTCTGTACATGGCACAGAGTCCTCAAGTAATAAAAACACCTCATATTAGTGTAGTATGTTAGGGTTCATATTATAGAGGAAGGAAGGATTTATAACATGCTACACCCTGTGCTAAGCACTTTATAAATACCATCTCTTGTAATACAACAATCCTGGGAAGGAGGTGTTGTTACTGTCTCCATTTTACATTTAAGGAAACTGAGGCAGACAGAGATTGAGCAATTTGCCCAGGGTCACACAGCAAATGCCTGAAACTGGATTTGAACTCAGGTCTTCCTGACTCCAGATTCAGCACTCTATCTATCCTCTGTGCCACCTAGTTACAGTGGGTGGCATATTCTGATTTTCCCCACAATAACCCTTATTTTGTAGATGAGGAAATTAAGATGGGGGAGGGGGATGGTGTTTGAAATGAAAGCAGAAGGACTCAAACCCAGGTCCTTTGGTTTCACATCTGGATCTCTTTCCACTATACCACACGTCCTCAAAGTAGACTTCTGAAATACTCAAAACAACCTATGATCTCATCAATGTGGATTTTCCCTCCAGGAATAATAGAAAGCAATAGCATTTTAAGGTTTGCAAAGCTCTTTACAAATTTCTCATTTTATCCTCACTGCCACCCTGGGAGGTCGGTCCTATCATTATCTCCATTTTATAGATGAGGAAACTGAGGCAGAGAGACAGATTAAATGACTTGCCCAAGGTCACACAGCCAGAAAATGTCTGAAGCTGGATTTGAACTCAGGTCTTCCTGACTCCAGGCCGAACCTATTCTACTCTTGGTCACATTCTCCCTTAAGCTTGCCATGGGGTGGGGGGCGTCCAAAGTGCTGTGGACCTGCCTTGATTTCTCCCGGCATTGTAAGCCATCCTTTGGTTACTCTGCGCTCAGTCCATATGACCGACCTATCTTCCTTTTCATTTAGCACTTAGCACAGTGCCTGGCACACAGTAGGCACTTAATAAATGCTCATTGATTGATTGATTCATTCATTGGATAGCATCCTTTATTTTCCTTCTTTATTGCCTGTTTGGGTGTGCCATGGGCCTCTCGGCCTGAGCCTTTCTGGGCAATAGTCATTTTCAGGTCTTCAGAGACTATAATGTTCCACGTCTTGCAGTCATAAAATAATACGAGAAAAATATTGGTGTTAAAAAAAAAAAGTTGGGTCTCTGTTTCAGAGGTGAATTTGGACCCATTAAAATAACTCTGCCATTTTCCAAAGGTAAAAACATTCTCTTCCCCCTTGTTTGATTCTGGCCCCGAGTCACTGTCTGTGAATGTGGAAGATGCACAAACTGATGGAGGAGGTTGTCTGTCTGTATGAGGTTGTCTCCCAAGTCTATAGGTGGTCTCTACATTCTTCACCAGAACAAGGCGTCTGCAGGCTTTCCCTCCATTTCCCCTCTTCTCACTCCCTTCTCCACTCTTTGCACACTGGATTTGCCATTAAGCTATTATGATCACAAAATAAAAGCAAAGACATATTAGAGAGATAGGGCACTAGCAGCTGGAAGCATCAAGGAAGGCTTCATGGAGAAGCTGAACCTAGAAGGAAACTATGAATTCGAGGAAATAGAGATGACAACAGCATGCACTTCAGACGTGGGAGTCAGCCAGTGTGCAGATACAGGAAATGGAGCATGGGAGCCAGAGATGTGCTAGTAAATGTTTAACGAGTGGCTTTCTTAAAAAAAAAAAATGTGCAGTACATAGGGCCGCTAGGTGGCCCAGCGTATGTGCTCTATGGAGTGCTAGGCCTGGAGTGAAGAGGATTCCTCTTCCTGAGTTCAAATCTGGCCTTGGAAACTTACTAGCTGGGTGACCCTGGGCAAGTCCCTTAACCCTGTTCTTCTCAGTTTCCTCATCTGTCAGATAAGCTGGAGAAAGAAATGGGAAACCACTCCAGTATCTTTGCCAAGAAAACCCTGAATGGGGTCACGAAGAATTGGACACGACTGAACAACAAGGTCTAAACACTCACCCTAAAATTTTAACAGTGGGCTGGCATGAGCTGGCTCCAGCACACTCCGAGCTGTGGGTGAGGAGCAGTAGGAGGGCCAGTTCGGTCGCAAAGGGCTTTAAATGCCAAACAGATGAATTTGTATTCAATCTATAGGAAGCCATTCATCTTTATTGAATAGGAGGGTGCCATGGTAAGACCGATGCTTTAGGAGTAACTTTGGCAGCCATGTGGAGGACTGGATGCTACGGGGAAAGACTTTAGGCAAGCAGA